>NC_081300.1:38588583-38897666 GCF_030435805.1 Mustela lutreola
GAATAAACACAATAAATACTGTAAGGTGTGAGTACTTTTATTGCCTACAAAGTATTTTGAAATCCTTCAAGTGAAAATGTAAACTGCTGACATTAATCACTTCTTTCTATGTTTTTTCTCCCTGAATATTAAGGTGACAAGTTTATTTTATCTATTGCTACTTTGATCTAGGATGACATAAATCATATATGAATAGCATATGGTGTTGCTATGTAACCTTAATTGATGTATCCATATAGTATCCTAATGTAGAAAAGTCTGCATTTTCAACTTATTTCACCTAGAGGAATACATGTGTTATTTCCAAAATGTGAGTTAGAGATAAGAGAAATTACATAACTATCTTTCCTATTTCTAAAAAAATGTCTTTCACACTAAATATTTGCAAAGTGATTTAAAGTTCACATAACACTTTCATATACATGACCTTTTTTGATTCTTACAACAAACTTTCAAGACAAAGAAAGGATTTTCTCTTCTGTTTTAAAAATAAGAAAGCAAAGGATCTAAGAGATTCAAGGACATAAAATCACATTGCTGGTATTGCTGAACTTTTCCTGTAAAATAAGGTGCTTCTATGTCAAATAAAGTTTATTCATAAATGGTCTACAGATAAATTGTTGCTGTGTGCATAAAACAAACAGCTGATATTGTCTGTTTGGTAGATAGTCCACTATCCCTTTGTGGAATTGGCAAATATTTCACATTAATTGGAGTGCATATATACTTGCACCAAATACTACAAGCTCTTTTTTGAAATTAACAAAAAACGGTGACATGCTCTGAACAATTGTTCCAGAAACTTGTTGACTTGTTACAAACACATGCTGTACTACTGTGCTGAGTTGGAAGTGGTATGTTTAATCACTGGCTCTCCAGAAAATCAGAAGTCCGGATTTGTGGGGTTTAACAGTTCCGTTCTGTAAATATTCTCAGCATGCCTGACTTCAAGTTTCTAGCATGGTTGTCACTGGATACAGAGCTGGAAAGAGATGTGAACTATTGGCTCTCAGGGGCCAATGCAATCCAACCCTGGCACATCACTGGTTGAAAATTGCTAACAACGTCAAAGGGTCTGAAGGTAATATTTAGAGAAGTAGCAGAGTATATCTACTTTGGATTTAGATTAGCTTTTGTGTCTTGCCTGGCTCACTTGATATTTTCAGTTGATCCACAACCAATTTAAGATGAGAGAAAGTTAAAACACAAAGATATGTATTTACTACACCCATTTCACCACAAAAGTTTCAGAAGGAGAGCTTTGTAGTAATCAATCACTAAGAATTTAGTCTGCCACGCCCCATAAAATATGACAGCCCACAAAACTCCAAGGTAATGTATGCTTTCTGAGATTGAGTAGAAGAGATCGTCATTGCATTGCACAAATAAGATCTTCCTCTCAAAAATTCATAGCTTAGTTATGGGGCCATGGCAAAATATTAGACAAATTTGGTATGTTCTATTCTCCTGGGGTCTACAATCTAGCTGGAAGGACTCAAGCACAAATAATACATGTCATAAGAGGAGGCATTTGAAGTATAGTTTTGATGCAATAAATATCTAAGTGCTTACCCATCTGACATCCATTTTTGAGACCTCATGTTTCTTGCCCTTTCTCGTCACATGTCAATAAATTGTTTGCAGTGGTTAGAATAGAGATTAATTTCAATTTTTCTATGGATTGATCTGTTCAACAAGTTATACTAACACCAACACTGGAATTGGCAATCTGGCACATTGTTTCTAAATTATAACTCCGTGTGAGCTGGAACGATCCTCCCTAAACTCCTTAAACTCACAAATTCTCCTTAAAAATTGATCTTGCTGTATCTGGATGGTCCTGTGTGATGATAATCCATGGCAATTCTGGATGGTTTTCTGAGGATCTTCCTGTAGTGTCCAGTGAATAAATGGCTCTAAGAGAATATGCCCTTGACCTCTGAGTGCTTTGTTGAAGTACTGGGAAACATCCTTCAGTGAGAAGAAATTATCCCTCTTTTCTGTCTGGGTGACCTCCTGATTCTTAAAAAAGTAGAAGTCTGAAAACAGACAAGCAAAAGTCTGTTAAAATCGGTTAAAATAGGTGGGTGAAACTTGGAATTTCCATTATAAAATTGGCAATGTCTAACTATGCCCATCTCATACATCAGTGATTTTCAAAGTGGAGGCCTCAAAGCAGAAGCAACAGAACACGGGAGCAGATTCTTGGCCCCATCTGGTATCTACTGACTTAGAAATTCTGGAGGTAGAATCCAGAAATCCCTGTTTAAATAAATTCTCCAGGTGAAACTGATGCAGGCTCAAGCTTAAAAATCACTGTCTTAGAATAGCGATCTTTAACGTGGAAGGCTTTCTTTTTCTGTCTGTGGGTTTTTCTCTCCATTGGTTTATTGAGTCAAATTTTAGGAAAAGATAGACAAAGTGTTTCTTGGTGCTCTTTCCTTCTGGATGGATTTTTTCCCCTTCTTTTTTATTTCTCTTTTATTAATGAAAATCTTCAAATGCTGTCTATTAGCTGTTAACTTCTATGAGTGCTTCCAGGATAAACTCATTCTATTGAGAGAAAGTTACCTGAATCCTCTAAGACTTCTGAACCACTTCAACTAGATTTAATACCACTTTAAACCCATCACAAGTGGATTTGAATTACAGGAGTTTTAGAGAGGGGTTTATTTTGTAGCTAATAAAGGGTAAGGGGAATCCTTCCAGAAATTTCTGCTTGAGTCTCTGGCTTCACACTTTTATGTGAGGGGGTCTCTTTAGGCTAAGTTTAAGTCCTAAATGTACAGTGAAATCCTCTCTTCCCTAATCTTCAGAATGTGGTTCAACTTGTGGGCTCCCAGGCATTTGGAAATTATTTTAGAAGAATGTGCTTTGCTGCAGGTGTGTTTACCTGAATCTGGCTCCTCCCTGATATTGTTAGCTGCACCCATTTGAGAGAAGCCAATTTTCATAATTACTTAAAATGTCAACAAAATTCAGCCTTTTCTCCACTTTTCCCAGACACTTTTTTTTTCTTTCTTCCCTTTTTGGATTCTTTCCCAAACCACCTCTTTCTAGTTAATCCCAACTTAATTTTTATTTATTCCTTCTCTCTTGTTCTAACTCTACTTTTCACTGTCTAGGTTTTTTTCTGGTTTCTTTGCCATGCATTGGCTGGATCCAATTATGGAAACCTTATATTTACTCTTTTGAGATCCATATTTGAAAACAGGCTCTTTCCCAGATAAGTACTTTTTCTAACTAGACCCAATCCTATTCAGAGAAATACTGACTTTAAAAATCATGAGGTTATTAGTTCTGGTTTCAGATAAATAGGAAAGAAAATGTTGCCCTACTGAGAATTAGGTTTGTTGGACTTCTTTCCCCCTTGTGTGCTTAAATAGTTTATAACTTTTTGAGGGTAAGTTCTCAAAGCCAGAAAAGCCTTAAAACTATCTATCCTCCAATGGGTTTCTACCCACTTCTCATCATTTTGTTTAACATTTTTACAAAGGACAGATAATTTTTTTCCTTTCTTTTCTCTCTCTCTCTCTTTTTTTAAAAAGATTTTATTTATTTATTTATTTGACAAAGACAGAGTTCACAAGCAGGCAGAGAGGCAGGTAGAGAGAGAGAAGGAAACAGGCTCCCTGCTGAGCAGAGAGCCAGATGTGGGTCTATATTCCAGAACCCTGAGATCATGACCTGAGCGAAGGCAGGCGCTTAACCCACTGAGCCACCCAGGCGCTCCTTTACTTTCTTCTTTAAAAGACATTATTCAGATTATTTTGAAGAGGATGGCATCCAGGAAACACTGTAATTTTCAGTGTTTTAATATCTGAATTAAAGCATTTGTAACTTCCTGTTTTAACATCTGAATATCCTACAAAGGATCACAAATATTAGCTCTACATTTTCTTAGACAATGTAAATGTCACAAACCCCTGGAGATTTTTTGCTCTACACCTGAAGTTCATAGAACCTAGCTTTACTCTTCCTTTAGCTGAGTTACTACAGTGAAAATCTACAGTTTTTAAAAAAGATTTTATTTATTCACTTGACAGAGAGAGAGAGGCACAGCAAGAGAGGGAACACAAGCAGGAGGAGTGGGAGAGGAAGCAGACTTCTTCCTGAGCAGGCAGCCAGATGGATGCGGGGCTCAATCCCAGGACCCTGGGATCATGACCTGAGCCGAAGGCAGAAGCTTAATGACAGAGCCACCCAGGTGCCCCTAAAATCTGCAATCACATTCACTTGAGATATATTTAATGCTTTTAAATGCGCTTAATTTAGGGTCTTTCAGTTATGTTAAGGAAACCAGAGTCCTATTGTAGCAGTTCTTTAAGCTTGAGATACTATAAAAATATGAAATACTCATTTATCAGACCACTAATTCTTAAACCCTTCAGTTTGTAGGTGCTTTTCTAACAGGCAAATATGTGGAAAATTATCCTACAGCTTCCATACCACATCAGTGGAAAACTAAGAGCTGATTCTTGGAAAGAATTAATAAAACTGAAAACCCCCTAGCCAGACTTATCAAAAAGAGAAAGGACCCAAATAAATAAAATCACAAATAAAATAGGAAAGATCATAACCAGCACCACAAAAGTACAAACAATAAGAGAATATTATGAAAAATTACATGCCAACGAACTGGGCAATCTGAAATAAATGGATAAGTTCCTAGAAATAGGCAAGCTATCAAAACTGAAACAAATAAAAATAGAAAATTTGAACAGACCCATAACCAGCAAAGAAATTTAAACAGTAATAAAAAAATCTCCCAACAGATTTCACCAAGATCAAAAGCTTTTGCACAGCAAAGGAAACAGTTAACAAAATCAAAAGACAGCTGACAGAATGGGAGAAGATATTTGCAAACGACATATCAGATAAAGGACTAGTGTCCAAAATCTACAAAGAACTTAGCAAACTCAACACCCAAAGAACAAATAATCCAATCAAGAAATGGGCAGAGGACATGAACAGACATTTCTGCAAAGAAGACATCCAGATGGCCAACAGACACATGAAAAAGTGCTCCATATCACTCGGCATCAGGGAAATACAAATCAAAACCACCTCACACCAGTCAGAATGGCTAAAATCAACAAGTCAGGAAATGACAGATGCTGGCGAGGATGTGGAGAAAGGGGAACACTCCTACACTGTTGGTGGGAATGCAAGCTGGTGCAACCACTCTGGAAAACAGCATGGAGGTTCCTCAAAATGTTGAAAATAGAACTGCCCTATGACCCAGCAATTGCATTACTGGGTATTTACCCTAAAGATACAAACGTAGTGATCCGAAGGGGCACGCGCACCCGAATGTTTATAGCAGCAATGTCCACAACAGCCAAACTATGGAAAGAACCTAGATGTCCATCAACAGATGAATGGATCAAGAAGATGTGGTATATATACACAATGGAATACTATGCAGCCATCAAAAGAAATGAAATCTTGCCATTTGCGACAACGTGGATGGAACTAGAGGGTATCATGCTTAGCGAAATAAGTCAATCAGAGAAAGACAACTATCATATGATCTCCCTGATATGAGGAAGTGGAGATGCAACATGGGGGTTTAAGGGGGTAGGAGAAGAATCAATGAAACAAGATGGGATTGGGAGGGAGACAAACCATAAGTGACTCTTAATCTCACAAAACAAACTGAGGGTTCCTGGGGGGAGGGGGGTTGGGAGAAGGGGGTGGGGTTATGGACATTGGGGAGGGTATGAGCTTTGGTGAGTGCTGTGAAGTGTGTAAACCTGGCGATGCACAGACCTGTACCCCTGGGGATAAAAATATGTTTATAAAAAATAAAAAATTAAAAAAAAAATCTCCCAACAAACAAAGTCTAGGGCCAGATAGCTTCCCAGGGGAATTCTATGAGAGATTTTTTAAAAAAATATTTTATTATTTTTTTAAATTTGTTTTTTATTTATTTTCAGCATAACAGTATTCATTATTTTTTCACCACACCCAGTGCTCCATGCAATCTGTCCCCTCTATAATACCCGCCACCTGGTACCCCAACCTCCCCCCACCCCTGCCACTTCAAACCCCTCAGATTGTTTTTCAGAGTCCATAGTCTCTCATGGTTCACCTCCCCTTCCAATTTTCCCCAACTCCCTTCTCCTCTCTAACTCCCCATGTCCTTTATGCTATTTGTTATGCTCCACAAATAAGTGAAACCATACCCCAAAGATACAGATGTAGTGAAAGGAAGGGCCATCTGTACCCCAATGTTTATAGCAGCAATGGCCACGGTTGCCAAACTATGGAAAGAACCAAGATGCCCTTCAATGGACGAATGGATAAGGAAAATGTGGTCCATATACACTATGGAGTATTATGCCTCCATCAGAAAGGATGAATACCCAACTTTTGCAGCAACATGGATGGGACTGGAAGAGTTTATGTTGAGTGAAATAAGTCAAGCAGAGAGATTTCTTTTTTTTTAAAGATTTTATTTATTTATTTATTTGACACAGACAGAGATAGCGAGAGAGGGAATACAAGTAGCTGGTGTAAGAAAGGGAGAGGCAGGCTTCCCACTGAGCAGGGAGAACAATGTGGGGCTCGATCCCAGACCCTGGATCATGACTTGAGCCAAAAGCAGACGCTTAACAACTGAACCACTCAGGTGCCCCTCTACCAGAGATTTAAGGAAGAGTTAATACCTATTCTTCTCAAACTATTCCAAAAAATAGAAATGGAAGGAACACTTCCAAATTCATTCTATGAGGCCAACATTACCTTGATTCCAAAACCAGACAAAGAGCCCAGTAAAAAGGAGAATTATAGGCCAATATTTCTGATGAACACAGATGAAAAAATTCTCAACAAGATACTAGCAAATTGAATTCAACAGCATATTAAAAGAATTATTCACCACAATCAAGTGGGATTTATTCCTGGGCTGCAAGTTTCAATATTTGCAAATCAATCAATGTGATACATCACATTAATAAAAGAAAATATAAGAGTCATATGATCCTCTCAATAGATGCAGAAAAGTATACCATCTATCTTGACAAAACCTTTCATCCATGTAGGGAGAGATTGACCTTAACATCATAAAGGCCATATATGAGACCCACAGGTAATATCATCCTCAATGGGGAAAAACTAAGAACCTTTCCTCTAAGTGTGGAACAAGACAAGGATGTCCATTCTGACCATTACTATTTAACATAGTACTGGAAATTCTAGCCACAACAACCAGTCAACAAAAAGAGAAAGCAGTCAAGGAAGAAGTCAAGGAAGAAGTCAAATTTCCATAATTTGCAGATGACATGATACTCTATATAGAAAACCTAAAAGATACCATGAAAAAACTGCTAGAACTAATACACAAATTAGCAAAGTTGTAGGATATAAAGTCAATGTACAGAAATCTGTTGCATTTCTATACACCAATAATGATGCAGCAGAAAAAGAAATTAAGAAATCGATCTCATTTGCAATTGCACCCAAACCAATAAGACACCTAGAAAGCCTAAAAGATCTGTACTCTGAAAATTATAAAACACTTATTGAAGAAATTGAAGATGACACAAAGAATTGGAAAAGCATCCCATGCTCATGAATTGGAAGAAAAAGTGCTATTAAAATGTATTTATTACCCAAAGAAATCTATACATTTAATGCAATCGCTATCAAAATACCAACAGTATTTTTCACAGAACTAGAACAAACAATCTTAAAATGTGTATGGAACCAAAAAGAGAATTTGAATAGCCAAATCAATCCTGAAAACAAAAACAGAAACAAATAAAACTGAAGGTATCACGATTCTGGACTTCAAGCTATATTACAAAGTTGTAGCCATTAATGACAGTAAGGTACTAGTATAAAAACAAACACGAAGATCAAGAATAGAGACCCCAGACATGGACCCACAAATATATGATCAACTAATCTTCAACAAAGCAGGAAAGAATATCAAATGGAAAAGACAATCTCTTCATCAAATGGTGTTGGGAAACTGGACAGCAACATTCAGAAGAATAAAACTGGACCACTTTCTTACACCACACACAAAAATAAATTCAAGATGGATGAAAGACCTAAAGGTAAGAGAGGAAACCATCAAAATCCTAGAGAACACAGGCAGCAACCTCTTTGACCCTGGCCACAGCAACTTCTTACTAGACATGTCACTAGAGGCAAGGGAAACAAAAGCAAAAATGAATTACTGGGACTTCATCAAGATAAAAAACTTCTGCACAGCTTTGAAGGAAACAATTGAAGGAAACAGTCAACAAAATTAAAATGCAGCCTACAGGATGGGAGAAGATATTTGCAAATAACATGTCTGATAAAGGATTAATATCCAAAATATATAAAGAACTTTTCAAACTCAACACCTAAAAACCAAATAATCCAATTAAGAAAGGAACAGAAGACATGAATAGACAGTTTTCCAAAGAAGACATCCAGATGACTTACAGGACACATGAAAAAATGCCTAGTATCACTCATCATCAGGAAAATACAAATCAAAATTACTATGGGTTACCACCTCACACCTGTCAGAATGGGTAAAATTAACAACAGGTGTTGGTGAGGATGTGGAGAAAGGGGGATATTCTTACCTTGTTTTGGGGAATGCAAACTGGTGCAGTTGCTCTGGAGAACAGTTTGGAGGTTTCTCAAAAAGTAAAAAATAGGGGCGCCTGGTGGCTCAGTGGGTTAAGCCTCTGCCTTCAGCTCGGGTCATGATCTCAGGGTCCTGGGATCAAGCCCCACATCGGGCTCTCTGCTCAGCAGTGAACCTGCTTCCCCTTCTCTATGCCTGCCTCTCTGCCTGCTTGTGATCTCTCTCTCTTTCTGTCAAATAAACAAATAAAATCTTAAAAAAAAAAGTAAAAAATATAACTATCTTACTCCCCAGAAATTGCACTACTAGCTATTTACCCAAAGGATACAAAAATACAGATTCAAAGAGGTACATGCACCCTGATGTTTATAGCAGCATTATCAACAATAGCCAAGTTATGGAAAGAGCCCAAATATCCATCAACTGATGAATGGATAAAGAATTAGTATGGAATATTACTCATCCATCACAAAGAATGAAATCTTGCCACTTGCAATAATGTAATGGAGCTAGACTGTATTATACTAAGTGAAATAAGTCAGATAAAGACAAATACTGTATGATTTCATTCATGTGTAGAATTTAAGAAACAAAACATATATGCATATGGGAAGGGGGAAAAAGAAAGAGAGAGAGAAATGAACCATAAGAAACTCTTTTTTTTTTTTTAAGATTTTACTTATTTATTTGACAGATCACAAGTAGGCAGAGAGGCAGGCAGAGAGAGAGGAGGAAACAGGCTCCCCACTGAGCAGAGAGCCCAATGTGGGGCTTGATCCCAGGACCCTGAGATCACGACCCGAGCTGAAGGCAGAGGCTTCAACCCACTGAGCCACCCAGGCACCCCATGAACGATAAGAGACTCTTAAAGATAGAGAACAAACTGAGGGTTGACGGAGGCATGTGGGTGCAGGGTGGGCTAGAGGGGTGACACGTATTAAGGAGGGCACCTGTTATGATGAGCTCTGGGTGTTGTATGTAAGTGATGAATCACTGAATTCTACTCCTAAAGCTAATATTGTACTGCCCATTAATTAACTAGAATTTAAAGACAAATTTGGAAAAATTAAAAAGAATTGCAGGCTTAATGCAGAAAAAATACAAACAAATATCATTCCAAAAAAACCGTGTTTGTTCAGCTAATTTTCATTTTTCAGAAGAGATCGATTTTATTTACTAACCTGGCAAAGATAAGCCCATTGGCTATTGGTAAATCCCTCACTTCTCCAGTTCTAATTAAACTCCACTATTATAAATGACATACAGATTCACTTAGAATTAGGAATATATATATGTGTGTATTTATATACACACACATATATATATACACACACACACATATTCTTCCTTTCACAAAGGTATTTTCAAAAAAAATAAATGAATGACTATTAAAAAAGGAACTACTTTATTTAATTTACTGCTATATATGATCCCATTTTGCTAATCTACATTTTAAAAATCTATTTCCTCATTGACAGCCAGGTTTTTGCTGTCATAAAAAATTTTGCAGTGACCAACTCTGTTTATGTACTATCCTATGGCCCATCAATTTTCAAGATACCTATCCTAATAGAAAAATATTTCCCACATAGTAATATAGAGACCTAATACAAAGTTAACAAGTTATAGTGAACAAAGTACCAATGCACACTCCTACCAGTTGTAAATAGTTTCCTTACTCATTGGCCAAAACATAATGGTGTTAGCCATTTAACACATTTCAAAACTGAGTGAGAGATTTCATTATGATATTAGTTGCACTTTTTCTGATATTCAGACTTCCTTTTTTCTGAATTCCTACTCAAATACTTTGTTCCACTACATTTTTAATGTGTTTAAAATTTATCTAAGTCTTTATATATCCTAGATATAATATCTTTATTTGCTATGTTGCAAATATCTTAGTATGTTGCTTATCTTTTTAAAATTTGATTATGGTGTTTTATATACATGACTTAAAAAATTAATACACTGTATGTATTATTGACATACAGTGTTTTATTAGTTTCAGGTGTACAATATAGTGACTCAACAGTTGTATACATTATTCAGTGCTCATTGAGATGAATGCACTCTTCATCCTTCACCTATTTCACCCAACCCCCCACCCATCTCCTTTCTGGGAAATGTCAAATTGCTCTCTACAGCTAAGAATCTGTTTTTTGTTTTTTTTTCTTCAGTTTGGCTCTTTTTTCTTTGTTTGTTTCTTAAATTGCACATAGAATCATATGGCATTTGTTTTTCTCTGACTTATTTCACTTAGCATTATACTGTCTAGATCCATATATGTTGTTGCAAATGCAAGATTCATTCTTTTTTATGGGCTGAGTAATATATATGAATTGTTTTTAATTATTAAAAATGTAGACTATAATATCTGTTCTGATTGATCACGAAAATACTATTACCAACAATTCTTGTCCCAGTTCTTCTTGACTTATAATTATAACTTAATATTCAGGTTGAAGAACAGTATTTTAACTTTTAGGAAAAAATGTATTGAAAGAATGACCTTATTGGGAGTACATTATAATTATTATGCTTCCATGATTAATGACATGAGTGAGCTTTGAATTTTTAAATGATACAGAATTTTAGAGGTGCCTGGGCGGCTCAGTTGGTTAAAAGTCTGCCTTTGGCTCAGGTCATGAACTCAGGATCCTTGAGCTTGAACCCTGAGTTGAACTGGACTCCCTGGTCAGTGGGGAATCTGCTCCTTCCTCTTCCTAGATCTCCCCCACCCCCCTTCCCCATTCACGCTCTCTCTCTCTCAAATAAACAAATAAAATCTAAACACAAAGAGATATGGAATTTAAAGATTAGTTTCAGAAACTTGCTACATTTTAGCACGGAAAGGACCCTTAAAGATAATCTTTCTCCCTTTGGACATGAGAGAACTGAAGTCCAAAGAATGCTGTGGCCAAAAGCCAGTATTCATAGGAGGTATATAGGCAGCATCAATATGTATTTATTCCCTGTTCACCTCAGTTCCTGTTAAATCACAACCAATGCAGCCCCAAGAGCCAGCAGATGCATTTTGCTTTTCAGAATTAAAGTTTATGGTATTCCTAACTAGCATGCTTCCTCTCCTTGTGGAGACGAGTAACACTGGACAGTTAGTACTCTTGATTTTAGACACACCAACTTTCTTTGTAATGAGTGAAGATAAGAGCATGATTAATATCAGGCCCTTAAAAGCAATGAGTTGAAGAGAAGGGTAAGCGTGCACCATCACCACACACAGCAGTGACTGGTGACGCCACTCGGTGGGGTGTGGGCTGGGGGGACAGAAATGGATCTAAGTTGAAGTTTTACCGAATTCAGCCCCTAGAAAACTGTTTTCACATTTAGAATAATTCTCTAGTAAAAGTTGAATTAATTCGGGTTCCCACGTGCAACAGTTAAGTTTTAGATCTTGTTCATAATATGGAGAATGTTAACCACAGAGTAATTTCAGTGTAATTGTCCTCTTTTAACTACTTACTTTTACCTTCAGAGCCTCCACGTTACACACACATCCATTTATTACAGGAATCGATTTACACACTCAGTTTTGTTGTTACTTTCCAGTTGAAAGAACCTGTGGCTGGTATAGGGATTAAACAAATAGGAGTAAGAACACAGCTTTGGGTCGGTGTGCAGCTATTTTGAAGGGTAGTGGAAATGCTCTCAAACATAACCTGAGCTTTTTATTTCCTGAGCTGTTTGTAAGAGTCCTTTCGTCATTTTTATGCTGGTTCACCATTTATTTACATCTTTTAGTAGAATATTTTGTCGTTCTGACAGCAAGGCCAACAGTATGTTCAGTTTGGTATCAAAATAGAACTAGAGGGTAGTAGAAGGTGAAAGAAGAAAAGTAATTGTCTTCACAATGTCCTACTCTCACACAGGAAGGAAATCTACATCACAATCAAGTATGCATATGCGATCTCTATACCATAAAGCACTCTGAGTCTTAGAGGTCAGTTTGTGTCTCACATGATATCCTCCAGTTGCCATGGCAATTACTTGTTTTCATTGGGTAACTGAGCGAATGGTCACATCTGTTCTTGCTGAGTTCTCTTTTCCCCCACCTAACACAGAGCATAGGGAATAGATTCACTTCTTAGCGCACAAAGATTTACGTGCATAACTGTCTCTACATCAAGGAGAGACCGTAAATCTCAGGTCAGAAAGTCACACTTGCCCTTGAGTGCCTTCCTTTTTTCTGCTCAAATGTTCTTTTATTCTTCTATAAACACAACTAAATATGCATTTATTCAATGGAGAAAGAGACATAGCATTACCTCAGGCAATAAAGAAACATATATTTGTAAATATATAGAAGAAATGGTAATTTGTGCTTTTGGCACAATGATATTCTGGAATTCCAAATAGAAGATTCCCATGGGTAAATTTAGATGAATTTTTTTTTCTTTTAAGCAAGTATGTCTTAACTGATGAAGTCTTTTCAGTAAGTATTCAGATATTTTAAATTGGGTGCCAATTGGAACTAGAAAACCTTTTCACACCTTGATAAATCTTTATGAGCCTCACTGAAATAAGTAACAGTCAAGCTAAGTCAATTCTTTCCTATTTCCTGTACTTCTAAAGAAAGAAAAATGATAGAGAATTTCACGCTAACATTCGACTAATACTGGGAGGCACAAAAGAGGGTTTTTGTTTGTTTGCTTTTTGTTTGTTTGCTTGTTTTTACAGTATTTCCTCTATATCCTTTTAAAAATCTGAGTTATAAGATATCATCTGGGAGAAGAGAGAGCTTGGGCTTCTGTTATGTTCTCTAGTAGGCAGGTAATTTTCTAGGACTAGGCCCTTCTATTCATATTTCTTCTAATATGGTAGAACGTACTACACAACTTTTGCTAGATTTTTCTTGGGAGGATTGGGTTGAATAGTCAAGATCTAAGAGATATTCTTTTTTTTTTTTTAAGATTTTATTTATTTATTTGATAGACAGAGATCGCAAGTGGGCAGAGAGGCAGGCAGAGACAGAGGAGGAAGCAGGCTCGCCACTGAGCAGAGAGCCCGATGCGGGGCTCTATCCCAGGACCATGGGATCATGACCTGAGCTGAAGGCAGAGGCTTTAACCCACTGAGCCACCCAGGCACCTTAAGAGATATTCTAAAGGTGGTGTTGCTCTGGATGATTTGGAGTTTTCTTGAATAATTCGGGAAAAAAATGAGGGAAGTCTGAAATTCTTGGGTATAGGAAATCTTTTTGGCCAACTATCGTTCACCCAATTTGAGAGGAAGTTAAGACCTAGAGTTTAAGAAACAGAAGGGCTTCACAGTTATATAAAAAATTCTGGCAAAGAAAAGCTGGACACTTCTTCCCAAGCTGACCTAACAGTTAAGCTGGAAGATAAAGGAGGCAAGATAAAAAAGTGAGCATATGAATACACAGGCAAGGATGAGCTTAATCCATGGTGAGAGAAACCAACAGTGGCATCAAGCCAATTTCAAAATTCAAGTTGTTCATCCACATAGGCAAGAGATTCAAAGAGGCCCAGGGATGTGAGAGTTCAATTCCTCTTCCTGAGGAGTAGGCCTGAGTGAGATATCAGGTCACACTGGCTGAAATGCAGTTCCAGGAATAAGGGTTAGGTTACATGTTACAGTTATCTAAAGTAACCAAGAGAGAGCAGGTCAAGCTGAAGGGTGAGCTCAAACTCTGATCTAGAGAGTATTGAGATGCACGGATGAGAACTGAATTCTCTCCTTAGTGTGGGGTGAATCCAAGAGACCAAAACAGAAGGTCAGAAACCAGACTGGTAGAGAGAAGTTGGAATGTTGGAAAGAAGAGCATACCTAACACATCACTTCTAATGAGGGTCATGTGCCTTTCAGTGGGTGAGTCTGATTTAAATGTACAGTGTCCAGCTGGTCATTCAGAAGGTTTAAGGGATCAGGGTAAAGAGTTGTGAGACCATGACATCGGTCACAGTCTTTAGGAAATTTTCACATTATAGACATACATGTTACTTTGCTAAATTCACAGCTAAAAAATCTTTAGCATTGGCTAATTCATGGATTTCATGATTATCACAGAAAACAGGCCAAAGAGTTGAAAGCCAAAAGCAGATCCCTCAAGTCATTATTGCTCTGGACATCAGAAGACATGGAGTTGTATCCATTTAAAAACTTGTCCAGTAGGGGTGCCTGGGTGTCTCAGTGGGTTAAAGCCTCTGCCTTGGGCTCAGGTCATGATCTCAGGGTCCTGGGATCGAGTCCTGCATCGGGGTCTCTGCTCAGCAGCGAGCCTGCTTCTGCCTCTTTATCTGCCTGCCTCTCTGCCTACTTGTGATCTCTGCCTGTCAAATAAATAAATAAAATCTTAAAAAAAAAAAAAAACAAAAAACTTGTCCATCAATTATCACTAGCATTTAATATTAATAAATCAGATTAGGCTAATACATTGAGTTTCTTCCCTCCTTTCATTCAACAAGTATTATAGTATGCATACCATGTACAAGACAGGATGCTAGATGACATGGCAACGATGCATAAGTGAATAGGAAGAAAGGCTGTGTCCCTCTCTCAAGGTTCTTAGAGCCTTGCAGAAAGAGAAATGGTACACAGCTCAATTTGCATGTCAGGACCCACCTTAATCATGTTCTCTAGGCTATCTCTATTTCTCCCTTTTTCTTTCAGCCCTGACCAATCATCTATACCTTTTCCAGCTGTTCATGTTTTTGATTAGTATTACCTTTCTTGTCCTACTCTAGAAGCTCCTCTTTGTATTTGTCCTCTCCCCCTTACCCTTGGCACCTTTCAGTTGGTAGTTGGATTCTTACAGAATGTGGCAGGATAAAATGCATAGATTCACATTTCACTTGAGCTTTCAGATGGTTCCCGAGGCATAACATTGACTAGGGTTGATGATGGAGATAGATAGAAAGAAGTGATTGTAACTTAAATATTTATTTGTGTAGTTAGAACACCTCCATAAGGTTATTCTCAGATACTATTAGATGGTAATTCCACAAAGGCAAGGATGGGGTCCGTTCTGTTCATGTTTGTAGCCTTGGTGCCAAAACAGTGCCTGGCACATAGTAAACAATATTTTATGAATGAATGCATGCATGAATGAATGAACACTTAGATAAATGAATAGTGAAAGACAGAGCAGGAAGAAACAGCAGGGACTGGGAAGACATTAGTGATAGCTCTTGGGGTGAATGTGAGAATTCCTTTGTTTACATCTGCGGAATGCCTAGGAAATGAAGCATTAAAGACCCTTGAAACAGTAAACCAAAGTTTTGTCTGCTTCCCAGTTTTTATTGGACATGGTCCATCCTCACCTCTATAGAACTCTGCAGAAGCATCAAACACTGTATTTAGGCATCTTGCAGGCTTTGGGGACAGCCAGACTCGGCTTTACATAGCAGACCACAGCTCTACTTTTATTAACCAATCTGGGGGCAAGTTACTTCGTCTTGATCCCCAGGTCCTTTATTTATAAAAAGTGTAAAATGATAACTACCTGACAACATATCTAGATGTGAAGGTTAAAAATCAAGTGCCCAGAATCATTCCATTTACATGCTCAACTAGTGTTTTTTTCCTTTCTTCATAATGCTCACTGTTCCTCCTGCCGTTCCCCAGCGGCTCCCCACTCATCATCAGGCTATTTTATTTCCAACTCCGTCCCTATTTTCTCTTTTAATGGAAAAAGTAAACTATTTAAATCAATGATAGCAATAATAGCACATTTGAATTTTAAAGAGAACTGTGACAAATAAATTCCAGATAAAATGTATAATTTCAAAAACTGGAGCCAGTCAGAACAAATAAGAGAAGACAAATAGAGTAAACATCTGTAATAAAGAACTGAAAGTCTCAAGTTGTTCTTTCAACATACATTCGAGTTCTTATTAGTCATAAACTTATATTTACATAATAAATATAAAAATTAAGGTTTCAAATGATTTTATTAACATTAATCCATCTTCTCAATTGATGCTATTTTTTCCATTTTCAGACATAAAAGCTTGTTAAATTACAAAAGAAATAAAGCATTCTTTTTTGCTTCTAAGTTTGATAGATTTTTCTGAGGGAAATCTCTGTGGTTTATTAGAGACAATTTTTTGGGTGAAATTAAATGTTAATTGCAAAATTATTAGTTCACATTCTAGCCACATAGATGAATACATTTCTGACACAGATTTATAAACTTTTAAAAGAGCAATAGCTCAATTGTTATATAACATGATAGTTGTCTTTCATATGTATGAACCGACACAAAATGAATAAGCTTTTTCAATAGTACCTTTTTACATTTACCTTAATTGACTAAAAGTATCCCATTGATTCTTAGGCATATTGATCAAAATATTGTGACAATGACATAGAGAAGGAAATTATCCTATTTAAAATACTGGTAAAAACACAGTTACTCTGAACCAAGCTTTACAGAGTATGTCAAATAATTATCCTTTAAAAAAAAAAAACCCTAAATTTTCCTTTAAAATGCCAAGAAGATAACAATGAATTCACTACCACATTCTTCCTAAAGGAACTAACAATACTATAACAAAGATGGGAAGATAAAATTATAGGGATTTCTGTGAAATCATTTTTGTGTACTTATTATATTTTTGAGTAAAAACAAAGTAGTTCAAGTGAAAGGTAGATAAAACACAAGTTGTAAACTAAGTAAAGGAAGGGCAATGCTTTCACTTGAGATTATAAAGTTCTTTTTCTGTCAAGACCAATGTTCATAGCAGCAATGGCCGCAATCGCCACACTGTGGAAAGAACCAAGATGCCCTTTAACAGAGGAATGGATAAAGAAGATGTGGTCCATATACACAATGAAGTATTATTATGCCTCCATCAGAAAGGATGAATACCAAACTTTTGTACCAACGTGGATGGGACTGGAAGAGATTATGCTAAGTGAAATAAGTCAAGCAGAGAGAGTTGATTATCATATGGTTTCACTTACTTGTGGAGCATAAGGAATAACATGGAGGACATTAGAAGGAGAGGAGAAGTGAGTTGGGGAAAATCGGAGGGGGAGACAAACCATGACAGATTGTGGACTCTGAGAAACAAACTTAGGGTTTTGGAGTGGGGGTGGGGGGTGGGGGATGGGTGAGCCTGGTTGTGGGTATTATGGAGGGCATGGAGCACTGGGTGTGGTGCATAAACAATGGATCTTGGAACACTGAAAAAATTAAATTAAATTTTTAAAAAGATTCAAATAATGGCTCAGGAAGAAGTAGAAATCATCAAGTGCCCTTACCTTTTTTTTTTCTTTTCCTTTTCTTCTTTTTTTCTCTGAGTATAGTTGGCACAGAATGTTGCATTAGTTTCAGGTGTTCGACACAGTGATTTAACAACTCTTACACTGTGCTCACCACAAGTGTAGTTACCATCTGTCACCATACAATGTTATTATAGTACATTGACTATATTCCTTATACTGTACCTTTACTCTCATGACTTATTCACTCTATAACTGTGGAATCTATAAACCAAAACAAGTGAATACACAAACAAAAGCAGAATCAGACCTATAAATACAGAGAAGTGCTTTTATCTTTAGCACTGTTACATCAAGGCCTACCTGTAGGGTTGATGTGACAAGTGTGCCTGCCTGCACACTTGTGACTAGGCCCAGCCTGCCCAGGCATTATCACCGCAGCTCAGTTTGTAGTCCTGAGACTTAACCAGGATGTAAAGTGTTTAGTCAATTTGCCTACTCTACTTTTTTTTTTCTCTCAAATAACGTCAGTTGTGAATAAGAAGTTGCATCTTGCAATTTCTTAAAGTTAACCCATTGTATCTTTGAAAATGACAAGGCCTATTCTTCTTTTAGCTAAGATTGTTCTGGAAGAAAAAGTATTCTCTCTCTAGCTGTGAAACTGACTGATGTTTTTAAAACCCCCAAGGAACTGCTGCTGGCAGCTAAGGTTGCAGTTTCAAAGATGAAATAGATGTGGTATGTGTTTTTACATAGAAAAATGTTCTGGATTTCTATTTGAAGAAGCAGAATCACTGTGCAGCAGGTACTGAAAAGTCAATGTGATTAATCAACATTTAAAAAATTGATCTTGCTAGCCCTTAAATATTTTAAATTTTAAATTACATTATTTAAAAACATCAGTATGTTTTTAGGCCGCTATAGCATTACAGTAAAAGGTGCACCAACTATGAATTATCAGAATACTGCATTTTTCAGGAGATTGTTTAGAATTAGACAAATCCTTAAGAGGATAAAGTACATTGAGGATATGAGGACAAAGTGCATTGGAGTATCTATAAGCATACGCTGGAAATCCATCCTATGAGAAGGGAGGAGAAGGAATATAGGGGTGAAAAAAGAAAGGGAATAATAAGAAATCACATTTTTTTACTCCTGATTTAAAGGAGTTATTGTTGTCACCTGATCTGACCCAAGACAGTCTGTCCATCCAGAATTGCGACATTCCTCAACAATCCCAGATAGGCAAGAGCTTTAGACACCTCCCCAACAAATTTTCTAGCAGGTTGTATAATAAAAGCAATTCTCAGAAAAATTCTGCCACAATTAAATATTTATTAGCAGGCAAGTATAAAAATACTAAACAACTAGTCTTTTAGACTTGAAGTTCCACCTCTCTCTCCTTAAGGAATTGTGATAAGTACTTTGCATGAAACTTTTATTGGAGGCAGATGCCACAATGTTCTACAGCATGATCAGATAATTATCTAGTCAGCTGGGTACAGGATTCTCATGCATACTTGAACTAACAATAACAACTATAATAAATATTTCAAGATAACATTAGAATAGAGACTTTTAAATAAAATGATCTCTGCACTTATTATATTGGGGAGCAAAAGTCTGGTTGAAATGAAATGTAAATAAAACACAGTTGTAAACCAAGTAAAAGGCAGAGCAGAAGAGAGTCCTAGGAGCCTGAATCCCCTTTCTGAAGAATCTTTAAACCATGTTGAGGCAACAGGGCAGATTGTACAGTATTACTAGCAATTCAGTTTAATTACAAAATTAGTACATCAGAGGTACCATGAATTTTAAATACATCAATTTCCTAATCATGAACTTCTATACAGACCATTTCCTAAAATCATATTGATTCTTTTTTCTTGCCTGCTTTTCATCCATCCAGAATCTTACTTTGGTGCACTGCCCTGAAAACGTCAAATCTGAATACTTAACAGAAGGATAAGATAAAATATTGTTTGGGGAAAGTGTCCTTTTAATATCAGGCCAACTAACTTCCTTTTTCTCCCTCTCTTCCTCCCTCCCTCTCTTTCTCTCTCTCTTTCTTTCTCTCATGGAGTTTTCTGGTTTTGATATCAGGGCAAGGCTGTTTCATGAAGTGAGCAGACACATGTTCTCCGTTCCTCTATTGTCTGAAAGGGTTGTGTAGGAATGGATTATTCCTTACAAAATTTTTCACAGAATTGACTACTGAAGCCATCTAGGGCAGGCTTCTTTTTACTCATAAATTCAATTTTTTAAAGAGACATAGGGCTATTAAGATTTTCTATTGGAGGCTTGTTTTAAAGAGTTTTATGGTGCATTTGTAGTGACTTTTCTCTGAAATTTAGCCGTCTACTAAGACATACCCCTTCAGGGGTCTCTTCTGAGTGCCCTAGGTGTTCACGGATTCTGTTTTCTGACTGACCAGAACGCGTATGTGTCTAGCTCTGTGTGAACTCTGTGGAATATCCAGCTTACACCTTCTTGGTCATTCTGTGGACACATTTGACACCTGAAGCCCTTCTTCTGCATGGTTCCCTCCTCTTTGTTACAATGCCTTGGCGATTTCCAGGTGCCTCTGCCTCCCAGAACTCGATCTCTCCTCCACTTGGTAATACTGCCGGCCGCTGTTTCAGCTTCCCCTTCCCTGTGTCACAGATCAGAAATGTCTCCAGGCAAAAGTTGGGGAGACAGTAGTGCCTACCAAAATGGGTTATACCTTGTGTGTATAATTAGTACTGGTTTTAAGTACAATTTTCTAATAGTAGGCTTACCTAAACCAGATTTCTTTTGATTGCTATTCGACAGAATGCTTTCCCTTTTTAAAAAGCTTCTGTCATTGTGGTTTTGATGACAGAAGTCAAATAAACAAATAAGATGTTTAAAAAAAAAAAAAAGCTTCTGTCTTTGCAAGTCTCTATTTTTTAGATTTTTCTCTTATAAACACCATAGACTTGATTTTATTTTATGAAATATGAAAACTTCTTTAATAGGGATCTTAGAAAATTTACATTTAGTTTAATTCTTAAGATACTTTAATATGTTGGTTTACTACCTTATTCTGTCTTTTAAAATTTATTTTATTTATTGTCTTCAGCTGTTACCTATCTCTTACCTCCAACAAGATGATCTATTTACTGTACTTTCTTATCCCTCTGCTATGCCTTCTCACCTTCCTTTTTAGCTTGATGTTATCTAGATTTTAATTCTGGGTTAGTATATATTTTCTTTTCTCATACATTTTCTTTTCTCTGATGCTCACGGTGTTTTCAAAGAAAACAAACTTTACTAACATGTTTAATCTCTTCATTTTTTTTCTTCTTTATGTTTTGTGTAGTACATCTTTTTTCATAATATTTTGTGTAGTATCTCATAGATTTATTTGAAAGCTAAAAATATGATTTTAAATGTTATTAAAAATGTTATCCAAAACTATTTTTTATTCCATTCCCATTTTTTCATCTTTTTATTTAAATTCCAGTTACTTAACATATCATGTGATATTAGCCTTAGGAGTAGAATTTCATGCTATATCACTTAATTATAACACCCAGCACTCATCACTACACGTACCCTCCTTAATATCCATCACCCACTTAGTCCATTCCCCTGCCCACTAACCCTCGAACAAGCCTCATCATGTGCACTCCTTAATGACCATCACCTAGTTCTGTATAATCACAATTCTGTTTTATGGTTTACCTCTCTCTCCACACCATGTTTATCTGTTTCATTTCTTAAATTTCACATATAAGTAAAATCATATGGTATTTGTCTTTCTCTGACTGGCTTATTTTGCTTAGCATCATACACTCTAGTTCCATCCACATTGCTGCAAATGGAAAGATTTCATTCTTTTTGATGGCTGGGCAATACTCCATTGTATACATACACCACCTCTTCTTTACCCATTCATCAGTTGATGGACATTTGGGCTCTTTCCATAATTTGGTTATTGTTGACAATGATGCTATAAACCCAAAGTATTTTAAGTGCAAGTCTTTTTTGGGAAAAGCAAGCCAAAGTTTTGAATTCATGTGAATATTTTCTATCATACTCTAATATTTGAATGTTTGATTTGGCATCTATGTTCAGATTTATTTTTTCTAATTTAAATTCAATTAGGCAACATATAGTCCATCACTAGTTTTTGCTATATTGTTCAATGATTCATTATTTGCATATAACATCCAGTAATCATCACATTGTGTGTCCTCCTTAATGCCCATAACCCAGTTCTTTTGAGATCTTCAAAATACTGTTCCATCTTCATATTGCTTCCAGTGACATTGGAAAATATAACGATATATTTTCTAAAACTTTTAGAAGTTTCTTATTTTTGATATATTCTTTAATTGCCATGGTTCTCCCCCCCCCACCAACTATTTTCTTCCTTTCAATAACGTGAATGCTTGCAATATGAATTATTTCATTTATTTTTCAATTCCAGGAAATGTTTCTCCATTTTTTAAAATTCCTCTTTTTAGTTTCTAGCGTGCTCTCCTTCTTAGGTTTTCATTATCCATATATTTTAAAATCCTACTTTTATTCTACTTTCCATAACTCTCTACATTTACAAATACTCTTTTTATCTTTTACTTCCTTCTGGATACTCAAGTGGATCTTCCAGTTACTAATTCCTCCCTCCCTCACAACATTTCAAATCTGTAGAGCCATTGTGGCCTTTAGAGTAACTATCTTATTTTCAGATAGTTTTTCCGGTTTGTTCTTTTAATGCATTTTTACTATAGTTCACATTTAAAATACCTTGTTTATATTTTAATACATTGTATTTTATTTAAAACTTTTGCTTTGTTCATGATCATGCTTCTCTTTCTGAGTTTCATGCAGTACATTCTTTTGCCTTGCAGTTGTTCTCTTCGAATATCTTGTTTCATTTTGTAAGGACTTTTCCTCTGGGAGGTATCAGTTATCCTGTCCAATAATGAATAGGAAAGGTCAGATCTTGGGTTATAAAACCTTGTAAGTTCCATGGGAGGAGAATAGGTATAGTCTGTGTTTACAGAGGTCCAGACGGAAGAAAACCACAAATAATCACTCTTTATTTATGAAAATTTTTCTTATTAGAGTTTCAAGTTTTGTCTTTTGGATAGAAGTCAGAATAAGAGGGTTGACTCCTCATGTTGTTTTATTAGCGATTAAAGAAGGTGCATTGAAATATGTTGGCATCACCATTAGTTTTGGTATATTTTCAAATACTTAATTGTGCACATACAGACTTGGTATTTTTATGTCTATCTATTAGATTGTCTCATCATTATCAAATGTCCCCAAGTAATTCTCATTCCTTTACATTCAAACGTTCTGTGTCACAGGATATATGATGTATCTCTTCTAATTACCATGCTATTTTTAAAAGTGGAATCTAATATTTTTACTCCTTCATTGAAATACTTATTTCATCTAAATACAATTATTGGTATACTTGGAGCAATACCTACCATTTTGCAATTTGCTTCACATGTGACTGATCTCCTTATGTTTACTTTTCCATTCTTTCTTTGAATTAATAAAATATTTTAAATTATTTTTCCATTCTTAACTGGCTGTGCATTCTTTTCTTATTCTTTTAGAGCTCTCTTTCTTAGGGAATAAATATGTGACAATGCATCCAATAAAATTATTATTTTTATCATTCCCTGATAATGCTGGATTCTAGGACACTTGAATTCTATTTACCTACCTCTCATCATTTGCTCTAATATTGTTACGCATGTTAATCCTGCACGTATTTAAATTCTAAAACACATTACTATTATTATTCTGTACAGACAGTATACTTTTATAAGTACCCACTCACTTACTTACCATTTCATTGCCATTTCCAAGGGGCTATTTAGAATCATTTTCCCTGGGCTAAAAATTTTTTTCTTGGTTTATCTGGCTAGAGGTTTATACATTTAATTGATATTTTTGAAGAACGAGCTTTTGCTTTGATTGCTTCTATTGATTTTCTTGCTTTCAGTTTCTCTGATTTCTCCTTTTTCTTTCCTTTTCTTTGCTTTTGACTTAAATTGCTTGCCTTGGCTTAAATTCCCATCCCTTCTGTAATTTCCTAAGGTAGAAGCTCAGATTTTCTATTTTAGGTATTTTTCCTCTCCAACATATGCATTCAATGCTATGTTTGCCTGTAAGCCTAACTTTTGCTGCATCCTACAAATTTTAAGTTGTATCTTCATTTCTATTTAATTCAAAATATCTAAAAATTTCTCTTGAGAAATTTTGGATACTGTGGATACTGGCTGTGCATTCTCTTATTATTCTTTTAGAGCTCTCTTTCTTAGAGAATAGATATGTGACAATGCATCTAATAAAGTTAGATTACCAATACAAAAGAACCAATACATTGCTTCTATCATTACTTTAAACACTTATTAGGTAAGAATAAGAGAAATAAAAGGTTTTATTTTACTTTGACTTAATCCTTCCATGACACTTTTCCTACTTTATATAGATTTGGGTTTCTCAGGGTTTCTGACCTGAATATAGAATTTGCTGGATATAGAATATCCATTTTAGTAGTGTTTCCATATTATTTAGGACAGTATTATTTAATTTCTACTATATGTATTTTTGTTTTGCAGTTATTTTTCTGTTGATTTCTAGTTTAATTTCATTGTGGTAGAAGCATATAATTTGAATGATTACTATTATATTAAATTTAGGAAGCTAGATTTTGTGGCCTAGAATGTGATATGTCTTGTTGACTATTTCATATGTGCTTGAGAAGAATGTGTATCCTGCCGTCATTGTATGTAGCATTCTATAAATGTCAATTTATAGACGAACTTGATTAATGGTGCTGTTCGATTCAACTAAATATTTACTGATTTCTTTCACCATTGGAATAACTGATAAAAGCGTATAGAAGTCTACAACTGTAATAGTGGATTTGTCTATTTCTCCTTTTATTTCTATCAGTTTTTGTATAATTTATTTTGACATTCTGCTGTTAGGTGCATGCATAGTAAAGATTGTCATGTCTTCTTGGAGAATTGACCCCTTTCATCACTGTTGAATGCCTGTCATTATCTCTGATAATTTTCCTTGTTCTGAAGTTGGCTTTGGGTTAGAGTTAGTATGGAGTATCTTTATTTTTCTCCATTTATTTACATTTAACCTGTGATTTTATAATAAAGAAGCTTTTTTTTTTTCTGGATAACAGGAGGTTAGGTCTTGTTTCTTTTCCCTCCCCTATTCTGACAGTCTTTTGTCTTTAAAATTGGTATATTTTGGTCACTTACATTCAAAGTATCATTGGTATAGTTGGATTATATGTACCATGATTGTAAGCATTTCTTATTCATTACAATTTTTCTTTCTTCCTTTTTATTTTTTTTTATTTTTTTTTAAGATTTTTTATTATTCATTTGACAGAGAGAGATCACAAGTAGGCAGAGAGACAGGCAGAGAGAGAGAGAGAGGAGGAAGCAGGCTCCCTGCTGAGCAGAGAGCCCGATGCGGGACTCGATCCCAGAACCCTGGGATCATGACCTGAGCCGAAGGCAGCAGTTTAACCCACTGAGCCACCCAGGCGCCCTCTTTCTTCCTTTTTAAAATCTTCCTCTCATTTTCTTCACTCTCTGGTTTTAACGGAGTATTTTATATGTTTCCATTTCCTACCTTTTCTTAGCATATCAACTATACTTCGAAAAAATTCTGTTGCTGTCTTAGACTTTGCAATATACAATTTTAACAAATCCAAGTCCACTTTCAAATAACACTCTCAGTTCATGGGTAGGTTCAGGTAACTTACAATAGATCCTAGAACACTTGAATACCATAATATTATATGTACTCTATTCTACTATAATGTGGTAGTCTCAGTTCCTCTTTCCCATCCCTATAATCTTCCTGTCATTCATCTCCCTTATCCATTAACTATGGATACTGGTTGTGCATTCTTTTATTATTTTTTTAGAGCTCTCTTTCTTAGAAAATAAATATGTGACAATGCATCCAATAAAGTTAGATTACCAATACAAAAGAACCAATATATTGCTTCTATCATTACTTTGAAAACTTATTAGGTGAGAATAAGAGAAATAAAAGGTTTTATTTTACTTTGACTTACTCCCTCCATGACACCTTTTCCAACTTTATATAGATTTGGATTTCTCAGGGTTTCTGACCTCCTACATCATTTCCCTTCTCTTAGAAGAACTTTTTTCTTACAGGGAAGCTCTGCTAGCAATGAATTCACTCATTTTTGTTTATCTGAGAAAGTCATTCCTCCTCTTTATTTTTTGAAGGATACTTTTGCTGGATATAGAATTTCAGACTGTTGTTTCTTTTTTTCTTCCAACATTTTAAATATACCACTCTACATTCTTCCTCCTTTCATTGTTTCTGATGCAAAATCTGGTGTAATTCTTATCTTTTTTTCCTATAGGTATGGTATGTCCTCTTCTCTCCCAGCACTTTTAAATATTTTCTTTACTTTTTGAAGGTTTGTAGATGACATGCCTAGGTTTTATATATTTTGGTAGTTATCCTGCCTGACATTCTCTGAGATTCCTGGATCTTTAGTTTGTCGTCTGACATTAATTTTGAAAATTCACATCTATTATTACTTCAAATATTTCTTCTGTTTTTTTCTCCTTCTGGTATTCCAATTATATGTATTTTATAACTTTTGTAAATGCTCCAAATCTCATAATTCTTGGATATTATTTATTATTATCTTTTTTCTCTTTGCATTTAACTTTGGGAAGTTTCCACACATGTATCTTCGAACTGCTGGTTTCCTCCTTGTACAGCCTACTGACAAGCCCAGAAAGGCATTCTTCATTCCTTTAGAGTATTGCTTTCTAGAATATCCTTTTGACTTTTAGAGTTTTCATTTTTCTACTTAAATTATCCACCTATTATGCATGTTACTTCCTTTCCCTTTAAAGCCTTTAACATATTAATCATAGATATTTTAAATTCCCTAATATTTCCAAAATTTGTGTCACATCTGAGTATGGCTCTAATGCTTGCTTTATTATCTGTAGATTGTTTTCTCTTGCCTTTTAGCATATTTTGTAACTTTTTGTTGAAAGTGGAACATGGTATATTGAGTAATGGGATCTGAGGTAAATATGCCTTTACTATGAGGAGTTATCTTACTCTAGCTCACAGTTGAGCTGTGTTTAATATTTGTTGTAGCTTATATGCAGAAGCTTCAGTTTTCTCTAGTGTCTTTTTGTTTTCGTCCCCGTTGTCTTTTGATTTCCGTAAGAACGCTTTCTTGAACAGATTCTGGGTCTTGCAGCAATTTTTGCTGCAATTCACTGTTCTTTTTTTTTTTTTTTTTTTTTTAAGATTTTATTTATTTATTTGACAGAGAGAGAGCACAAGCAGGGGGAGCTACAGGCAGAGGGAAAAGCAGGCTTCCCACTGAGCAAGGAGCCCAATGAGGGGCTCAATCCCAGGACCCTGGGGCCTGAGCCAAAGGCAGATGCTTAACCGACTAAGCCACCCAGACACCCCACGTAATTCACTGTTCTTATTCTATAGGTCTGTTGATGTGGTAGTCAGGTGAGGAGGAGGGGAAATCTTCTATAATCTTTTGTGGGTCTTTTTTTGTTTTTTTGGTTTTTGTTTTTTCAAAATGATCTTTAAGTGGGCTTGAGTCTCTGGGTTGTGACTTTCAAATATTTCTCAGCTTCTAACCCCCTGGAGGTGAGACAGGAAGGTTAGAGGGACTTGAAGTTGGCTAATTGCCATTCTTCTGTATCAGATAAGGCTCTGGTACAGTATTTTCTTTCAGAGTGTAGTTCTTTTTTATGGAGAATGATTTGGGTATATTTCAAAATGCATACTCTCCTGTTCTCCCTGACAGAAATAGGTGGTGTTTTTTCCTTATAACTTTTCCATTAGAATCTGGCAGGGTTTCTAGAGGGAAAACCCATGAGAGTGTGGGGATACCCAGGAGCTTCTCACCGAAAAGCTGGGGCACCCTTAGTCTCCAGCAATTCATTAAAATTGCCATTTGTGTGTTCCCACCATATTGTGGCTCTAGCAGCTTCTGCTCCAGGTACATAGTTCTGAATTGTGACTCTCTGTATTCACATCTCTTTAGTTTTCAGGGTGGTGGTTTGTCCGGGAACACCATATCTCCGAGGAGTGTAAGAAAAGTCATTGGTTTTCAATACACTCAGCGTTTGTCTTGTTGTGAAGACAGGATTAATGACATCTAGGCTCTTTACAAAGCAGATCTCTATAAGTTTAATTGTTTAATATTTGTATTGAAGGTTTGCAAGACATACTTTTGTAGTTTCTACTTGTTTTTTTCTTTTACCTTCACAAAGATATATGAAAAAATATTCTAAGTAACAAATTCTAGGTTGGCAGTTTTTCTTCTCAATTCTTTAATTGTGTCATTGTGTTGTGTTCCGGTGCCCATAAACAGTCTTACTGTTCCTCCTTTGAAAGTAATGTGCCTTTGCCTCCTTTTTGCCACTTTTAGGATTTTCCTTTGTCACTGTGATATGCCTAAAACAGATTACCTTTTCATTTGTGCTTTTCGGGATTACTAGAGGTTTTTGAGGATGCTTAGTCATGACATTTTTCTCCAATATTACTATTTTGGCTAATTTAATGACCCAGAGTTCTACTATTTCCCTTGTGGGAACTGCCTTCTGCAGATACCTGCACCAGAACTCTGTATCACTCCTGCTGTGACAATGATGGGGCAATGGTGGGAAAAGAAGCAAAAGCAGAACTCTAGCTGTACTATTCTTACCTTTTTCTCCCACAATAATCCGAGGCTGCCAACCCTGTCCTGGCTAAAGCCTAGAATCAACCCCTTCCTGAACATACAATTGCAAAGCAATTCCCCTACTACCCAGAGGAATTTTACACTTCTAATTTCTTGGCATTTTCCCTATCTAGTCTGTCTGTAGTTACTCTTGGAAGAGGAAGCCTTCATTATACCATTGTAACATCTTATTAGAAAACAGATCAAGCACTCGTCTTTGTTATTTATATTAGTCTATTTTTTTGTAATAATGTTCTAAGTCGATAGATTTACTCATATTACTATCTATAGATAAACCTCACTACCTACTAATGAAATAACCATTTCAAAATAAATTATATATAAAGAAATATTCAAACAAATGCTCATTCACAATAGATAATGTAACAATTCTTATTTTCATCATTGTTTTACTTATGTAAGAAATGTTTTTTAAGTATTATCTATCCAATCACCTGTATCAAAATGATCGTTTCTGGGTGTGTGTATGTGTATGTACGTGTGTGTGTGTGCAAGGAAGGGGGGGTTGTTAAGGCCATGTTCATGGGCCCTTTTCACATCTAATGAATTTAAATTTCTGGAGCACCTAAATTTACATTTTTAACAAGTCTCCTCTCCTAAGAAGATTCTGATTCAGAGCCACTAATCCTAAATCTCCAATATACACATATTTCTTTTCCAAAATGTTCATACAAATGCAAATGCCAATTGTTACTAACATCATTGTCATAATTAATTTAAAATGATTAATGAACATGGCTTTAGTTTTCCTGGTTTAATTATTTGCTAATGACACTAGTTTAATTAATTGTTCATGTCGACAAATATATGATTCCTGTTTTCACAGCTTTTCATAATCCCATCCGGAAAGCAGATCTTTTATCAATGAAAAGCATGGCCCACCTGTCACCATTTTATATTGCACTGATTTGCTAATTTGATACTATCTGAATAGGGTTATATTCATTTCTGTTTTCAGCTTTTTATCTGGAAGTTTCTCACTCTAAACATATCTGAAGGATTTATATCCAGTAAGTTTGCCTAAGTATTCACAAGCATGGACTACACTGATAGAATGAGCACCTTTTATAACACAAATGAACACATATTTATTATGGGAGGAGGTAGAGAATGTGAAATTATAAATATTTTAACATTATTCATAAGGAAATAATCCTCTTCTCAGAAGCAAAACTTATTTTTTTCTCAACTCTTAGAATTAAAAAAGCCTAAATATTTTAACTTTCCCTGGAAAACTGAATTAAATAATTCATTGTTACCAAAGTCCCTAAACTTATCCCTTAGGAATTAAAAGGCTTCCTTCCAGGATTCTATTGTGGTTTTTGACGTCAGTCTGTGCAAAAGAGTGAAAAATGTAAACATTTCATCTCTGCTGGTGCATCCCGACACAAATGTATTTATTTGTGTGCTTATTTGCTTAAAGTTTTCAAATCATGCCCATTCTGTTCACCTCTTTACAACCAGCCATTTAACAACCCTTAAACCATCAGAGGTACTCAGTAAATGTATCTTCAATCTCTGAGATTTGGGTTACATATTAGAATTTTAGAGGTAGTGCACTGTCATCCTTATATACAGCCTATAGGCAAAGCACATTTTCCCTTGAAATATTTTCCTGCTGAATTTTAAATACATAGCAAGTAATTATCTTAACCCAAAAACTTGTGTGCAGAACAAACTACTTACTCATTTTTATTAATTGCCATGATTTTGGCTCTGAGTATCTATCTCCCAAGGTTGGTGGGAAATTTCCCTCTCATTTCACTGCTATTTTTACTAGATCAGGAACCAAAGTATGAACTCAGCAAAGCATTGGGAACTGAAATGCAGATTTGGAGAAGAGAAAATTTAAAGGCATGAACGATTGCTGACATATGAATAAAATGTATCTCCTCAAAAAGTTTAGCTAAGTATTACCTCACATATCTGGGAAAGACATCTGGCTTCAAGATGGTAGGCTAAGTAAATGAAGGAGACTGAGTACAGATTAAATCTTGATGCTATTAAAAAATCTGATCCTGCATATGTATTAAAAATTTAAAGCAAACCACTATTCTAGAAATAGACTGTAAAACTTCTATACTTATAGAGAAGTAAATGGAACAAAAATGTAATCAGGCCAATAATAGAAATGTTATAAAACAAAAGAAAAAAGAGAGTATCAAGTATGAACCACCAAATAAGATGGCAAGAATAAGTTTAAATTAACAATAATAATAAATAGAGTTTGGTTAAAGTATGTAAGTCAAAATACAGTTATATTTTATTTACTGGACACAGGTCTAAAACAAACTGCCACAGGCTGATGGAACATAAAGAAATAGGAAAAATAGTCTAGCAAATACTAACAAAAAGAAAATAGTTTACTTTTAACAACATTTAGAATTCAAGGTATAGTGCATTAAAAGATCAAAGAGAGGTGGGTTGTTTTTTTTTCTTTTGAGAAAAGGAACTCTCCTCCTCAAAATAATACAGTAGTCATGATCCTTACAGAATGACTAGACTTAAAAATTCAGTAAAAAGATATGAAAACTTCAGTCATGCTAGAGATTTTAAAATAGTTCTTTTATAAATAGACATGAAGTAAATAAAATTCTAAAAGTTTTAGATATCATAAATGAGTTTGATTTAATTGATACTTACAGAATTATTTGCACAAAAAATAGATGATATAGTTTTGTAAACACTCAGGAATTTTAAAAGACAAAAGTAGCAACATACTAGAGTCATAATAATCTTGAACAAATTACAAAATATTGAGAAATAACCTATACATTATATATCTCCATCAATATGCAATAAATATAAAAGCAGACAACAAAATGAAAGCCAACATCTTGCTTAATGGCAATGCTGTCCAATGAACTTGGAAAAAATGTCATGGGTCCCAAAGAAAACATCAAAATGGAAATTGCTAATATTTAGATTTAGAACAAATGACAGCTAGCCACCTACATATAAAAACATGTATGGTACTGTACCTCAGAGAAGACATAGAACTTAATTGAACTTATTAGAAAACAAAAAAGATAAATAATAAATAATTTGAGATTTTGCTTCTGATTAGCATGTAGGATGGTTGTAATACAATTTTGCTTCCATGGCAACACCAACAGCAATAACCACTTGCAGATGAGTTTAGAACTGTGGAAAATTCTACAGCTAGAGGTGAATATCGTTTCTGAATTCTGGCAAGTGGAGAATCAATCTGCTTTAGATGGACAGATTGCAAGAATGGGAAGAAGTCTACTGGGTTGAAGAAACATATCAAGATCCAGAAGAGCCCCAATACCCAAAGTGAATGGACTAATCCAATAATACTTTCACAATACATAGCTTCCCTTTCCAAATTCTACAAAGAAAACAGGAGTGGGAAGTGGGTTCAGACAAGAGGGAAAAGGGTTCAAATAAGAGGAAAGAGTCCTGTGCATTCTGTAGTAATTGAATTCTAAGGCCTTCAGTTAGATTCCTGTTAAATGAAGTGACCCCAAAATGCAACTACTGTCTTCCAGTTCAAAGAGTGACTATATTAAAAAGCCAGATGTGTGAGAGTTTGGGTATTGAAAACATAACTGGAGAAACCCATCTAATAAAAATCAAGAAAGGGCATCAACTTAACTTAACTCTAAGATGAATCTGAATAATCAGTCTTCCACTGTAGCTGCTGCAGAGGAAGAGACGAGTCCAGTCTCTGAGCGGGGGATAAAAAGCCTACAAAATTTTACACTTCAATCTCCATTGCTCTGGTATATAATGCATTGTATTTCTTCGTTCTTCAGATAGTTTCCTTTTGTTCTTTGAATATATTTAAAACAGGTCATTTAAAGTCTTTGTCTATTAAGTTCAATGCCTGGGTATCCTCAGGGAAATTTTTTATCAATCATTGTCTTTCCTCCTAAATATGGGATATATTTTCCTATTTCTCCACATGTCCTATAATGTCTTCCTTTTGAAAGTTGGACATTTACAACAGGGTTGTTGTTGCTGTTTTTTGTTGTTGTCATTTTCTTGTTTAGTAGCTTTCCTGGATAAACTCTTTAAAGTCTATATCTTTTAAGTCTGTATTTTTTTACTGTATGGCTACGGAGGTCTGTGCTCAGTTAGCTTAATGATTAGCTAATGATTGTATAGAGATTCCTTTAAATGCCTGAAGCAAAATGTCTCTGAGATTTTGTGAAAGGTCTCTGATCTGGGGGGCATTACTTGAATGTTCAGGTAGCCACTTTACAAGTCCACCTTCACCTTTTTTTCCTATTTGTGCAGAACTTTAAATTCATCCAGACGTGAGAGTTTAGGGCCCTCTCAAGTCTTTCATGGCCGTAGCACATGGTCTTCCAGATTACTAGAGAGCTTTTCAAAGTCATCTGTGTATATGTCACTCAAAAACTTTTAGATTTTAGATCTGTTTGATGTGTTTCCTATTTTTGATTGCTATCTCAGGCATCTGGGATATTAAACAATTATGGCTGATTGTTTTTCGACATACACCCCCAGGGAAAGGCTGTTTACACTGGGCCAGCTCTGTGTCAGCCAAATAAAGACAAGTCTTGCTAATGGGACTGCCCAAGAAACTGCCAGACAGGTCAGATAATAACCCTTCTCTAGGATTTGGAATTTTGAAGAGATCTAACCCTGTTCCTTCACCTCCAGAGGCTGTTAGGCCACTGCTTTTCAGTATAATTGTGAAAGTATTGCTTTCAAGGTTACCATGGGGCTGGTGAAAGGGTCATGGAGACTAAGAAAAGCAAAAATAACACATAGATCACTGGGTTTTTTTGAACTAAGATTCAACCAGTTTTCTTGAATAAATACACATTGCTGAATATCTTTGGTTAATTTTCATAGTTCTGGAAATGTTGATTTTGACAATTTTATGTTTTATCCCTGTTTTTATGGAGGAGAGGATTGTTAGGAGTCCTTACTGCATCATTTTTAATGGACAGTAGGCAAAACGTTCTTATATTTGACACCAAAAAGCATGATCCATACAATAAAAAAAAAAGTTAATACATTAGACTTTTTTCACATTAAATTATTTCTCTGCAAAAGACTCTGTTAAGAGAATAACAAAACAAAAGTCACACAGTGAGAGAAGTTTCTACAAATCACATATATGACAAAGGACTTGTATCTAGAACATATAGAGAATTCTCAAACTTTAATATTAAAAACAATTTAATTAGAAAATGAGCAAAAGACTTGATCTGAAATTTTACCAAAGAGAACACAGAGATTGAAAATATGTATGTAAAAATATGTTCAACACCATTAGTCACTAGATAAATTCAAATGAAAACCGTTGTGGGATATTACTATACAACTATTAGAATAACCAAATAAAAAATAGTGGTAATACCAAAAGTTGGTAAGAATTTGGAAAACCAAATCTCTCTGATATCACTGTTGGGAATATAGTTATGGGCACTCTGAAAAATAGTCTGGAAGTTCCTTTTAAAATAAAAAATGGACTTACCATATGACCCAGAAAGTGTACTCTTGTGTATATCTACCAAATTAAGGGGAAAAAATGAATGAAAACATATTTCCATGCAGAATGTTGTACATTAATATTCTTAACAGCTTTATTATAGTAGCCCCAAACTATCCAAATGTCCTTCAGTGGGTGAAGAGAAAAAAAAAAATAAAGTAACATCCAAAGGACAAATACTACATGGTACCAGTCATATAACATTCGTGAAATAACATAATTACAGAGATGGAAAACAAGTTATTAATTGCTGAGTATTAGGATGTGGGGCAAGAGCTTGTATAGCTATAAGGAAGTAGCACAGAGAAGTCTTGTGATGGTATAATTATGTATCTTCATTGTGGTAGTGGTTGCCTAAAGCTATGCATGTGATAGAATGCATAGAGATATACCCCCTTACCCCCAAGATGCAAATGAGTGTATATATAACTGGTGAAATCTGAATAAGCTCTGTGGGTTATGCCAATGATGATGCTGAGCTACAAATTAAGTATTAGCCATTCATATCAAGCAATGTGTTAAAAGAACAATGTATTATGAGGATAAGAGGATAATTAATTATCTACTAAATAGTCAGAATCTTTCTTCTCTAGTAACAAAACCCTAATTTTAATCCAGTCACTAATATGACCAGCTTAAAAAGTATATTCCTCTCAATTTTCTGGAGTTTGGATAGATAATGAAATGCAAGAAGAAACTCTGGGTTAGGACACCTAAGAAATTATTACCCTACCTCTCTCCCTACTTTACCCTATCTCTCTCTTTTTCATTTTTCTTCCATCCGATAAGGACATGATGCCTACATTTCTAGTGGTAATCTTGGGTCTATGAGGAAAAACCAAGAGAAGAAAGAGATGTGCTCCTTTATATCCTTAGTTTGCTCAACCAATGGCAGCAACTGCTTGCCTCTAGACTTGATTATTTAGAAATATAAGTCCTTAGCAGCTCTTTCTGTCCATGGGTCCTCTTCCTGTGCTTTAATAAAACCACAATTTTGCACCAAAAAAAAAAAAAAAAGAAGAAAAGAAAAAAGATAATAGAAAAAAAAGAGAAATGTAAGTCCTGGTGTGTTTAATCCACTGTAATCAGGACCCTCTTACTACCAGGTGAATGCAATTCCTAACTGATACAATAATCAAGGTTTATCCATATATCGCAAAGATGAAACAACATGAGAAATTCTTTCGATGGAATTCTCTTTGTTTAGAGAACTAAAAGAGAAAATCGTATATTTTAATGGATGCTGATTTAGAATTTTATAAAATCTAATACACATTCATGAAAACAATTCTTCAAAAATGAGAAGTAGAAAGATACTTTCTTAATTCATTAGGAGCTACCTGATAAAAACCTATGGAAACATATTTAATAGGGAAATATTAGAAACATACTCAGTAATGTCAGAAATAAGAACAGAATATTATCATTACTATTATTGATAATTATGCTAGAGACTCAAGTTAAAAATAGTAAAAGAAAAAAGATGGTTCAATGATTGGAAAGAAGGTGGTCTTCCTAGGACATTTAAGAGAATCAACTAAAAAAACAGCAGAACTAATAAAAGAACTTAGCAAGTTGGTTGTATAAAATTCCTTATGCAAAAATCAGCTTTTCCTATTTTTCATAAGAATTAAAAATAAATTAGAGAATAAGGAATTGTCTATAACATATCAAAAACATACAATACTTTGTTTTAAAAGAACTAAAAAATGCAAGATGTATATAGAGAAAATAATAAAACTTTATTCAATGATATAAATAGATCTAAATTAATAGAACTATGCTATGTACATAAATGGTAATATTCAATATTAGGAAAATATTAGCCCCTCATTAGTCCAATTAGAAAAATCTATATAAAAACAAAAATGAGATTATTTTATGCAAAATTTAAAAAACAAGTCTTATACTAAAGTGTTGGTAAAAATGTGGAAAACAGCTCCTTACCAAAGCTATTTTTAGGGTATTAATACATTGATTTACTCACTTAGGCAGAAATTTGAAAGTACAATTAAAACTAAATTTTCTGAGCCTGTGACCTCGCAATTCTATTTCTACGTACCTGTGCCTGAGGGTAAAAGAATGTTTACCTCAGCATTATTTGAATTATCGACTGCAAACAAACTTAACGTCTTTGCTAAGACAGTTTGCTAGGAAGTTTAAATCACATATGAAACACATATTTTATTGAGTACTATCTAGGAATTGAAATACACAATCCACCGGTTATCAACACAGAGTTACTCTAAGAGTTACATTCTATACAATACGTGGAATATGATACAACCCAAATAAAAACAGTTACACTAAACAACTGGAAACCCTCTCATATACGCCAACTACAGGTAAAAAACAAATTGGAAACGTTTACCAAAGACATAGTATTGATTACTTCAGGGAAATGGGAGAGCACACTGGAATTGAGGATAAAGGTCACAGAAATTTTAAATTGAAGTCTAAATTTTTTTTTTGAAAATGTAAACAGAAATTGGAATTATGCATTAGTTGTGTCACTAAAATTGAAATCAAAGGATCTGGTGAATATTTGCATAAGTGGATTCTGATGGTGCTCAATTAAAGAGTAGAACAAACTTTCATACCATGCTGAATTAATACCAGCATACTTACCAGAGATTTGCACTTGACATATGGTAGAGGGCACCTATAAGAACGAATCACCAAATAATGTAGTAAGTGTTATAATAGTATTGGGAATAGAAAATAGGAAGTTTTCTGGTTTTCCCTTAGGAAATATGAGGAAGTAAATTTGAGTTCTGCATTTGAAGGGAAAATAAGAATTTTAAGCGAAGTGGGCCAGAGTGAGCAAAGTGATTGCAGGGCAGGGGCCAGCCTGTATGGAGGATGTGAGTCCTGAGAGGGTCTGACATATTTGAAGAATTGTACGATTGAAGGTTTAGGCTTCTATGAAGACGAAAAGGCCTTAGGGGCTGTAAAGAGAACAGAAGCTAGAGATCAAAAATTGGTGCCAGACTGTAGGGCCTTCCTGCAGTGTAAAGACCTATGTTATTTTCCTGATATTGAAGCTTTTCCCAACATTTTCTGCTTTTTCTAATCACTCTCAAATTTCTAGTCCAGATCCCATGATGCCTTCCTCATCTACTTCAATCCATTTTGAATTTTCTTTTCCATCATTTTGATACTTAAGCATCTTCATTCTGGCAGGTTCATATTACGCTGTTTCAAGAGTCTCGGCTTCCCCCCTCCCAAAAAAAAAGAAAAAAGAAAAAGAAAATTAAATTGGGTTATAGAATTTTTTTGTATCCTGAAATGACTAATATTGGTGTTGGGAACACAATGGATCCCTGTATTTTCTAACTTGAATTGAAAGGAGCTGAAGTGGTTCTTTCTAGGTACTTGGACACAATTAGCCATTACTATTGACAACAGTGTTACAAGAGTAAGGGCACGAGGAGTACTTTAACATCTGTTCTGTTTATTACTTAGCTCTGGCTCTTCAGAAGGTGGTTTACCTTCTTGTGACTCATTTTCATCATCTATAAAGTAGGGGTGATGATATACTTAATTTCAGTGGCTGTTTGCTGTATGCTAGAAACGTTGCTAAATTTTTTAAACACACAAAAAATTGGCATGGTGAAACTTACATAAAATAATCGCTACATTTTTTAATCTTTTAAATCAAATCAAATCTAGCTTAATTCCCACTTACCAGGGTTTATGAAAAAAAAATTCTGAATAGTCCTCCACCCCCCAATCATGGGATTGATATGAATTTTAGGTATACACAACCCAGAGAGGTTGGACTTAATTTATTCTATATGTGCATTATTTTATGTGCTTATTATTCAATTTTAGAGGCCCATTTTAAGGGAGGTAGCATTCTCCTCTAGGATTTTGGTGGTTTCTTGTCTCACATGGAGGTCTTTCATCCACCCAGATGGCTAACAGACAAATGAAAAGATGCTCAACATCACTCATCATCTGGGAAATACAAATCAAAACCACAATGAGATACCTCACACCAGTCAGAATGGCTAAAATTAATAACACAGGAAACAACACGTGTTGGCAAGGATGCAGACAAAGGGGAACCCTCTTGTACTGTTGGTGGGAATGCAGACTGGTGCAGCCACTCGGGAAAACAGTTTGGAGGTTCCTCAAAAAGTTAAAAATAGACCTATCTTATGACCCAGTAATTGCACTACTAGGTATTTACCTGGATACAAAAATGCAGATTCAAAAAGGTATATGCACCCTGATGTTTATAGCAGCATTATCAACAATAGTCCAACGTGGAGAGAACCCGAATGTCCATCAACTGACAAATGGATAAAGAAGGGGTGTGTGTGTGTGTGTTTGTGTATGTGTGTGTATATAATGGAATATTATTCAGCCATCAAAACATGAAATCTTGCCATTTTAATTGACATAGATGGAGCTACAGTGTACTATGCTAAATGAATTAAATCAGAGAAAAACAAATAACATATGATCTCATTCATATGTTGAATTTAAGAAAGAAAACAGATGAACATATGGGAAAGGGAAAAGAAAGAAGTACACAAGCTATAAGTGACTCTTTTAAAATTATTATTATGTTCAACTAGCCAGCATATAGTACATCATCAGTTTCTGGTGTTGTGCTCAACAATTCATTAGTTATGTGTAACACCCAGTGCTCACCATGGCACGTGCCCTCCTTAACTTTTAATGGTACAGAACAAACTGAGGATCGATGGAGGGACATGGGTGGGGGATGAATTAGATGGGCGATGGGTATTGAAGAGGGCACTTGTGATGGTCACTGAGTGTTATATGTAAGTGATAAATCACTGGATTTTACTCCTGAAACCAATATTGCACTATATGGTAACTAACAAATTGAAAAAAAAAAAAAAAAAAGGCAGTGGCTTTGTAGCTCTTGGTATTTATTCCCTCCATTCTTTCCATACCAAATCAGTATCTAGCACTCTGCGGTAAGCCAGTAGTTTTCGGTGGGGATGAGGGGAATGTGGCTTTCTAGGAGACATTTGGCAATGATGAGAGAGATTTTGGGTTGTCACAATTTGGAGTGGAGGTACGAATGGCATCTAGTGGGTAGAAACCAGAAATACTGCCAATCGTATTACAGTGCATAGGACAGCTCCTGACAACAAAGAATTATGGTACCCCATATATCAATAGGGCCAAAGTTGAGAAACTGTGCCCAGGTACCACTGATACTATTGACAGACTCATAGGAATGTCTGTGTTTGCTGAGAATTAAAAAGTGTGACCAGAACTCAACTGACCCCAGCATCTGCTAAGCCTCCACCTACTTCAGATAGGGCCCCAACTATCCCCTTCTTCTTCCTCAAAATTCACTAGCTTCCCTTTCTATTCCCAACTCCTTTCAAACAAATACTAGTTTGACTCTTGCAAACAAAGACTGGTTGGAGATTTTCTCAAAGATGGGTCTCAAAACCCAAAGAGGGTGTTACTCTGAAGTAAGGAAGCTCAGAAAACAGCAGACTGGCTCAGGAAAAACAAGATTGGAATTCGTATCTCATTAAGTGGTCCTGCAACATTTTCCAAATAGAAAACTGAGACTTGAGAGCTGTAAGACTACTTGTCTATGACCACTAAGTGATTGAAGAGCTGTAGCCCTAAGTGTAAGTGAAGTTTAGGAGTTCAATGTTATCTTTGATAAGAAAAGATCACATTTAACTGTGAAGTTGATAGATGGCCTTAAGTCACTTTTGAGATCACTTCATCCAGGTAAACTTAAAACAGATGAAAAATAATACATGTTTCCCTGTAGCACATGTTTTATTTTAAAATATTTTAATGAAATATGAAAAATATATTTTGGTGAAATACAATAGCCATGCTCCAAAGCTCACATATGTGTGCAGTTTGAAGAATGATTACAAATTGAACCTATGTAACCAGTAAGCAGATCAAGAAATTATATATTACCAGTACCCCAGAAGCCCTTTTGAGTTCCGCCCCAGTCATGAATCCTACCCTCCCCCAGTCTAATACAGGTTTTCACATTTAGATTATCTGCTGGTGCCTCTCAAGAGTCCATTACAAGACCAACAATATTAAATTCCATTTTCTCTCTCTCTTTTCCCCCCTCCCTTCCTCTCACCTCCTTTTTTTCTCCTTCCACCCTCACTCCTTTACATCCTTTACTCTTGGCTGCCATGAGTTCATTCTATGTTTTCTTTCATTACCTTTAATAAGTCTGGGTAAATATAAAAAAGAATAGGCGTGAAGTAGAGAACTATTACAGCAGAGGGAAAATACTGCAACGTTTTACCACTATCACAGTAATGCTAGTTGCGCATCTAAATCCATTACTACCAGGTACCTGGGTCCTACAGAGTTGGCATAGCAAACATTAATTTTAGAATTAAGGGTCCTATACTGGAAAAAAACCATATAGACTGCCAAAAACAGTAAACAGAGAAATGACAGGCAGTAGTAAAAAAAAAAATAAAAACTGGGATGCCTGGGTGGCTTAGGTGGTTAAGCATCTGCCTTTGGTTCACGTATTGGTCCCAGGGTCCTGGGATCTAGCACCACATCAGGCTCCCTGCTCAGTGGGACCCACCTCTCCCTCTTCTGCTGCTCCCCCTGCTTCTACACACTCTTTCTCTCTGTCAAATAAATAAATAAATACAATCTTTTTAAAAAACCAACAAAACAAAAGCTGTCTCTCCTGGATTCTTCTTTCTTCTATGCTGTGTTGGGGTGTGTTTAACATTAAAAATCAGTAATTTATCACTTCAAAATATTCCATAGACCAATTTTCCCCTCATCTAGTAAAGCTTGGTAAAGTTTAACCAATTAGGGAATTGGCAGAATATCTGAATTACAGATCATGATTGATCCTCTTTTTTTTTTTTTTTAAGATTTTAATTTATTTATTTGACAGAGAGATCAAAAGTAGGCAGAGAGGCAGGTGAAGAAAGAGGGTAAGCAGGCTCCCCGCCAAGTAGAGAGCTTGATGTGGGACTCGATCCCAAGATCCTGGGATCATGACCTGAGTTGAAGGCAGAGGCTTAACCCACTGAGCCATGCAGGCGCCCCAATCCTCTTTTTTAACAGTGAGACCGAAGGATGCAAAAAATAGGAGCTATACCTGTTTTATAAATTAATTATATTGCAACAGGGCTTTATGCTGGGCAGCTATTATGTTTCACAGGGCGGATGTGAAGAGTGAAATACCCAAATCTGGGGAGTAATCAGCAATATGAAATTGGAGTTTTTCTTGTTTGTTAAAAAAAAAAAATGCAATCTTATTTCCAAGAACATTCAGTTCTTCAAACTAAGTGAAAAGCCCTGTAAAACAGAAGCCTTGCTGACTCTAAGGAATAGAGTAAGGCACAACTATCTGTAATGAACACATTAATTGCTTTAGTACAAATGGTAAGTACTACAGTATTTGAAAATAGTAGATTAACCATTCCTAGGATCTTTTTCACCTGTGAATTTTCTTAACCTGTACTTTACTCATAAATAATGCAAAATCTGAGGTTTAGTGAAACTTTCATGCATTTGGACTATTGAAGTTCTATTAAGCGAATAATCCTATAAAAATCTGGGGAAATTACTACACTTTGTAAGTGCCTGGCCATACCAACAAATCAGCTGCTTTTCAATTGATTTAGCTTCTAAGTCCATCTTAACATGGGATAATCTACTTAGTGAACCATGCTATGATTGAATGGACCATTAAGAGAGCCCCAAACTGTCCAAATTTGGATCTTAGGTCTATCTCATTGGAATGTGAGGAAAAGTTTGTTGTCTATATTTTCCTACAAAACTTTAAAGTATTTGTACTTTTGGAGCACAACAATTCTAACAATTCTGTCAAATATATTTATGAAATAGAAATTATTCTACTTTATTTATTAACCTTCATTGAACATTACTTTTTAGTATTTTTCTTTCTTCTGACTGGGATTTTGATTAACCTCTCAACTGAGAAGTTAATTCAGGATACAATCCAGCAAGCATTCCTGATATTCTTGGAGCAAAACTTTCTTCACATAATTCATAGATACCACCATTATATAACCTCTTATTTTTTTTAAAAAAAATAATAGAATATTGCACTAAATAATAATTCCACAATTTCTTGAAACAATTTTGGTTCTCAGCTTGGAATACAAAGACAAATATCAGGGCTTTATATTTAAGGTAATACAATTCGAACTCAGGTTTTCAAAAAGATAAATCATAACCTTAAACAAGATTTTTCTAGGGCATAAATCGAGACTATGTATATGGAAATATTTGGAAAGCACTTAAAATCAATGCTAATGCTCCGTATTTGTCCTGTGGCTTTGGCTGCCCTCCCAGTCCAGACTGCAATTTAACAAGCATAGTAGTATCTGTCTCTACCACCTCACAGCTGGAATTAATCTTCCCAGTTAACTAGTCAGTGACATAGGCAGACCCTGAAAAAGGGGACAAATTTACAAATGTTGGATCTGGAAAGGGCCTTTAGGAAACTTTTTGAGCAGGTGTCCTGACCTGCTTGGGGGAAGGGAGGAAGAGATCTCAGGATTTGGGTCTCTGGGTAGTAAGAGATAGTACTTGTAACATTTCAGTTCAATATATTTTATAGTTTTGTCTAAAGGTAATCAAGAGGAAATGGTTTTCTCATGGTGTACTATGACGGCGCTGAGCTGGACCTAACAAGATACCTCATCTAGTATTCACAGAATGGGTTCTCAATAAATACCCGACTGAGGAATGAAGAAAATAAAGGTGTAGATCTCACACATTTTGGGGGTTTTGTTAGTAAGATACTTTGAAAAATGTCTCTCCTTTGTCCCCTCCTTTATTTTTGGCTCCTGGAAATAAACTGATTTACGTGAATGACATGTTATCTAAACCAAATGCTTTAAATTAGAGTGAGTTAGTTTAGTACATATTCTAATTATTCATTCTGTCCATTTTTCAAATAGAATTAAGTTAACTGAAATTTATAATACTGTGTGTGAATTCTAACTACCCAATTCCTACTTTCATTCTATTAATAAATGTGACTATCACTTGCATTAAATAGTAATAACTCTCCTAAATTTCTAGAAGTTGTACCATATTGCCTATATTAAGAGAGAAAGCCTGAAGCTGTTTTATTTCCCTATCAAATGTTTTATCTTTCTTTTCATAGCATTTGTCTGTATACAAAAATAGAAGCTCTGTTTTATTTGAATAATAGTCTTCTCATTTTGTGCTTCATGAATATTTTTCTCACTATCCTTATTAAACAAATTTCCATGCAAAAATTTGGTTTAGTTATTTTGCTTACATCCTACGTTATTTTTAAGACTTCTTTCTTGAAAATGCATTTAGCTCGGCAATGTTAATGAAAGGCTGCATTATAGGCGTTTGCAGAAGCATCTGTAAATCATGAGATATGATGAAAATGTTTCACAAATACATATTCATGATTAATTTAATGACATGACAAGATAGCCCAAATCAGATACCTATGTATTATGAATAATTAACACCGCTACTCTATTAAAAATACAAGTTTAACAAAAATAATTTCTAGCCAGGATTTACAGTAAGTAAATTAATATGCTATAATTACTTTTGTTGAACTTGAAGTTTTTCTCTGCCTGACCATGTTAAAAGGAATGAATCTTTTATAAGAAAATTCTACCCAGGATGTGAATTTCCCCCACTGCTTTTATACCCCTTTGTATTTCTTAAAATTGGCCGTTACCAAACAACCAAGTGTTGACATAGCTGGAATACAATGTAACAATCCTTCCCCATAGCATCCCGTTGGATTTGTTATTGCAGAAACCAAGCAGAGGGTGGCACTCTCCTCCACTAAACTCTCTCAGTCTGATCAATCAGGTTTATTCCAGAAGGCTGTTTGTGAGCCATAGGAACACACAGGAAAAGGATTACACGATGGGCTGTTACTATTCAGGTTTTCATTTCAGTTATAATAAAACGGACTTGTTATTTCCCCCTTCATTCTGAAGTGAGGTCATTGTTAAATTCTTTTCTAAGTAATTCACACTCTCCCCGATTGTGGTTCTTAAATTGGACAGGCTTTGTGTTCCCTGTGTTTCTATTCTCCCTTTTCTTTTTTTATGTCAGCAAACCACATGTCTCTCTCTCTCTCTCTCTCTCTCTCTCTCTTTTTTTTTTTTTTTTTTTTGGATTTTTATGTTTTTATTTTAATTCTAGTTAGTTAACATACAGTGTAATATTAGTTTCAGGTGTACAATATAGTGATTCAACACTTCCATACATCACCCAGTGCTCATCACAAGTGCACTCCTTAGTTCTCATCACCAGTTTAACTCCCCGCCCACACCTCCCCTCTGGTAACCATTACTTTGTTCTCTACAACTGAGAGTCGTCTTGATTTGTCTCTCTCTCTCTCTCTCTCTCTCATTCTCTTTCCCCCGCTCTGGTCATTTGTTTTCTTTATTAAATTACGCATATAAACAAAACCCTATTTGTCTTTCTCTGACGTATTTCATTGAACATTATACTCTCCAGCCACATCCATGTCATTGTAAATGGTAAGATTTCATTTTTTATGGCTAAATAATATTCCATTACATATATAATCTCACATCTTTATCCATGTCAATTGGTGGATACTTGGGCTGCGTCTATATCTTGCTATTGTAGATAGTGTAGCTATAAACATAGGGGTACGTGTATCCCTTTGAATTAGTGTTTTGTATTCTTTGGATAAATACCTGGTTGTACAGTTGCTGGATCATAAGGTAGTTTTATTTCTTTTTATTGTTTTTTGTTTGTTTTTAAAGATTTTATTTATTTATTTGGCAGATCACAAGTAGGCAGAGAGGCAGGGAGAGAGGGGGGGGGGAGCAGGCTCCCCACTGAGCAGAGAGCCTGATGCGGGGCTCTATTCCAGGACCCTGAGATCATGACCTGAGCCGAAGGCAGAGGCTTTAACCCACTGAGCCACCCAGGCGCCCCTGTTTTTGTTTTTTTAAGAGAGGGAGAGAGAAGGGATGGGTAGGGGCCGAGGGAGAGGGGGAGAGAGAGGATCTTAAGCAGACTCCATGCCCAGAATGAAGCCTCATATGAGACTCCATCCCACAACCCCGAGATCACGACCTGAGTTGCAATCAAGAGTCGGACAGTTAACTGACTGAGCCACTCAGGCGCTCCTCTATTTTTAAATTTTTGAACCTCCATACTGTTTTCCAGAGTGGCTGCACCAATCTGCTCTCCCATAGAGAGATAGAGCAAGAGTGTTCCTTTTTCTCCACATCCTCACCCACATCCATCTGCTGTTTCTTGTGTTGTTGATTTTAGCCATTCTGACAGGTGTGAGGGTGATATCTCGCTGGAGTATGGTTTTGCATTTCCCTGATGGTTAAGTGATGATGAACATCTCTTCATGTGTTTGTTGGCTATCTGTATGTCTTGTTTGGAGAAATATCTGTTCATGTCTCCTGCCTTTTTTTTTTTTTTAATTGGATTATTTGTTTTTTGGGGCTTTGAGTTTTAGAACTTCTTTACATATTTTGCATACAACCCTTTACCAGATAGGTCATTTGCAAATATCTTTCCCCCATTCTGTAGGTTGCTTTTTAGTTTTGTTAATGGTTTCCTTCATTGTGCAGGAACCTTTTATTTTGATGAAGTCCCAACAGTGTATCTGCAAATCACATCTCTTTTTTAAAACATGAAATACATCTGGTTATAATGATGGGTTGCTTCTTTCTATGTTTCATCAAAGAAGATCGGTGTTTGACTTGATTTTATTCTTCGATGCAAAATCCCCCTTATTGTTCCCTTTTTCTCCTTCTTTTTCTCTATTTCCCTCTCCTCCCTCCTTTCCTTTTTACTTCCTTCCTTCTATCTTTTTCTTTTTCCTTTTATTCTCTTAGGTGTAGCACTTTTATGGTAGGTTGAATAATAACCACCTAAATATATCCATTTCATAATCCCTGGAACCCATTAGTATTACCTTTTATGGAAAAAGGGACATGACAGAGGTGACTGAATTAAGATTTTTTAAAAAAGATTTTATTTATTTGTCAGAGAGAGTGAGCACAGGCAGACAGAGTGGCAGGCAGAGGCAGAGGGAAAAGCAGGCTCCCTGCTGAGCAAGGAGTGTGATGCGGAACTCCATCCCAGGACGCTGGGATCATGACCTGAGTCGAAGGCAGCCGCTTAATGACTGAGCAACCCAGGTGCCCCGAATTAAGATTCTTGAAATGCAGAAATAATCCTGGGTTATCCAGTTAAGCCCATTGTGATTATAATGGTCCATATAAGAGGCATGCAGTAGTTTGAGCTAGAGGAGAAGACAGTGTGATGATGGAAACAGAGAAATGAATGCACTTTGAAGATGGAGGAAGAGACCACCAGACAACACAGGCAGTTACTAGAAGCTAAGGAGGCAAGGAGATTGAATCTTCCCTCAGAGTTTCCTAAAAGAACCAGTGCTGCCAGCACCTTGACCAATGAAATTAATTTCAGACTTATGATTTCCAGAACTGTAAGCATATAAATTTATGTCATTTTAAACTCCTAAGTTTGTGAAAATTTGTTATAGTAGCAATACCAATCTAATACAGGTTTCAGGAGAAAAATCAAACACACCAAGAATCTCTTATTATTACACAAACTGTTAAAAAAAAATGATTAGAGACTAAACATTGAGCACGGAGTGAAAAATGTTCCTTCCAGCAAGGAATTCAATCCAGCAGAGTATAGGCAGGCGGTTGGCATGAAGTTCAGCGTGGGAGAATGGAGTAAGATCTTAAAGAGAAAATGCCATGAACCGTATCTGCCCCATATTAAGAAAGGGAGACCTCTGAGTGATGCAGATTGGCTGCAGAATGAGGTTTGCCAGCTGTGTAAACACTGGGCTGGTGAGTGGTAGACCTATCTGGGGAGGACAGCCTCCAGCTACCTCACGAGGTAGAACACCGGAGTTTAAGACAATAGTAAAGAGAGGAGCCATACATAAAGTGTTCGTAACTCTATTAGAAGGGAAGGGAAGAAACAGGAGGAGAAATAAAGAATTCTAGAAATAAGAATTCTAACAAAATATGAGCTAACACTTATGAAATATCATCTGCTAGGAATGTCTTCAGTGCACTGTATGTATTAAATAGCTTACTAATCACAACCATACAAGAGGGATACTATAATCACCACATTATATAGATTAGGAAACTGGAGTTTTGAGAAGTTACATAATTTGGCAAAGGTCTTGGAAGCTTTGGCCAAACTAGATCCAAATTCAGTACTGCCTGACTCTCAGACTGAGTCCTTCCCTTGCCTTCTGTTGAACAAAACTTGCTTTGACTTTTTTTTTTTTAGTATAATTGGAGTTCATTCTATCTTTATTATTTTATTTTACTATTTACTGTGTCACAGTTACCACTGCTGTCATTAAAAAGCCTATAGCCACACTTCTATAGGACTTTAAGAATTACAAACAATTCTGTTTAAAGATAAACATAGCAAAATTTTAAGAGCTTGTTTTGCAAAAATCTTTTAGAATCAGATTCCAAACCAGAAGTGTTTAGGAGCACTCCACTGAGAGGAGCTAGGGGGAAAAGTTTTACAGAAGATGTAGAAGTAAAGCAAGGAAATCATTTGGGTACAGCTAAGGGTTCATTTTATTTGGGAAAGCCTATTTGCTGTTTGTGATGGGTTGTCCTTAGGTTTTGATTTCTTAACCTTGATGCGTTAGAATCTCAGGTTTTGGCTCACTTATGTAGGTGACTAAGGCACTGAAGCTACTTCTACCTAAAGTCTCCTTATTTAATTAATTTGACATCTCATATTAGAGCAATACTCAATTCTAGTTCTTGCAGATTTGCAACATTTAACTCTTAACTTGATTTATATAAATTGCTAAGTATGTAAAATCAATAAGAACATATTCCATCTTGCTTCTTTTCTACTACATTTGTAACATGAAGTTCATGGAGCTATATTTATATTTGGTGCCAAAACTCAAGGTTATAAATAGCCTTGTAAATTCATCATTGCTTAATTATTTTCTTTTTGTTGTTGTTGTAAAACCCACATTTTATGCATTTGCTTAAAAAGTCATAGTCGTGATCATTTAAATTTCTAGTTAAGAGGATGAGTCATAACTGAAGTTTTATTTGATCAAGAAACATTCTTCAGACAAATGTCTATTTAAAGGATAAATCAGTAAGTGTAATTAGAGAATGACACTTTTGTGTTTTCTCCTCCCTTCTTAAGGAAAGCACATCCCAAGACAATGGTAACATCTTATCTTTGTGAAGGCAAATAAGGAGTTAGATGTATTCAGCACGAAATAAAAAGAGACAGACAAGGAAGAGCTCCCCTTCACATTACAAAATATCTGTGTAATAGATACATTACTCATAGAAGTCAAAACCTCCCTCAAGATGGCTTGCTATAATAAGTTTGGTTTCCAAATACAGAGGAACAAAGGTGGTAAAGGAATGTTGAGACCACAGGATGAAAAGGGAATAGGGTTCTAGTGACTCTCTCCAGTGACTCCAATGACAGAGGTGGCCTCTTGGTACCCAAAACCCACACTGATGAACCTTCACATATTAAGAAATTGGACCAAAAGTTGGAAAGATAAAAAGAAATTTCATGTCTTCTGCATCCTTTTCTCACCTCATAGATTGCATTTGGTTTGGAAAATAAAGCAAACTGAATAAAAGAGTATTTTGTCATATTCTGAACTATCTGTTCACCTAACTCTGAAAGCTATATATTTTTTGATTACCTACCATATCCTTTGCATTATTAAGAGTGGTTCTTGTGATGATATATGTAGATGCAGAGCCAAATGCTTTATTATGTAAGGAGGTTGAAGAAGCATTGTTTTGATGACCGAGAAATTTCCCACTTTAAGAAGAGCAGTTAAAACTGATTTGCTTAAAAGGCCCAAGACTCAGCTGAGGATCCAAGATGGTTGTGACACAACTATTCCAGAACAATGTTCACCTAGTTGAACGTGTAAAGTCTTTCTGTGTCTGATGACTAGTAGAAATATGAACTAATTTAATAAAAATCTGAGCAATTCTGGAAACTTGGAAATGTGTACACATCAGTGACCCCTGCTTTTCTTTTTAATTAACCAAAACTGAGCTTATTAAACTTAATGCAGCAAGAACACTGTCTTGACAGTTTTAGTGCTGTCTAAAATAGGGGAAACTATGGAAGGGTATTTATAAAAAGTTTAGGGCCATGACGGGGTAATGTTTTTAAATTTAACTTTTTATTTTGAGATAATTATAGATTAACACATACTGGTAAGAAATAATACAAAGAGCCCATGTATCCTTTACCTCATTGGTGACCTCTTGCATAATTATAGTATCAAATCATAACCAGTGTAGTGACATTGATGCAATTCACAAATCTTATTCAGATATCTGCATTTTACTTGCACTTCTTTGTCTGTGTGTGCAGTTTTATCACATGTGTAGGTTTGTGTATCCACCATCACAAACAAGTACAAAACAGCGACAACAGGAAGGATCCTTCCTGTTGCCTTTTTATCACCACTTACTGCCTCCTTATCATCATCACACCACCTTACCACCACTTTGAGTGAAGCAAGGAAACCTTAATTCCATTTGGGTCCCTTTACCTTCCTCACTTTTACTATTAATTTACTTTCTTTTTTATTGAAGTTCGGTTGGCATACCATGTTATGTTAGTTTCAGGTGTACAACACAGTAATTTGACAACTATTCCTTATGCTTGCTAACCACAAATTTAGCCACCATCTGTCACCATAAAACACTATTACAATGTCATTGACTGTATTTTCTGTGCCATACGTTTTTTCTCTGTAACTTATTCATTCCATCACTGGAAGCCTATACCTCCCACTATCCTTCACCCATGCTGCCCATGTTATCACCTCTCTCTTTTTCCCATCGGGCAACCAACAGTTTGTACCTTCTCCACTTTTAAATGTCATTCTATTGACTATCAGCTACTGTAATCTTTGTTTTGGTCATCAGATATGATTTATAAAACTCATGAGGAGGATAATCCGTGCCTATATTTCTGCTTTTTCTATTGTTCTTTCCTCTTTGTGTTCTTCCTGTTGCTCCAAGATTCCTTCTTTTATCATTTCCTTTCTTTTCAAAGATTTTCCTTTTGCTATTCTTTAAGGATAGGTCTGCTTGCAACAAATTCTTTAGTCTTTATCTGAGAATGTCTTTATTTTCCCTTCTCCTGTAGGGTCATTTGGCTGCATATGGAATTCGCAGTTAACAGATTCCTATCTTCTGGGCTTCACAGTTTCAGATGAGAAATCCTTTCTCTGGATTCCAGTGGGTGCTCTGTAGTTAATGTGTGAATTTGATCCGCATACTTGCAATATTTTTTCTCTGATTCAGAGTTTAATTATGTGGTGTCTTCATGTGGATTTCTTTTGGTTTTCTTATTTGGTTTTACTCAGTTTTTTGAATATACAGGTCCATTGGCCAATTTGGGAAGTTTTCAGCCATTTGTGCTTTGTAAATCTTCTTTTATCTTCATGCACCTTCTTCTCCTTTCTGGAATTGCAAGGATGTAAATGCTGTATCTTTTGTTATTGTTCTTCACATTCTGTTGATTTTCTCTCTGTTCAGAAATTCTAGTGATCTACCTTCAAGTTCACTGATTCTATCCTGTCATTTTCACTGTCATTTCACATTTAAGATAATTCCCATTTCTTTGTTGAAGTTTCCCATTATTTTATTTGTGTCAAGATAATTTGTAATTGCTTATGGAAGCTTTTTCATGATGGCCACTCTAAAATCATTCTCAGATAATCCCAACCTCTGATTCATCTGAGCATTGGCATTAGTTTGTTGTATTTTTTTTCCTTCAAGTTGTGATTTTTTTGGTTTTTGGTATAATGGCACATAGCCATCCTGTTTACATTTAGCTTGCATGTCCTGTACTAATTTCTTGGGCTGTAGTCCAAAAAGTTTAATTTCAGAGCCTTTGTGGTGCTATTTTGGTGTGTTTGATTTATCTGGTATTACAGAGGTGCTACTCGTTTCTGTTGGTGCTGAGGAAATGGAAGGAGTTTTCACAGACTAGGCTGGTTGATGCCTTCCAAGCTGGGTTCACTTCCTGGGTTGGGTGCTTTCTGTAGAGAAATTCCTCTCTATCTTCCCCCACTCTATCCCACTGCCCCACTGCCCCAGATGGTGAGAGGATTCTTAGCCCAGTAAGGTAGGAGAGCCCTTCCTGGACCTGACATTTGCTGTGATGGGACTTGCCTTCCTGAGACAGATGAGAGATAGAGAGCACTACCAGGCCAAGTGCCTGTTGGGGCAGGATCCCCCTTTTCAGTGCTAAACGGTCACCTGGTATCTCTTAGTGGGGGTAGAAATCCCAGGAGAACAACCATACTTCCCCTGTCTGCTATCATCAGTAGGGCTCTGTATCTATCACTCTTGTCAGTGCTGTTGAGTTGGTCTGATGTTGGTGTTGGTTTGATTTAGGGGAGGAATCAGCTTCTCTGGGCTACATTCTGTTGTAAGATTGAGAGTCACAAATGCTAGAACTGAGCAGTCTTCTGTTGGGCAGGGGGTCAAATATGATGTCCTGCTGCTGTGTTATTCCACAAGCCTAGGGGCCCTAGCTAGTTTGCCTTTCTCTTCACATCTTTCAGAGTTCTCTGTTAGTTGGCTCTTGTATAATTTTCAGTTTTAGCTGTACTTGGCAGACTGGAGCAGAGAGGAGCAAGCCTATGCCATAGCCAGTGATCTCCATCTTCACCACTCTCTAAAGAACTATCAAAACCAGCTAAGGAACTGTCTTAGTCTATTATTTCATATGATGCTGCCAGATCTGAATGGGAAGGCAAGTGTGGGACTTAGTTTTTCTCATACCTGGCTTCAGCTCAGGGGTCAGTGGCAAAGGAGAAGTCACTAGGAAAAATGCTTTCCTTTTCTCATAGATACAAGTTTCTTATCTCTGCCTAAGGGCTTCCTCCAGCTGCAGAGTATGTTCTGTCCATTATCAGGGCAAGTAGGAAATGTATTTGATTGTATGAAGATTATACTTCCACAGAGCTGGTTTAAAAAAAAAAATAAGCTCAAGATAAAATCTGATTAAATCAATTACTTTTACTACATCAAAAGATAATTTAAAATCTACCTTTTAAAGATATGTCTTTAAAGCTGTCTTTAAAAGAACTATGGGTACAGCTTTTGTCTGATTGAGAGGAATTTAATCCAAAAATAAGCTAATACATAGAAAGCTTACAAAGATTTTTTAGGAAATTATTCTAGTATGAAGGTTACCGAATTGGACTAAAATAAACTTAAAGCTTCTCATATGCAAACAGGCACTAATTCTTATGCAATTTTTAATAGGAAGGAAGGACATCTCTGAAGGCTGACTTTAAGAGTACAGGGGGCAAAACTATGACACAAATAGAACAAAATATTAGAGAGGTATTTCTAGGGAGCAGAACAAGACCTTAATTGAGGTGTATCCTGTGTCCCCAGAGTAAGAGAACCTTGCAATATTTTTCCAGGTAGATTTCAGAATTGTTATGGTCCAGGGATTGCTTAACACCTCCCAACCCTCTCATTTTGAAAGGAGTCTCTATAGTGGTTATTCTGTTCCTATCTGCATTTTGAATGTGAGGGGAGAGACAGATTGCCTTTTTATTTCATAAGTTTATGGATCAAGAGCCACACTGAGAGAACTGTATGTAGATGTGATGCAGACCAAAAGATCCTGACTACGAGTTGGTACCATACTGGATGAGACATGGGGGATCTTGGATTGAGATGAACATGTTTTGCAAGTGGGAAGGATGTGAAATTTGTGGTTAGAGAGCCAACCACGTCTGAATACAAAATGACCACGTATTTCTTTTCTCCTGTAGTAAGTAGAATTTATTTCTTCACTCAACGAATCTGCTTTGGTGAATGGAATGTTAACAAACGGGTCAAAAAGAGGCTCGAAAAGCCTTTGCCCTTTGTAACTGAGGTCGTCCATCCTCCAATTTCCAATATCTATTTTTTACTTCCTTTTGAGCTCTCAAACTCGGCATGTTTATTCTAACAGTTTGTTCAATGCACTTTACACTTTCTCCATCAGGTTCATCAAAATCTATCTACTTGTTACCACTGAGGGATTCCTAAGCCACACCCGCATTTTTGTGTATTTGTATTGATGGGACCACTCCATTTCCAGGTACCAAATATTATTTGTAATCATTTAACATTTGCCTCAAAATTTAGCAGTTAAAAAATACACAAAATTCCATATGGTGACTTAACTAGGTCCTCTGTTTCACTGTCTCTAGCAACACTAGAATCAGAGTATTGGCCAAGGGACTATAGCTCTACCAAGCAGCATTCAATTCTAAGCCCATGTGGTCATTCGTATGATTCAGGTCTTTGAGGGCTATTGGACTGAGGGCTTCAAGTTCTTACTGGCAGTTGTCTGTAAACACCCCTCAGTTCCTTTCCACATGTGCCTTTCCAATATGGCAGCCTGCCTCATCAAGGTATGCAAGGAAAAAATACAATAGAAGAGTTGACTAGCAATAAAGAAGCTGAAATGTTCTAAAACTTAATTATGACATTTTTATGGTATTCAGTTCATTAGAAGCAAGTTATTGGGTTTAATCCACAAAGAAAAGGAGATGATTACACAAAGATAGGAAATTGGGGTTGTGTGGCTCATTGAAGGCTCTCTTAGAAGTCTGCCTATCACAAGGAGTCAGGAAGACAGAAGGGTTGCCGTATTTTTTTATATTCCTTCTCTGCTTTGAAACACAGTCTTATACTAGTTGCATTTCTACTAACTACTGGTCACTACTTTATGGTTCTAGCTTTTTAAAAATTTTCTTTTTAAGATTTTATTTACTTATTTGACAGACAGAGATCACAAGTATGCAGAGAGATAGGCAGAGAGAGAGTGCATGGGAAGCATGCTGAGCAGGGAGCCCAGGATGCAGGGCTCCATCTCAGGACCCTGAGATCATGACATGAGCAGAAGGCAGAGGCTTTAAACCACTGAGCCACCCAGACTTCCCAATGGTTCTAACTTTTACTGGTCTCCAGGAACATTATTTTCTTTCCTTGCCCTTCACACCAAGGGGTGAAATGTTTTCCTATCATGGGTAGTCTCTAGTTGCTTCAGCCCTTCTTTGTTGTTTCCCTCAACACTACTTTTCCTTTATAGTTGGCTCATTAATTAAAAACGTCTAAATGCATCTGAGTTGAATTCTGTTTTCTGATGGAATTCTCATGAAGACAATTTTTGCCATGAAGGAGTTCTTCTTTTTATGTGATCATATTTGCCAATTTTGATTTTTGTTTCTCTTTTGTTACAATACTTTGAAAAACTTTTCCTTCTTTCAGATAAAGAGGATATAACAAAAATTGTTATCTTTCTTCTATGCCTACCTCTAGTATGTTTATGGTTTTATTTATTGGCTATTTAAATCTTTGATCCAGTAAAAACACATATACAATGAAATTGTTTCTCTGGTGACTATCCATTTATTGCAAATATTATTTATTGAATAATATTTAATTCCCCAGTAAGAAATGTCACCTGTATCACATAATAAATCCCTATATATACTTATTTCTATGGAAAATCATTACTCTTATTTAATCTAGATCAGATCATATATAAAAATGAAAATATTTTTCAGTTTAGTCTATGAAGGTCATAAAAGGTTAATTCCCTCCAATGGAAAAAAGACAGCCTCTTCAATAAATGGTGCTGGGATAATTGGACAGCCACATGCAGAAAAATGAAATTGGACCATTTCCTTACACCACACACAAAAATAGACTCAAAATGGATGAAAGACCTCAATGTGCGAAAGGAATCCATCAAAATCCTTGAGGAGAACACAGGCAGCAACCTCTTCGACCTCAACCGCAGCAACATCTTCCTAGGAACAACGCCAAAGGCAAGGGAAGCAAGGGAATAAATGAACTATTGGGATTTCATCAAGATCAAAAGATTTTGCACAGCAAAGGAAACAGTTAACAAAATCAAAAGACAACTGACAGAACGGGAGAAGATATTTGCAAACGACATATCAGATAAAGGACTAGTGTCCAGAATCTATAAAGAACTTAGCAAACTCAACACCCAAAGAACAAATAATCCAATCAAGAAATGGGCAGAGGACATGAACAGATATTTCTGCAAAGAAGACATCCAGATGGCCAACAGACACATGAAAAAGTGCTCCATATCACTCGGCATCAGGGAAATACAAATCAAAACCACAATGAGATATCACCTCACACCAGTCAGAATGGCTAAAATCAACAAGTCAGGAAATGACAGATGCTGGCGAGGATGCGGAGAAAGGGGAACCCTTCTACACTGTTGGTGGGAATGCAAGCTGGTGCAGCTACTCTGGAAAACAGCATGGAGGTTCCTCAAAATGTTGAAAATAGAACTGCCCTATGACCCAGCAATTGCACTATTGGGTATTTACCCTAAAGATACAAACATAGTGATCCAAAGGGGCACGTGCACCCGAATGTTTATAGCAGCAATGTCCACAATAGCCATACTATGGAAAGAACCTAGATGTCCATCAACAGATGAATGGATCAAGAAGATGTGGTATATATACACAATGGAATACTATGCAGCCATCAAAAGAAATGAAATCTTGCCATTTGCGACAACATGGATGGAACTAGAGCATATCATGCTTAGCGAAATAAGTCAAGCAGAGAAAGACAACTATCATATGATCTCCCTGATATGAGGAAGTGGTGATGCAACATGGGGGCTTAAGTGGGTAGGAGAAGAATCAATGAAACAAGATGGGATTGGGAGGGAGACAAACCATAAGTGACTCTTAATCTCACAAAACAAACTGAGGGTTGCTGGGGGGAGGGGGTTTGGGATAAGGGGGTGGGATTATGGACATTGGGGAGGGTATGTGCTTTGGTGAGTGCTGTGAAGTGTGTAAACCTGGTGATTCACAGACCTGTACCCCTGGGGATAAAAATATATGTTTATAAAAAATAAAAAATTTAAATTAGAAAAAACAAAAACAAAAACAAATAAACAAACAAAAAAAAAGGTTAATTCCCTAAATCCAAACAAAAGATTGATTTCAATTCTCAATGCAGATGCAAAAGTTCTATATGAAATATTTAGAACTTAAAACTAGGACAGTAAATTTAAAAATAATAAGAATAAAGTTTATTCTGTAAACTCAAAGATGATTAAATATCAGGAGATCATTCATCAAAATTTATGATTTCAATATTTCTTGATTATGTATGTCATGGGATACTAAAAAGGCATTTGTTATAATGTAGCAATTAGCTTTAATACAATATTGAAATATGAATAAAAATGTATTAAATTTATAAAGACCATATTCAAAAAGTCAATAAGAAACATTAACTAAATTTTAAAGATCAGAGCATCCAGGATGTCTTGCTATCACTTCTATAACTCAATATTGTTTGCTGCTCCTAGCTAAGGGAATTAGAGAAGAACATCTACATGAGAAGAGATCAAACTATCACCAGTTGCAATGGTCTGAATCTATACTTAAAAAAACTAAAAATTAATAAAATTCCTATAATTGATGAAAAATTAGTATTTTGGCTAGATATAAAGTAAATACATAAAAAATCAATATTTTTTTTCTAAACAACCAATAAGCACCCACGAATGTTAATCGCAAAAATAATTCAGTGTTGGATGAAAAGCTAAAAATTGCTTAATACAACTTTAAGGGAATTGTATATGATGTATATAAAGTCAATTATAAAATACAACTGAGATACATAAAGCCAAATCTAAATAGATATTTAAAACAAATTATGTTTTTAAACAGAGCCCTATAGCTTTTATGGATTCTGAGTGGGTAAAAGGATTTCAAATTTCATGTGGAGAACTAAAAATCTGGGAATTGTCAAAAAATAATGAAGAAAATAATGATGGTACACTTTTAAAAGGATTGAGCATTTATTATAAAGCGACTGTATTATAAATAGTAAGATTTTTACCCAAAACTAGCCATGAATAGATTTAAGTTTAAATAGAAATGTAATGTATGACAAAGATGAAATTTTAATTCACTGGAAAAAGAATATTTAGTCAGTAAACTGTGGTTTACTGTAAACAATTGGTCACTCATGTGAGTATACATTAGTCAAAACCTCTATCACACTCTATATTAAAACAAATATTCCAGTTAGGTGAAGGGTTCAGATATAATTCAATGTAATAATAGAATTAAATTTAAGAAAATACTTGTATTAATTTGGTTGGGGAACAAAATTTTTTTGCAAGACCTGAACTCTAGAAGCTATATTTAAAAAAAAAAAGACTTATCAGAGATAAAAATTATAAATTTAGGTATGAAAAGCTATCATTAAAAAGCCTAAAGACCAAATGACAGATGCTGGCAAGGATGCGGAGAAAGGGGAACACTCCTATACTGTCGGTGGGAATGCAAGCTGGTGCAACCACTCCGGAAAACAGTATGGAGTTCCTCAAAAAGCTGAAAATAGAGCTATCCTATGACCCAGCAATTGCACTACTGGGTATTTACCCTAAAGATTCAAATGTAAAGATCCGAAGGGACACGTGCTCCCGAATGTTTATAACAACAATGTCCACAATAGCCAAACCATGAAAGAACCTAGATATCCATCAACAGATGAATGGATAAAGATGTGGTATATATATATATACAATGGAATACAATGCAGCCATCAAAAGAAATGAAATCTTGCCATTTGCAACAACATGGATGGAACTAGAGGGTATTATGCTTAGCGAAATGAGTCAATTGGAGAAAGACAACTATCATATGGTCTCCCTGATATGAGGAAGTGGAGATGCAATGTGGGGGGTTTGGGGGTTAGGAAAAGAATAAATGAAAGAAGATGGGATCGGGAGGAAGACAAACCATAAGAGACTCTTAACCTCACAAAACAAACTGAGGGTTGCTGGGGGTCCGGGGCTTGGGAGAGGGTGGTGTGGTTATGGACATTGGGGAGGTTATGTGCTATGGTGAGTGTTGTGAAATGTGTAAACCTGGCTATTCACAGACCTGTACCCCTGGGGATAAAAATACATTTTATGTTTATAAAAAAAATTTAAAAATTAATTTAAAAAGCCCAAAGACCAATAATGTTCTAAAGAAAAAATGATCTTTCATATTATATGCCAAAAGGAAATTCATCTATGATAAGAAAATGTCCAAATACTTGTTAGAAAAATAGAGGCTATAAATTAGCAATTCATAGACAGGTAAATATAACAGCCCAAATAAAAGAAAGCTGCTTAACCTCAAAAGTGTTTAGGAAAATTTTAATCAAAGCAAAAATTAGATAATTTCATCCTTCCTCCTGGCCATAATTTAAAAGAAAAATGATATCTAGTACTAAATAAAAGGGAAATTAGAAAACTGTCCTATATTTCTTATGACAACATAAAAAGCATAAAGCATAAAAAGCAAGTTGAAGAGTAATGTGTATGGTATGGAATATGAATCTTTTCAGAAATTAATTTCATATAAGTTAATTAAATATTTGGAACCTAATCCCCATACTGTGGGAATCTTTCCTATAAAAATAAAATATAAACGTAAACACACACACACACACACACACACACACACTCTCTCACACAATAGATGTCCAGAAATACAAGGATGTTTATTATAGCATTGTTTTTGGTTGTAAACATTACAAACAAACTGAATACCTAAATTTAATGCAGCAGACTAGCTGAATAAATTGTGGTATATCTACAATATAGAATATTAAGCAGGGGTGCCTTGGTGGCTCAGTGGGTTGGACCTCTGTCTTTGGCTTGGGTTATGATCTCGGGGTCCTGGGATCAAGCCCTGCGTAGGGCTCTCTGCTCTGCGGGGAGCCTGCTTCCCCCTCTCTCTCTGCCTGCCTCTCTGACTACTTGTGATCTCGCTCCCTCTGTCAAATAAATAAATAAAATCTAAAAAAAAAGAATATTAAGCAGTTATTTAAAAGGGTGATACATATTTACATTCGTTTACCTGAAGGAAGGTCCTTGCTGTAGTGTTAAGAATAGTTGTAGAGTAATATATATGGTATGATTCTATTTTGTTAAAATCTAACAAACAGCAATAGCCACAAAAATACCATGTGTATCTATCTCTGTGTGTAAAAAGTTGGTGATGATACATACTAGGCTAACATTTACTAGGCTTACATTACTGTTTGAATGGGGAAGTGATTCTAATCTTTGTTATTTTTTCCATTTATTCCTTTTGCTCTAATTCTTTGGTTACAGAGAACAGTTTATGCTACTTAAAAGTTAAGTAACAGAAACATACTAAAATAAATTGTAGTAGGGGCACCTGAGTGGCTCAGTGGGTTAAGCCTCTGCCTTCGGCTCAGGTCATGATCTCAGGGTTCTGGGATCAAGCCCCGCATCAGGTTCTCTGCTCAGCAGGGAGCCTGCTTCCTCCTCTCTCTCTACCTGCCTGTCTGCCTACTTGTGATCTCTATCTGTCAAATAAATAAATAAAATCTTTAAAAAAAATTGTAGTAAATGTTCATTAATATATCTTGCATTTTATGAATCAAATGTTCAGCATTTGAATGATCCTAAAGGGGAGTTGTGTTTTCTTTTTGCATTACATAAACAGTAAGTAACTTTTTTTTAAGAGAAAAGATTTGTTATTTATGTGTCCTTTTTTTAAAAAAGTATTTTTTTTATGTTCTATTAGTCACCATACAGTATCTCATTAGTTTTTGATGCAGTGTTCCAAGACTCATTGTTTGCATATAACACCCAGTGCTCCATGCAATAGATGCCCTCCTTAATACTCATCACCAGGCCAACCCATATGCCATCTACCCCCCCCAAAACCCTCGGTTTGTTTCTCGAAGTCCACAGTCTCTCATGGTTCATCTCCCACTCTGATTCCCAACCCCCTTCATTTTTCCTTTCCTCTCCTAATGTCCTCCATGCTATTCCTTATGTTCCACAAGTAAGTGAAACCATATGATAATTGACTTTCTCTGTTTGATTTATTTCACTTAGCATAATCTTCTCCATTCCCATCCTTGTGGATACAAAAGTTGGGTTTTCATCTTTTCTGATGGCTGAGTAATATTCCATTGTATTAACAAGGCAAGAAACAACAAATGTTGGCAAGGATGTGGAAAAGCAGAAACCCTCTTACACTGTTGGTGGGAATGCAAGTTTACACTTTGGAAAAAGGTGTGGAGGTTCCTCAAAAAAATAAAAAAAAATAGAGCTACCCTATGACCCAACAATTGGACTACTAGGTATTTACCCCAAAGATACAGTGGTAGAGAAAAGAAGGGCCATATGAACCCCAGTGTTCATAGCAGCAATATTCACAATAGCCAAACTGTGGAAAGAGCCGAAATGCCCTTGAGCAGATGAATAGATAAAGATGTGGTCCAAATATATAATGGAACATTAGGTAATTGTTAATGACCAAAAGTGTGGTTCAAATTGTGGGACATATTTACAATCTTAAAAAAGAGGATATGCTGCTGTCTACTTGACCTTTCTTTCAATCATGTTCTTCCTTCCCTCCCATTGGTGCCTCTGACTATAACAAATACCCATCAGGAAGTCCATTCTTGAAGGACATCTGCCAGGATTCTGAAATTTGAATTGTCTGTCTGGTGTAGCTGGCTTGGCTAGCCACCAGGCCACTGCAGAGGTTGAATCAGCACATACTCAATTGAAGAGATAGATGGGGGCACTCATAGGCAGGTTTTTTTGTGTGTTGTTGTTGTTGTTGTTTCTATAATTGGCTGTTTTTTCAGTCCTTTGCTGACTTTAGAATTTTCTCCTGTCCTTGTTTTTTTTTTTCTGTTTGGTTGTTTTTTTGTTTGTTTGTTTGTTTTTTAGATTTTATTTATTTATTTGACAGAGAGATAGAGTGAGCACAAGTAGGCAGAGTGGCAGGCAGAGGGAGAGGGAGAAGCAGGCTCCCCGCAGAGCAGGGAGTGTGATGAAGAGCTCAATCCCAGGACACTGGGATTATGACCTGAGCCGAAGGCAGCCTCTTAACCTACTGAGACACCCATGTGCCCCCATCCTTGTGTTTTTAGAACCAGTGCAGATTCTGATGCAGGGCTTTCAAGTATTAGTTAAGTGACTGCACTCCTGGAATAAATCCTACCTGGTTATGACTTATCCCATAAATATGGAATATATTCACATACAATGGAATTTTTATTTGTTGATTTATTGGTATGTCATTTTATTTTAATGTATTTGTTCTTGATAGATTAATGATGTCCTCACAAAATGGGTTGAGAAGTACTTCTGTTTCTTCTACTTTCTAACAGTATTTGCAAAAATTGCTATTATTTCTCTTGTTAAAGTATGACAGAATTCACCAGTGAAACCATCTGGATCTCAAGTTTTCTTTGGGGGAAGGTTTTTACTACAAAGTCAGCTTTTAAGATACATATAAAGCTATTCAGATTACTTATTAACTTTTTTGGGTAAGGCTTTTTTCCCCCCTTACTAATTTTCCCATTTGATCCATGTTATCAGATTTATCAGCATAAAGATATTTATAAATTTCATTATCATCCTATGAATATCCATAAGATATCTAACAATATAATCTTTTCAATTCTGATACTGGCAATTTGTATTTTCTTTTTTTCTTGATCAGACTTGCCAGGGAATCATAAATTTCATTAGAGTTTAAAAGGAACAAATTTTGGCTTTGTTAATTTTATTTGATTTTAGTAATTTGTGCTTCTTTATAGATAAATTGAGGCTTGTCTAAAATCATGTAAATGTGAAGTAGTGAACTGAAGGTATAGAGATTCAAACACAATTCCTTCTGACTCTACAGCCTGAACTCTTGCCATTTATCTCAGATTTCCTACTTCTCAATTAGACTTCAGTTGTAAAAACTGCAGCTCTGTATTTTTTATTTACAGCATATAGATACTAGATAGTCTTTTTCTTGGAATAGGTCTAGAATGGCTTCATTTAAGTTTATAGAATTCACATCTTTAGCAATTCTCATTGTAATTCATTACTCAGTATGAAAAAGCAAAATATGAATAAGTGAAAAATCAACATCTCTGCCCTAACACCATATACCATTTATTTTCTTAGAGCCACAAAATATATAAAACATTAATGATTCACTGGTTATCCTACCTGCCTATGTGAAACAATTTAGAATTTCTACTCTCCCTTGGAGACAGCTAGAGGAAAAAAAAAACTGTTCTTGGCCAGATAAGAGTATCAAGCTCAACTTAGGAGGTTTTAATCTGATGCCTGCCATTCAATTCATATTTATTCTTTTAGAGTTTTTAAAATAGTAAGCACTATTATACATATGAATGAGACTGGACCCAAGATTTAGAAGTGGCATAAAATTGGCTAGTCTAGCACAGGGGGTCTGATCCAGGACTATTCCAGAATATTGATTCCTATTCACCAAAAGGCTAGTAAACCTAATGGGAGATGCAAACCAATCTTAGAGTGACCCAGATAGAAACTCAGAATGAACCTACCCTTGCCCAACTTCTCCAAATAGAAGACATCTTAGTATATATTACTACACCTCTAAGACTGCCCTTGAGCTGATGTTATTACAAAATGGGTATTTTTTAGGTCATTATTATAGAATTTCCCTCATGTCACTTTTTATCTGGCAAGCCTTTTGACACTATTATGTTCCAAGAACATTCATGTTAGAGTTATTGCTTATAACTCAGATAACAGTATTTTAATAAAGATTACTCCCATTTGCATTATAATTAAAGATACTTCTACTGAATTCATCATAGTTAGGTGACCATATCCATATTAAACTACCTGTAGAATATATCCAAATATGTTCGAATTGAATTTTTTCAATTGTTTTTAAAGATTTTATTTATTCATTTCAGAGGAAGAGTGAGAGAGAAGCAGAGGGTGTTAAATTTGTTCCTATTTAGATAGGACGCACTTGTGTTAATATGAAAATTGCTGCTTAAAAGAAAAAAAGAACCTTCATAACCTATTTTTTTTCAAGATTTAATTCTTCAAGGTCACTCCTACAAAATATTTTCAAGCAATTCAAACAGATGAACAAAGGTGCCAACCATATTCAAAGATTTATCTTGACACAGTTTATAGCTCCTGAGCAGCTTTTTCTGTTTCCTTTCTCTACGTGACTTAGTTAAACTATTGTCCAGAGGTTAAATGCCAAAGTTCTCTGACATTTTGAGCCAGTGAAAGGTGTTTTCTTCCTTCTTCCCATAGAAAGATTCTGTGGTGCAAATCTAAGCCCATTTGAGATATATTTGCAATCATTTGCAGAATGTAAGCAAAAGAGTGACAACCTAGAATAAAAATGCCTCCTAACACAATCATTAATTTTCCCCAGTGAAATCACTCAAAAATTAGATTATGCTCTACATGCTCCATTTCAGATCATATTTCAGATTCTAGATTTCTTATTCAATATATGAGTAGTTTATTAAGAGAAAGTTAAACAAGTAATCTATAAGACTATATTTTCTATGTTAAATGTAGGAGCTTTTCCTGGTAACCCACAGTGCCTTTGTGATTCAGCTGAAGAAAAAAATTTCCTGTTGATGCAGAGAATATAGCCTCCAGTTCTTTCTCATCCTTCTAATTAATACTATCTGAATATACTGGGATCTTAATTGAAACCAAATTATAGTATCAAGATTCAAAGTAAAATTAAAAAGCACAATTTAATCATTGCCTGTTGCAAATTTGATAATCATTCCAAAAACTAGGAATTGAAGACTGAAATATTTTAATGTTTGAAATAATCAAAACTAGAAAACCATAAAATTCAAAAACTGATTTTTTCATGGCTTATATTGGTCATAATCAGATATGGAAAGCATCTAGACTTTAGCTCCTATGTTGACAGAAGCTCAAAGCGCTATGCAAGTGGCATTTATCTCTCCCTAAGGTGAAATTTTAAAATATTCTACATTAGAGGCTTTCAGTATAGAGTAATACTGACAGTTCTTTTTATTATAACGGTCCCAGCATAAATTTTGCTTAATAGGGTATCTGGGTGGTTCAGCTGCATAAGCATCTGACTCAGGTCCTGATCTCATAGGTCCCTTGAGAGATGCCTGCCTTGGGCTCCCAGCTCAGCAAGGAGTTGGCTTGAGATTCTCTCTGCCCCTCCTGCTCATGCTCATCTTTCCCTCACATAAATAATTAAATCTTTAAAAAAATTTGCTTAATAAAATTCTAAGATTTTTATTTTTTAACAGAGAGATAGAGAGAGCACAAGCAGGGGGAGTGGCAGGCAAAGGGAGAACCAGGCTCCTTGCTGAGCAAGATCCCTGCTGATCTCTCTGGGATCTTGACCTGAGCTGAAGGTAGACGCTTAACTGATTGAGCCACCCAGGTGCCCACTTAATAAAATTCTAAACAGCATATTAGAGATTACCCTTCTCGGGGTGCCTGGGTGAAACAGTGGGTTAAAGCCTCTGCCTTCGGCTCAGGTCATGATCTCAGGGTCCTGGGACTGAGCCCTGCATCCGGCTCTCTGCTCAGCAGGGAGCCTGCTTCCCTCTCACTCTCTGTCTGCCTCTAGGCCTACCTGTGATTTCTGTCTGTCAAATAAATAAATAAAATATTAAAAAAAGAGAGAGATTACTTTTCTCACTAGCTGTCCTTCCACCTTCTAGGATTACTCTTCATCCAGTCTTAAGATGCAGACACTGCTTTCATTTATCATATGTATCCCTCTGCATTCTAATTTTTAGTATATTTTTCTATTTCCCACACCAAATCATAGCTCAAATAAGGAAGTGTCAGTGTATTTCATCTATAGTGAAAGAAAAAATTTATGCCTATGAACCACTCACAAGGCCACTAACTAATTAATTAGAGCAGCTCAAGTGATAAGTTCAGTGAAGAAGGAAAAATAAAAAGAAATTGTAGTAAGTGTTAAATCAGGATGAAAAAAGATAGTGGATATTCCATGTGTGTATAAAAAATAATTATATGGTCATGATTTGTGTAACTATAGAAATAAAACCTGAGAAATGATAATTCTGGATTTAGTAAAGGACAGAAAGTTTTAAATTACAGAAATTATTATTTCAAGAGTAATAGTTATGTTGAAAAAATTGAGAGATACATATGTGTATGCTTAAAACATACATCTTTAAAGATATTCAATATATATTAAATGGAAACTATTTTTCTTTGTATATATGTATACGAGTATATAGACAGAGATATATATATGAATTATACACAAGAAAGTTTCTCATTAAACATATCTCTCTCTTCCCTCATATATTTCTACCTCTATCTCCATATCTAATGATTTCTTGCAATTTTCACCAAAACTTACCTATAAAATTCTGTATAATTATTTTAAAATACGTATTTCAATGGTATTATTTTTTTTGACAACAGAAAATTTGGAAAGTACAGAAAGAGCACACTTAGAGTAAATATGGTTTTGCCTGGCTGAAAGTAATAGGGAAGTGGGCAAACGGACTCTGTTTGAAATTCGAAGATATGGGATCCTTTTTAAGTGTATTGATTGAGTATTGGATCTTACTATTGCATGCTGGACATGGACTCTGTGCTAATCTGGACTACAGAGTTAGGAAAAAATAGGGGAAGAGGAAAATTAATGGCTTGTCCTGCAGTCTTTCCTCAGTTTCATGTGATGATTTGACTCTTGGTAAATTCTCTTGCAACATTAACACAAGACATTGTTAGTTGATTACTATCCGTGATAAATGGTAATTCAGTCTAATTCTGTATTTTGGAACAAACTTTTTTACTTCCTTGTTGGTATAAGTACTGAGCATTGATACTGAAACGAAGCTCAGGGAATTTGGGACGAGTGCAGTACAGCTCACAATCTATGTTACCAGATGATCAAGAACACTTGGGGAAACGGTGGGTATAGTTAGTCATGTAAACCTGACATGACTGGCCAGGATGAAAGGACCCTAGAGCTAGTAGCTTCTCTTGGTTTAGATTTTTCCACCCACACTCAGCCTCATCTCTCATGACCATTCATATCCTGTAGGAGGAATGACTGGGAAACTGGAAACTGTGTCTGAGGGTCACAATACTCCTGCTCTGCTCTTGCTATGCATACTTTATCACTTCCTGTCCTTTCTTTTTTTACAAGGTCAAGTGAACTGGATGCTGGGTGAAGCTTATTTAGTTAATTACAGAAAAATTAAAAAGATTGGCAGGTAATGCTTATCCTTTAATGATTTTTAGCAATGTACTACAAGAAGTGGATAAACTCAGATGAGAGATAGCCTAAAAGCAGAAAGTCAGAAAACACAGCTTTAAAAAAGTTTCCTGAATGTGTACATTGAAACCAATAATTGTTGAAAAAAACCCAACCGACTTTTCTACGCCACACTGAAAGTGATACTAGCAGATACTGCAAATTCTCACCCTTAGCAGGATATCAGGTTGCCATCCTAAACAGCAAAAAATAAGATCAGTGTCTTGCCTTCCCACTAAATCCTAGACTTTTAATGTGCATCTAGTTAATGGCCATTAAGCAGCAGATAATAGATAGATAATGGCCATTAAGAAGCAGATAATAGATAGATATAATGGTCTGAAGGTAATATATAAGATTCTTTAGCTTTACAGACTATAGTCTGTATATAGACCACATCATGTTTTCAGGTACTTGAAAATAATAAGGCACAGGGGACCTTGGTGGCTCAGTCAGCTAAGCATCCAATTTTTTTTTAAAGATTTTATTTATTTATTTGACAGAGAGCAATCACAAGTAGGCCGAGAGGCAGGCAGAGAGAGAGAGAGGAGGAAGCAGGCTCCCCACTGAGCAGAGAGCCAGACGCGCGGGACTTGATCCCAGGACCCCGAGACCACAACCCGAGCCGAAAACAGAGGCCTCAACCCACTGTGCCACCCAGGCGCCCCAGCATCCAATTTTTAATTTTGGCTCAGGTCATGCATGATTTCACGGTACTGGGATCGAGCCCTGCATTGGGCTCCGTGCTCAATGCAGTCTGCTTAAGATTCTCTCTCTCCCTTTGCCCCTCCTCCCTACTTGTGCTCTCTCCCAATCTCTCTCTAAAATAAAGAAATAAAATCTTTTAAAAAAGAAAGATGACAAGGCACAAAGAAAAAGGAAGTCTAGTAATTTCTGAAGGAGAGTGGATGACCAGATTGCCCAAAATCACCAGGCAAGGCTAGCAACAGTCTATGACTATAAAGAATTAAAGCTTTTCCTAAAGATGGTTTGGTTTGGGACAGGATGAGTTTGAAGAACGTAGGTGTATCATAGGTGTTCGCATCCAGCAAGAGCTGAATTGTTACATTTTTACTCATGTTCAAACTTGCTTAGAGATAAAAGTTTGTAAATTTCAAACAGTAGATGGTTGTTAAAACCAAGATGATGTATATATTTCAGTGACAGTCTGTAGTTTGGAAGGAGAGGGAATGGCAGAACAGAAGACTGCAGAATGTAAAGTTTTAAGGGCCAAGCAGAGGAGGCCGCGAAGAAAAAAAGCATGGAGAGGCTGAAACTACAGAAAGAAGAAGTGAGCATATTGGATCAATAGGGACACAACGGTATGACCTCGTTTGTGTAAAAAGTTATGAAGTTTCTTGAAGGCTTATTTATGAAAAGAAAGGAAAAATTCAAGCAGGGGAATTGATTGAGAATAGAAAGAATACCTCATGCTCAAATATAGAAAGAAGAAGAAAAAAAGGAGTGCAGATGTAATTTTCTGTAAGAAGGGGGGCAGAAATTTGAGAATGTTTGTGTTAGAAATCTCACCTTTTTTTCTTCGATTAATTAGTGGGGAAGTTAAGGGTTATAAGTTATGTGGGTAATTCCAGGTTGAGTAGTGGTGGTGTGAATGAGAAAAGAGTCTGAAAGGGACAAACAAAATAATCATTGAGGGGTGTGGACGGCTCAGCTGACATGAACCCCGTGACAGGAACCAGCTCAAATCCAAATCTGATTTATTCTTAAAGAGATTTCTATTTCTCTACATTATTCCAAAAACTCAAAAAATAAAAATGTAGCTTTTTCACTATCTCATTTTCCTCTCCCTCTCCTTTTATTTAACATGGAACACTAATGCAGGATAATTTTATAATGCAGGATAATTTTACAGCTATAATTTTAAGAATATACGTTGTATTTCTGGTGAATTAATGTTTTTATTATACATAGAGCAACCCTTTTATCCCAAATGGATTTGCCTGTTGATATACACTTTGTCTTCTTAAATCAAAGTATTTCTACCAGTGGGCATTGCTGTGAACAAAACTGATTACTAAAAAGAAATGAAATTCTCTCTCTTTCTACACACACACACACATACAGTTTGCATATTATCTTTGATGATTTGGGGAATCGACAAATAGAAACTAAAGTGTGCTGGGGGCAAAATTTACTATTTATATTTTAAATCGGTTGCCATTATTTATACTACTGCCATTTTGTGTTCCAACTGAATTTGTCTACTGTACTTCATTAGTGGCTTAATAGTACAATACTTTCATAAACCTTCATTGCTGTGATGATTCAGGGTTCTTACAACATTACTGTTCATACTATACTTAGGATTATAAATTTAGTATATGAGACTATTTATTTTTTCATATCCCTTCTTCAATTAAAGTAATGTGCAGTAGGTGAAGAGTGGTTTGGGAGCAGGGAAATGATGTGGTTAGAGCTGTGCTTTAGGAACATTAATCTGCCAGGATTATGGAGTACAGAACGGCATCTACATGACTTGGCAACCAATTGGATGCTGAGCAGAAGAGGGTGGGAGGTGGTGAAGCAAGGAGTCTTCAAATGTGGCTCCAAGTCTTTTGGTTTCTGGCTCTTTGGGAGTCTTCGAATGTGATTCCAAGGTCTGGAGTTGTAGGTACTCTGAATATTAATTTATATTCATCACAAAAAGAGGCAGAAGAACATCAGGTTTAGGGGCGCCTGGGTGGCTCAGTGGGTTAAAGCCTCTGCCTTCAGCTCAGGTCGGGGTACTGGAATCAAGCCCCGCATTGGGCTCTCTGATCAGCAAGGAGCCTGCTTTCCCCTCTCTCTCTGCCTGCCTCTCTGCCTACTTGTGATCTCTGTCTGTCAAATAAATAAATAAAATCTTTAAAAAAAAAAGAATATCAGGTTTAGGGAAGATACTTCAGGTGTTTTGAATATAATCAATTTAAGAACTTGTGGAGATACTCAGATTATTAGCCAATTTGGAAACGAGCTCAAGAGCGAGGCTGGGGATAGGGTAGGAAGAGACGCCCTTCACTGAACTTCATAAACTGGTATATTTTCAATAAATACTAAGATGCTCTGCTGTCTGGATGGTTGTTGATAATATAGTAAACAGAAAAATGAAATGCCATAAAGGTGAGACAGAAACATTAATGTCAGACTATGAGGTCCTCTAGAATATGTCATCACAGGATAGCATCTTTTAATGTGTTAGCTTCCCCACATCAACTGTAGGCCTTTCTCTTATGCTGGTTACTAGTTGTCCTTAAAAACAGGCATTGTCAATATCTGGGAACTTTCTATCAGTGTCTACCAGGGCTAATCTGTTACTCTCTTGCTTCCATACTATATTTTTTATAATTTTCTCTTGGCTAAGCCCTTACTGTTTAGGAACCAATAGTATCTCTACTCAGTGACCTCAGAAGAGTGAGCTTTGTGTTTGGCAATGATTCTTCATGATCTGCTACATTACAATAATCTCTCTTTCTAGAATTTCCCTGTATCTCCAACACCTATCAGTTCCCTTGTGGAAATACACACTTCTACCTAGTCCATGCTGCTCTCTGTTTTCTGCTACCTCGATCCACAAATTTAACTGCTTCAGCAGCCTTGAACAAGTTTCTGCTTTGCTCACTGGAACGGCCACCACATTTGAGCTTCAGCTCCCTGTGTCTTAGGAGGGACTGATCCCCTAGGTGGAGAACTGGGCAAATGTGCAGCTCACTCTTATTTTTTTCCTTTTCTCATTGATTATGATCCTTCTTTGCCTATTTTCTAAGGCTCAAAAAGTGAGATGCCTTATATATTTTGTCCAGTTTATATTTTTGTATCATAGGAAGGAAATCCCTTTAGTAAATATGCTATCAAGGCTGAAAGCGACATTTCCTAAAGCTATCATTTTTTAATTTTATTTTATAGTTTTCTTTTATTCACCAATGTATCAAGAACATCCTTTCATGATTTTCAGTGACTGCGTAGTATATTAAACATAGGAACACACCATCACGTATTTAACATATACCATATTCTTAAATATCCGTCCTGCCCTTCTTGCTATAGAAATAATCTTAATCCTCCTTAATTATATTTCATTTACATAAATTTTTACAAATAGAATTGCTGGCTCCTGAGAAGATCTAAAGCTATAACATTTTAACAAATAAATGCTTCTAAAATACCCAAATTCATTTGTACGTGGTGTCGCTAAGACCACCTGCAGATTCGGTGATTCACTAGGACTCCTCATGTACTTGTATCTTGGCTATGACTTATTGATATTACAGCAGAAGGATACAAAGCAGAATAGCATCGGGAAAAAGCATGTGGAGCAAAGTCTGCAGAAAGCTAGGCACAAGATTCCAAGAGTCCTCTCCTGGTGGAGTTACACAGGATCTCTTCATTTCTCCAGCAATGAGGGGTGACAACATGAGTGAAATGGTATTTATCAGGGAGGGTCATTAGAAATGCAATGCCTGGGCGCCTGGGTGGCTCAGTGGGTTAAGCCGCTGCCTTCGGCTTGGGTCATGATCTCGGGGTCCTAGGATCGAGTCCCACATCGGGCTCTCTGCTCAGCAGGGAGCCTGATTCATCCTTTCTCTCTCTCTGCCTGCCTCTCTGCCTACTTGTGATCTCTCTCTGTCAAATAAATAAATAAAATCTTAAAAAAAAAAAAAAGAAAGAAAGAAATGCAATGCCTTCTGCCTAGGATGTATCAAAGATCCAGAGTCCCAGAAGGGAGCAGGTGTCGAGCATAAACCACCCTGCTAGTGCAAATGCTCTGGGCCAGTGAGCCATCCGATCATTCCAGGAATAATGAAACATTCCTGCAGTATTAGTTCTCAGACACCAGCCAAGCACCAACCTTGTAAGTAACTAAGAACAAAAGTCTCAGGCTTAGTATGTCAACTCTTTCCTGCACAATTTGGTGTCTCTAATGTTAGCCCCCAATGAGATATAGAACTTAACATGATGTGCTTGGTTCATGAACAATGCCTCTCCATTTTGTTTTTCTGCTTGTAATTTTAAGTTTATATTTTTACAGAATAACATAAATAACATTTGCTTTCACATAATAGTAAAATATATTGATATAGTTGAATATAAACAGATGAATGTACAGTTCATCCTCATTATTCTCAGAGTCCATAATTGGCAATTCATCTACTCGGTAAAATTTATTTGTGACTCCAAAATCCATACTCCTGCTTTTTGTGGTCATCTATGGACCTGTTCAGAGTGGTGAGAAATTTGAGTTCATCAACATACACGTTCATGGCTGAGGTCAAACACCACAGGTTCTGCCTACTTGTTTCAGTTCTCATGCAGAAATGCCTAGAGAGGAGAGACAAGGGGTGGGGGGGGGGGCAGTGCAGAACCAAAGCTCTGGCTCTGAGACAGCTGGATGGGGTTAGATTCCCGTCTCCGGCACCTGTTCCTGAAGTGGCCTCAGGCAAGTCACCTACAGCTTTTGAACTTCATTTTTTTTTTTTTTAAATAAAGAGAACCTTCCAGGATAACCTATTTTTTGGATTTAAAGGTTATAATCCATGTGAGATGTATATGTATATATTTCCCATAGGAGCAATGGTTCAGTATTCCCGAATTCAGTGTTCCCCTGACTTTGTAGAAGATAATTACTGTGAATGATGAGTATCCACTATATTTTCATTTCATTCCTCAATTCTGTATTGGATTGTCTTTTTGATGAAGTTCATGTTTTATAGATTTAATGTGCGTCCAAGACTAGCAAGTCATATTAATCTTTTTCATCATAAAGTGATTTAATTTGCCCTCCTTCTAGAATAATAATTAATAGGGTATCAGATTTTAGGTTTAGGTTGACAATTTTCATATATTATCCCATTTTCTCCTGGCATGATTGAGCTGATGGGAAAACTGCTGTTGATATATTTATTGTTTCTGTGCAAGTCATCAGTTCCTTTCTTCAGTAGCTTTTAAGAGTGTTCTACCATTTCTTAGAGGATCCCTTTCAATATTTCCTGTAGAGCTGGTTTGGTATTTGCAAATTCTTTCAGTTTTTGTTTGTCCTGGAAGCTTTTAATCTCTCCTTCTATTGGTGAGTGCTGTGAAGTGTGTAAACCTGGTGATTCACAGACCTGTACCCCTGGGGATAAAAATATATGTTTATAAAAAATAAAAAATTAATTAAAAAAAAGAAAAAAAGAGTATTCTACCATTGCGGCGCCTGGCTGACTCACTTGGTTAAGCATCCCACTCTTGATTTTGGCTCAGGTCATGATTTCAGAATCATAAGACTGACCTCCCTCTTTCCCTCTCCCTCTGCCCACCTCCACCCCCCCATCCCCACCCAGTGCGTGTGCTCTCTTGCTCTCTCCCTTTCTCAAAAAAAAGAAGAGTATTCTGCCTTTGATATTTTGCAGTTATACTGTAATGTACCTATGTCTTGATTTATTTTTATTACATCTGCTTATCTCTGAGAGTCTTTTTGAATGGAGTACTAAATGAATTCCTTTATTCCTGCAAAACTCTTTACCTTTGCTTCGCAAAATACTGCTTCATCACTAATTCCCCTTTTCCTTCTAAAGGAGAGATCAGCAAATTACCCCCAGAGGCCTAACTGACCTATTGCCTGTTTGTGCAAATAAACTTTTGTTGGAACACAGCTACCTATTTGTTTACAAATGGTCTATAGCTACTTTTCACTATAGTGACAGGGTGGAGACTGGCCTGCAAAGCTTAAAATATTTACCATTTGGCTTTTTACTAAAAAAGTGTGCTGATCTCTCTTCTAGGGCTCATAGTAGATGTGTGCTGAAAGAACACTTACTCCAAATCTCTTGACTAATTCTTCATACTTTCAAGATGATGTCGCATTTCTGTACTTGTTCTTGGTTTCCCAATATATTGATTCTTTTAGTTTCCCATTCAGACTCTGCTCTTTTTTTGCTTTTCCGGGTAAAAAATTTCAGTGACTATTTTTCTTAGTTCCAGTATTTCAACTGATTAATCTCATATAGACTCATTTCTCTGTGATCTATTTCAGAGTTTCTCACACACATTTTTGGATATAATTTCTTCAATTATCTCACCCACTTAAATTTAAGCTCCATGAAGGTCATGATTTTTGTATGTTTTGTTTTATCTGTTCTATTCCCAGCACTTAGAATTGTGTCTGATGCTAATTAGGTATTTTATAGATGATTGTTTAACTATCATTTAGGATCCTGAATATGCTTATTTGAAATATTTTGCCCAAACTACTTTTATTTTCTAATGTCATCTGATGTAAATTCACTACCAAATTGTTGATTTTATTGGTTGTCTTTCTTTTTGCTCTATTTCCTTATATATTTTGTAATTTTGATTTCCAGATTTTTTTTAATGAAATAGTCCCAAACTCCTGTTTCTTTTCTGGCAGTTGAGGAGATATCCACCTTTCTAACCTAAGTCTTCTATTGCCACTTCAGGCTTCATGCCCCGTGGTAATACTGGAAATACCTCCAGAAGAGTCCCTAAGCCAAAATACATCTTGGCTCAATTTCTGGACAAGTGGTTGCACTGACTTATGTCCTCTTGTTCTAACAGAGTTTCATAGAAGCCATAGACCCAACCAGTGGTCAACAGCTCCTTCTTCAGCACCTGTCCAAAAGTTGGACAAGACATAGTAAAAGGGCTTCTAGAAGTAAGCCTGATCTGGTCAATTTTAGTCCTTATTACTTAATATGACTTAATTTTCAGGTGCTTCTGTTGGTTTCTGGAGCCCATGAAACTCACAACTTCTGCCCCTGGAATCATTTTGTATCTCATTCTGTTTCACCTAGGAATATCTAGCTTGCTTGTGGGGCCAGTTATATATTTTTTAAACTTTTCTTTTATATTCTGTGAGTGTTAGCCTGTAGTTTCCTCGATGAGTAAAAGTATCATGCATTTTACCCTCAACCTTTACTTTCACTTATTCGTTTTCCACTGACGTTTATCTCATCCTTCTCTTGCATCATTAGTGCCCTCTAGGCTGCACTGTTTCCATTACCACAAAAATAATGCTGTAATATTTCCCATCTTACTAACCACCCCCCCAACTCTGCCTCTTACCTCACCTCTCCCTCCAGCTATAGCTCACACTCTTACTCTGCTTTACCTCACACATCTCACAGTCAAGTGTCTATACTGGCCAACTCCGTGTCTTGTCCAATTCTGCCTCACTGAAACCATGCAGATCAAGATCCCAGTGGCCTATGGAGCCCAAATTCCCCAACAGTTTGTCAGTCCCTGCCTTGAATGGTTCATCAAAAGCGTTTGACACAATTGCCCGCTTCTTTCTTCTGGAAGCATCTGCTTTGCTTCAACTTGGTGACACCCCTACTCTTCTGAGTACCCTCTGGCTCACTTTCCCTTAGTCCTGAACTCTATCTGGACCCTGGTCAAGTTTCTTGTTTGTTTGTTTGTTTGTCTGTTTTAATTAATGCCTCTTTTCCACTGAAATCAGACTCAGACATCTCTGTATTTAGATCTACTCCCCAAGTGATCTCATCTAGTCCCATACTTTTAAATACTATCCCTAGGTTCCCTGTGAAATACTTCATAATTCTAGCCCAACCTTTCTTCTTCATATGGGACTCCTCATCCTCTCTTGGGTTTCTATTAGGTATTTCAATCTTAATTCATCCAAAATGCAATGACCCCTTCTTGAAAGCCTGTTAAAATAACCCCTTCCCCTGGGTATGCCATCTGAGGGAATAGCATCTATATTCAGTGGGATCACACAAAACAAACAAACAAACAAAAAAACAAAAAAACCCATCAACAGCAACAACAACAAAAAAATCCTCTAATCATCCTTGACTTCTCTTTTTTTTTTTTTTTTTGAAAACCTACATCTAGTCCACTGGAAAATTCTGTTGGTTCTATCTTTGAAAACATATTCACATTCTGAACTTTTATCATAATGACCATAGCTCAGTGATGTTTAACCTGCTATAATCTCTTATCTAGATAGCTACTTAACTCAGTATCAATTTTTCTTTTTTGATCTCTATATACTAATCTCTATACAACTGCCTGAGTGTTCCTTCTAAAATGTAAGAAAGATCATTGCCCTCTCAGAACCTTCCAATTGCTTCATATCACATTTACACAAAAATCTTAAGTCCTAAGGTCTGTATGATTTGCCCCTGGCTGTCCTATCTAAGCTCTAGAGGATTTGGGCCTGCCTGCTGAGCTACTTATTTTATGTTATTTCATAGCACTCCTGCTCATTCACTGACTTCCAGACACACTGCTGTAATCCTTCCTTCACAAATGCATCAAATTTTTACTTTTCTCTACAACACTTGTTTTAGCAATGCATGTTTGCTTCTATGCGATCGGTGTACAAGGTAGTGATGTCAGTACAATATAAAGTTGCACTGGGTCCAAATTTGATTTTTCCTAGGCAAAGAGAACCAAAATAATAAGCAAGAGAAGAGTTATATTCACTTCAGGCAGAAAGAAAGTTTCCCTTCATTCAGCTACTACACTGGGGATAAGAACACACTCAAAGAAAGTGCAAGGCTCCTGTGCCAGCATCCCCCACTCAATCAGATGGGCCCCTAACCTTCCGTAACTCTCAGCTATGCGAGTTGGACCGTCTCCCAAGCCCACTTTAATGGTTACCCCATGTTCTTAGAACTTCATTTTCTTCAGAACTCTTTCAGGTCTTGCTAGCCATGTCCTGATATTAAGCATTGCCAAATGATTTCCAATCTATTGCTTTTGTACATTTTAAATACTCAGGGTGGCAGCCTCCAGTCTTGCTTGGCTACCTGCCAGGACGACCCAGTATGGGGTTCCCATGACTTAGATTTTCTGGTTTCATGGCTGTACAGATATTGCATGATATCTCAAATCTTAATTCCCTTCTAAGACCATATTTTTGCTGAAAGCAGTTTTACCCTCCACCACCAGTATAAACCTACACCCACACTCCCACACAACAGAATCTACCTTTGAGCCTTGGCATTTGTGGTTTCTTTTGTCAATGACACTCGTCCCTGAACAGCCTCACGATTTGCTTCCTTGCTTCATTCGGTCTCTCTTCAAATGACACTTTAACCATGAGGCCTTTTAATGCAACACATGTAACATAACACCCACCCTCATTACTCTATCCCTTCAACCTCTCTACACTTTCTTCTTAGCACCCAATATTATACATTCATTTGTATATGGAGGAACTGTCTGTCTCCCACACTAGAATGTAAGCTCTATCAGGGCAGAAATTTGGCTTGTTTTGCTTACTGCAATAAAATTATTTGGCAAATAGCTAAGTGCTCAATAGACGTTTGCTGAATTAATGAATGAACGGCTCAATGTGTGGATAGTCTCCTCTTCTAAGGAACTTTTTGTCCACAAATAGTCTTTGATGCAGACTACTCTTTGAGAATAATCTCTCATTTTTAACTACATATTAAATAAAATAATTATTTTAAGCCTAAGAGTTAAAATAATTCCATGAGTTAATACACTTAGCTATAAACCAATGCTAATAACTTAAATATAACTGCTATAATTATTTTAACTAAAAAGAATTGCCGTAGGATGCTTAATGTTGCCATTAATAATTTCAAGAGTAAATTAAAGCTCTGTGGCAGGGTAGAAATGCAAGGTCTTTGAATGAGAAAAGTTAGGTCGAATGGAGTATAGCAATATGCATGTATTTGTTTAATTACATTTTTTATTTTCCAAGGCCATACTTGAAAGATCAATACTAGGTGACACAAACATCTAATCTCCTCAGTTGTTTGTTCAAGACTGGATTTCACAACCTATTTTTGTTGACCTATTAATCTTTCTTATTCTTCATGTGTCAAGTAGAACTGTGGGCTCTTATTTCCCAGGGGAGAAAACTCTGTAGGGGAACAAAAGGTTTGACCCTTATCAAGCAGAATTAGAGCTCTCCTGGAAGCCGTTTACATAGTCCTGGAGCTAGAGAGACTTCTATGGAGAGTGGGTGGGAGTAGAGATGAACGCAAGTCTACAGTGGGAAAGAAGTAGTGGTAGGTGAGAGAGGTCAGAGGATTTGATTACATAAACTGTACTTTAAAAAACAGGAGATGGTGTAACAGTCTGTGTAGTTTTCCTGTGTGTTCTCTTACGTGAGGTGGTGCAGCGAAGTGGCTAGGAGAGTCACTGTAATTTGGTTACCTGGATTTGACTGCTTCCTCTACCACCTACCGGTTGAGATACCTTGGGGAAGTATAGTTTTGTTTAGTCATCGATAAAAGTAACTGCCCCAGAGAGTTGTTGTGAAAATTAAATAAATTAATGATGTAAAGTGTTTAGAACTGTGTCTCATATGTAATAAATATTCAGTAACTGTAATAAACTTTTGCCATATTTCATTCTTCCTCCCAAATGAGGTTGCAAATCAACGAAATGAATGGCAAAGAATTTAAGAAAGCCCCAAAGAGCAATAGCTAAACACAGGCTACTTAAGTAAATTATTTTTAATAATAAATTAAGGAGAATATGAATTCATATTAAGGAGAATATGAATCTTGTTGATGTCACTGTTCTTTTTCTTTTTTTCTTTTTATTGCAGTTGACACACAATGTTACATTAGTTTCAGGTGTACAGCATAGTGACTTGACGACTCTGTTATGTTATGTTATGTGTATCATGATGAAGCCATCAAGCTATGTAGAATTGGAAGCACTATTCTTTGTTAGTTGTATTTCTAACTGGGTGCATAAATCTTACAATGAAAACTAGATCTTGAAGCAGATAAATTTAATACGATAGAAGATATAAAAGAATATTTTAATAGATTTCAAGAGATTAAAACCAAGAATCATTTTTGGAATTCCAAATTATTAACCAAAGTAACTAATGTGACAAAAGCCTTGAAAATACTATAAACATTTCTTTTTAGGATCTGGTAACTTGGTCATAAATATTGTCTTGAGATGAAAACTGGCATCTGTTGTGTTCATTGGAAGTATAAATGGCTTTCTATTAGTTAGAAATTGTCACCATTACATTTTGAAAAGCAAAAGGAATATTAGTTTTATTTTTCTAATTTATTAAACTCTAATGGAAAGTAGGGTTTACTTAAATGGAAATTTTTGTTTTTAAAGTTATGACTAAATTCTGAAGACTGCAAGGAAACATATACACATAAACTTAATGAGAATTCTAGATTATAATTAACTCAACAATAGCATGTTGTGGCAGAGGGAAAATTTGAAGGCCAAATAAGACATGTGGTAACAGTCACTGGTTGGGCTTTCACACCACAGGGGCTTCATTAGGGATAATAACTGTGCTATTCCTCTTGTAAAATTTATAAATTTTAAGTATAATCAATTAGAATTAGTCTCAGTTTCAAGTAAAAGAAAATAACTACAAATGTACGTGCTGCTTTAGAAACATAACTTTTTAAGAATATTGAGTTACAGAAAAATGTGAAAACTTGCACACTTTAAGCTGAATGGTGCTGATTAACCCAGAGGGCCATTTGGGTAAAATATTTTGTTGGAATTATAAGTTGAAATATCTGATGATAATCACAACAGAATTATAGATATAGAAAACTATCTGCTAATCCTGATCTAAGCTTTTGCTCAAATTACTTTTAGTGGAGCACATTATGTGGATATACTGTATCTATATGAGTATTTACAGCTTTCTAGTGGGAATTCTCAAATCATATATTCAGGTGACAAATGTAACTCTGAGTTGTCAACGGAACAACATCTAATTTGAACACCCATTCTGACTGATGGCTAATAAATGATCTATTCATTTCTTCCAGCCATCTCAGACTTCCCACAATCCTCTCAAGGAGGGTGGTGAGCATAGAAGAATTTCAGTTGTTCTTTCTCCCTTTTCCGTGGCTGGGAGAGACCTGAGCTGTAGGGTTTAGGGAGCTTTCTCAGATTATCTCTGCATGGAATTGCCCTGTCACAATTTCTAATATGTCATTGTACCATGATAGTATAAGAGGGCTTCTCTTTGAGGCTTAGCCTCTTCCTGGGTTTTCACCAGAAAGTGAAGCTCATGTCCTTCTATTTTCTTTTTTATCCTTACCAAAAATAACCAAAAATTTTTACTATTTCCTATTATCCCTTAACCTGAGGCTAGGTCTACATTGGGTCAGGTTGGTTCAGTATACCTTCTAAGATATCTGTAAGAGCATTGAACACTCAACTGGATACTTTTTATTTGCTCCTCTGCCCCCATTTCTGCACCATTCACCATGCTGCTCTGTATCCCAGGAGGCTGAAATATTTGGAGGAAATCAGTTGGAACCCATGTTCTCTGGGTTTTCTCTCTGAATGGGAGATACCAGCAACGAACTGGAGGGTGGGGGAAAAAATGAGTTTAAGGTATTTATTCTTTTACTTCACTCCTACCAGGTGCTGAAGGTACAAACTCTTGTTAGAGGATCTTTTAGGACTTTGCTTGGTTCTGCTAGTTTCTATTTCCTCTTGCATTATTAGGCTATGGTGGTAATGGCTTCCTTTTTTTGTTACTTCCAAGATTTTTCACCAATCATTTGGTTTCCCTTAAGCCAAATTTGCATGTTATAAATTATCCTTTTATTTAGCTCTCCACATTACCATTTTAGAATGCCTATTTTTATTGATAGTACTTTGATTATTAATAGTGTTTGATAGAATAAATGGTCCCAAAAAACACAACTTCAAATTGGTGTTCTGAAATTGGTTTTCTCACATAGTGAAGAAGTACTAGTAAGCACTTCTCACCAGAGAGAAATGTAACATAGTAATCTGAGTCATGTGATGGCATTACTGTAATTCATTCTATCACCACTGGTGGTAAGGGATGAAGTCGATATGGAAAGTAAGGTGTTTGGAAATAAACTGGGTTTGTAATTAGTCACTGTGGCAACAATAATGATTATAAATCCTGGGTGGTCTGCTGACTTGAGATGACCTGGTATAGTATATACAGAAAAAATGACAAACAGAAGGCCTTGAATGCTAAATCAGAACATGAATGAAAAATGAGAAAGTTCCCATGTTAGCTTTCAAGTAAGTCATCATCTCCTGAAGTTTCAAAAGGAAAATATGGCAAAAAATCATGCCCACAGCTTGACTCTAAATGAAGGCAGGGATCCAGCACCTCTTAAATGCTCAATATCTCCAAGTGTCTTATGTTAAGTTAAGGCACTGATGGAGAAGAAGAGACTGTGCAGCAAAAAGAGAAATATTTGACAGACACAGACAAGGCTATGGAAATTGTGCCCCCAAGTCTCAATAACTTCCCTTGATGTCAGAATCATCTCTTCTCTTGTAGAAGCCAGGTGGATACACTTTGCTGTCAGAAACAAGGCGAGGACAATGACCCCATCTAGCAGCACCAGCAAAGTGACAATCAGATGAGATGTCCCATAGGAAACTGGAATAATGGCTAATTGGTTATGAGGTGTCTAGGAATAAAAATGTTGGGCAGCTTATGACATGCTTCTTGACACATATAGGCAGAAAGTTCCCAGATCTAGAGGTTAAAAACAAAACCAAGTCTCCTTAAGGAAGTTGTATACTCTTACCTACTTCCAGATCTCAGCCACTTCCCAAACATAATACACCTTAGCTGAGGAACTGCTAATATAGTCTTGACTCTTCCTCCAAACCTTGCCCAGAGGACATATGGTCATTACCCCATGTATGGAGTTAAGAATTTGCCCAGAACTTCTGGGCATTATTAAGGCCTATTTCTGAAATAATGCTAATGTCTGGAAATATACTATGACAATATACTAGTCAGAGTGAAGACTATGGAAATTCCAGGCGGTATGTGGAACTTTGACCTGTTTTCTCTTTCTACTATGACCATACATTAATCATGTGGTTATTACCCTAATTCTAGAATGTAGAGGAAAAAATGGATATACCCAACATTTAGCAGAATCCCCACACTGATACTGTGACCCATGCAGTGGGGGTTATTATCATATAAAAGTCAATCACAGGCCCCTATTGCTAATCCTCTTCCTAAAAAAAAATAAACCAAAAGTAATAATGCCACATCTTGGGGAATTTTAAAAAGTAGTGCCGTGATCAAGGACTTGAAAAAACCAAGGTAGTGATCTCTATCATATTCCCACTTTGGTATAAAATCACTCGGGGGCTGAGAATGACTGTGGACTTGTCGAAAATTCAGTTTAGTAATCTACAGCTATGGTCCCAAATGTGGTATATTTATTGCAACAAATCAGTAGAAACCTATGCTATACAATAATGGATTCAGGAATTCAAAATTCATGGAATTTTGAAAAAAATTCCTTTTTTCAATTCCTATCAGCAAATGCAATCAGAAGCAAGTTAGATTCACTTGGAAGATGGCATTATGCCACAGAGTTTTGCCACACCTGTGAATCTTCTAAGATTCTGATGGTCTTGTGGATATCAAGATACACTTTTCTATAGAGATGTAAAAATGGTAGAAACTTCTGTCACTAATGAAAGAAGCAAACACTTAGTGGACCTCTTTGGATATTGAAGGCAGAATATACTAATTTTTGTCTGTGTTGCTCTGACCTGTTTACCAGGTAACTCTTAATGCTGTCAGTTTTGAATTGCACCTGGAGCTATAAAATGCTGTGCAGCATATTCAGGGTATGGTAAAACAATCTTGCCTCTTGCCTTTTGGCTCAGCAACTTTAATAGTATTGAAGGAGTCTGTCACAAATTAAGATGTTTTACAAAGCCTCTGATAAGCTACACTAGGACTCATATTGCATTTTGTCAAAAATCATTATCTATTCTGCTGAAAACAACCACCAATCTGAATATACATATTCCAATTAATAATAGTTGGATTGTCACTGAACTTCTGGATTGTTACTGGGCTCCTCCTTTAGGGATGCACATCTGAACTAGGGCACAAAATTGCCTTGAAAGCCACAGATGTGCCCACAGATGTCCTTGTGAGAAAGGACATAGTATGGGTAATGTAAGGAAGGAGTGGGCAGCCTCTAGCTGATGCAGCTTCGGGATGCCCCATAGCATTCATATCGAGGTCATGCTCTCTCTAGGCTGCTCCCAGGAAATGACTGATCATGACAGTGGTAGTATGGCATTGATACTGGAGCTAGGCATTTCTTCCCAACATGGGACTCCTATAATGGACAATTTTTTCCTTGGAGCTCTCCATTGGCTTGGCTGAGACATTCTCAGAGCTGAAGAATGGCTGGGAGCTTGTCCCACCTCTCTCCTTTCACAGGTACTAGTGCATCATAAGGGGTCTTTTCAGATCTTTTGGCCTGTTTTTCTTTTTTAAATGAGTTGCTTGTTTTCTTATCAGTGAGTTTTAAGAGTTATTTGTATATTTTGGATGTAAGCCCTTTATCTACCAGTCTGTAGCTTGACTTTTTCATTCTTTTAACAGAAGCTTTGAACAGCAGATGGTTTTAGTTAATTATTTTTGTGGGAGTGGGGAGAGAGAGAATGAGCACAGAGAGGGGCAGAGGAAGAAGCAGACTCCCCGCTGAGCAGAAAGTCAGATGAGGAACTTAATCCCAGGACTCTGGGATCATGACCTGGGCTGAAGGCAGATACTTAACCAACTGAGCCACCTAGGTGCCCAAGATGGTTTTAATTTTAATGAGGTACAACTTATTAATTTTGTCTTTCATGGATTGTGCTTTTCATGTTGTATCTAAAAAGCCATCACTAAAAATAAAAAATAAATAAAATTAAATAAACAAATGAAAAGTCGTCATCAAACCCAAGGTCACCTAGATTTTCTCCTATGTTATTTTCTAGAAGATTTATAAGTTTGCATTTTACATTTTGGTCTGTGATCAATTTTGAGCTAATTTATTGTGCAAATCTAAGACCACCATTTAGATTTCTTTATTTTTGCATGTGGATGTCTAGTAGTTGCAGGACCATTTGTCAAAAAGACTAGATTTCTCCACTGAATTGCTTTTGTTCCTTTCTCAAAATTTAATTGACTATATTTGTTTAGATCTATCTTTGTATTCTCTATTTGGTTCCCTTGATCTACTCTTCTATTCTTTCACTATTATAAAACTGTTTTGATTACCATGACTTTATAGTAAGTCTTAAAGTGAGGTAGTATCAATTTTCAATTTATTTCATTTGTTCTTGGCTTCTTTATTTAAACTCCTCTTGTTTTTGTCATTTTTTGTTTTTAACTGAGCATTCTGTATGATTTTGTTTTCTCTTTTATGATATCAAATACAATTCTTTTTTTAAAAGATTTTATTTATTTATTTGACAGAGAGAGAGAGCAGGAGAAGGAACACAAGCAAGGGGAGGGAGAGAGGGAGAAGCACGCTTCCCGCCCAGTACCCTGGGATCATGACCCGAGCCCAAGGCAGATGTTTATTGACTGAGCCACTCAGGTGCCCCATTATCAAACATAATTGTTAAAAAGAAATTAAAGGCCATCTTAGAATTTTCAGTATACATTTTTTAAAAGATTTTATTTATGTATTTGAGAGAGAATGAGCAGGAGAGAGAGAGTGTATAAGCAGGGGAAGGGGCAGAGGAAAGGGAGAAACAGACTCCCCGCTGAGCAGGGATCCTGATATGAGGCTCCATCCCAACCCTGGGATCATGACCTGAGCTGAAGGCAGATGCTTAACTGATTGAGCCACCCAGGCACCCCTCAGTATACATTTATGACTAGGTAAATCTACTTCCAAATAATTCTAAACTATTTCCTGGGTAGTGTTCTGTGTTTTCAGCACCTTTATTAAGTTTTCCTCACTGTCCTCCCCTGAGTGTTTCCTCAGATTCCTGACTGGATACCAGCTAAAGAAAACAGGTTCTTTTCTTTCTGACTCTTATCCTCTAACTCCCTCATGACTATTATGACCATTTTGGCTGGCCCATGTTTCAGAGTAAATATGTAGGATAAACAATAATTAATTACCTATTTTGGGATGAACTTTTATATCTTTTCATAAAACAGCTCAGTTCGTACTGTTTTGTGAAGAGCACTGATTGTAGTGACAATTTCGTTTGAATATTACTCCAGTAATTATTAATTGTGTCTCTAGGCAACTCATGTTAACCTGTCCCAAATCACAGTTTCATTTAAAAATGAGAGGATGGGGGTGCCTGGGTGGCTCAGTGGGTTAAGCCTCTGCCTTCGGCTCAGGTCATGATCCCAGGGTCCTGAGATCAAGCCCCACACCGGTCTCTCTGCACAGCAGGGAGCCTGCTTTCCCCTCCTCTCTCTGCCTGCCTCTCTGCCTGCCTCTCTGCCTACTTGTGATCTCTCTTTCTCTGTTAAATAAGTCAATAAAGTCTTTTTAAAAAATAAAAATAAATAAATAAATAAAAATGAGAGGATGGGACATGTGGGTAGCACAGTTGGTTAAGTGACAGACTCCTGATTTTGGCTCAAGTGATGATCTTAGAGTCGTGAGATTGAGACCCATATGGGGCTTCAACTTAAGTGCTGTGTCTGCTTAAGACTCTCTCTCCCTCTCTTTCTGCCCCTCCCCACCTCTCCCCCTCTAAAATAAATCTTAAAAAAAAAAAATAATAAACAAAAGAGGGTAGAATCTGTCTAAGAGGTAGATCTGAAAATAGGGAAGAATACAACCTGGCATGTGGCAGTGTTCAATAAATAAAAGATAGCATAAGTATTGTAATTTATTATCCAGAACTTTCTCAGGAAATGTGAAAGCTTGATAAATAAACGGGAATTAGCAAATGATGATTCTCATTGATCACAGATAAAGCCATGAGTGAAGGGATTCTTTTTTTTTCCCTTTCATTAGTTTTTTTTCCAGCAAAAGATAATTCTTGATACCTGCTCATGATTTGTATATATAAATGTATCTGCCTATCTATCTATCCATCCATTCCTCTCATGTTTAAGTGGCTTACTTTGACAACGGAACAGTTTCCTACTGGAAGACTAACTACTACTTACCCCTTGGGAGAGGAAAGGACAAATAAAAAGAAGTAAAGATTGTACAGATAGAATAATCATCCTTGGATTTCAATAAAGCTTTATCCAACACATATTATTAGACGACACCTTGTCTCCTACTAAAGTTAACTTTCGTATGTGAAACATAATTTCAAAATGTTATTTCAAAAATATCACTAACTTACTTCTGACTTTTAAGGCTATTTTGTATCATGGTGCCTGGGTGGCTCAGTGGGTTAAGCACAAGGCTCTTGATCTCAGCTTAGAACTTGACCTCGAGGTCATGAATTCAAGCCCTGCTTTGGACCCCTCATGGAGCCTAATTTTATTTATTTATTTATTTATTTATTTATTTATTTATTTTTTAAGATTTTATTTATTTGACAGAGAGAGATCACAAGCAGGCAGAGAGGCAGGCAGAGAGAGAGGAGGAAGCAGGCTCCCTGCTGAGCAGAAAGCCCGATGCGGGCCTCGATCCCAGGACCCTGAGATCATGACCTGAGCCTAAGGCAGCGGCTTAACCCACTGAGCCACCCAGGCGCCCATGCAGCCTAATTTTAAATAAATAAATAAATAGTTAAACTAGAATGGTGCCTGCTACTGAAAGGACTGTTCTGCGTGGGTAGTGAAGACAGAGATCCCTGCATAAGTAATGAGCAAAAACCATTAAAAAATAATTTTTTTTTTTTGAGAGGGAGAGATGGAATGAGTGACAGAGGGGAGGGGAGGGCAGAGGTAGAGGGAGAGAATCTTAAGCAGGCTCCACGCCCAGTATGGAACCTGACTTGGGCCTCAAAGTCACAACCCTGAAATATTTAGATTATGACCTGAGCTGAAATCAAGAGTAGGATGCTTAACCAACTGACCGAGACACCTAGGTGCCTCCCCCTCCCCTATTTTTTTCTTTTAAGAAAACCATCAGAATAATTTTTTACTGTATTACTTAGGTCTGTTTCCATGGGAGACTGGAGATGTGAGAACTATGGCTTTAGCAGATTGCAAGTCTGGTACTTTCCACTATTATGATCAATTCTATGACACTCTATTCAACGTTATGGTCAATTCTATGTTACAGGCAATATCTAAATGTGCTAACACAGTGTTACAGATCAGATGAAATCATGACTGTCCTAGAAAGTAGCAACTTAATTTTCCCCAAATAGTGCAGAAATTAATGTTGATAGCTTATTAAATGGCATGAATTTCATAGGCTATATCTTTATTGAGCATTCCCTTCACATTCACGTTTGCTTTATGTTTACATAATGTTTGATCACAACAAGTATAAGGTCATATACAACGAAATGCACAGTGAAAGGTGATGCAATGTAAATGGTAGTAGAAAATAATGGTCAAGGGGCATGGTTGCTGAAATTAGGTTTCATGTCTGTTTGACAGGGTAAGCGGAAAGACTCAGATAGGTATCTGAAACTCATAATCTATACATGGTTTACAGTTTTTTGGGTTAAACAACTGCCTGCCAGAGCTTCTCTGATACTCAACTTATTCAGTCTCTCTCTCTCTCTCTCTCTCTCTCTCTCACACACACACACACACACACACACAGCCTTCTTTAATTTTCTCACCTAACTTTGTGTAGATTCATTGAGTGATTTCATAGATAATATTACCTACCATTAATGTTGTAGGACATTTCCTATACCTTTTTAATCAAAGTACCCTTTGATAAATATGGAAAGAATAACGTTAATTATAAAAAATCAACCCATTACATGGAAAGCTAATAAAGTTCAAATAGGAAATGTGATGTTGGTTACATCTGATTCAGGAAAATATCTGAAACCACAGAGGAAAGGCTTCAAACTCTACATCTTTAAAACAACACAAGTTGGGATGCCTGGGTGGCTCAGTCATTAAGTGTCTGTTTACATAATGTTGACCTTCAGCTCAGGTCATGGTCATGATCTCAGGGTCCTGGGATCAAGCTCCACATTGGGCTCCCTGCTCAGCGGGAAGCCTGCTTCTCCCTATTCCACTCCCCCTGCTTGTGTTCCCTCTCTCACTGTGTCTCTCCCTGTCAAATAAATAAATATATAAATAAATAAACAAAACATATAGTTTGTAAACAGTGCCTTTTCAGGCAAACTTTGATAAAACTGCTTAGAGAAACTGTGAGGTTGTCTTTGCTGATGAGGTATTGAATTGCATGTATTCCATATAAAGTAGGTGGACTGATGCTTTATGACAAGAAGATGAGATAAATGGAATCTTATAATGAAAACTCAGGGGGCTCTTGCCTGGATAACTGACTACAACCTTATAGAGCGTGGAGACAATGATATCTGTAGGAATGTTTAGTACTTAAAAGCACAGAAGATTTTCTGTAGAAAGCTGTAAAGGTAATATTCAGCATATGAATATTCTACACTGAATATCCTCCAAATTCTACAGAAAGAGTTGATGATAGGGCAAAATGGTTTTAATCTTGAAATATTTTAAATCATATGTCATTATAGAAAAACATTAGATGCTTTCTTACTTTCTCGTTGTACATCAGTGTGAATTACTTATAATAACTGAATCAAGTTGCTGTAAAAAGTGATTTGATGTAAACAAATTGAATCTTGGAGAATGTCTTGCCAAACAAAATAACTTTTAATTTAGAGAAATTGATAGCATGCCACTTTCTCAGATATAATTAGATACTGGTTCCAATTGCCTGCTTAGGACCCTGCTGGTCCATCTTAATAAAACACTGTTATCAATAAATAGAAGGATTAGCTAATTCTCTATGGCAGGTGTGGTATGCATTTATTTAACATAAAAGCAGCTCTAAATAATTCTGGTGTTAGTAAAACAAGGGGCTCAAAGAACTCTGTTGTTAAATCTAATTCATGAAATGGTCGAACACTGTCAGAGATAAATTAAAACAGTAGCATTCACAGGTCTTAATAACTAATTAGATATGGGCTGATTAAGAAGAGAAAGCCAAGAACAATTGGAGGACAAGTTTATAGTTGACATGTTTTCATAGAGTTGAAGACTGTTGAGATTTAACCACATATCTCTACAGTATCTTTACTATTTTCTATCTTTCTAAACTACATCTAGTATGGGTCTACTAATGGTAAACTCCTTGCTCTTTCAAAATATAGGTGTTTTGGGGTTTTTTTTTTCCTCTCATTCTTGAATGACAGTTTTACAGGGAATGTATTTTTATTTGATCTATTTCTTCTACGTATGTCATTCTGGTCTTTGTCTTTTATTGTTGCTATAGAAAAATCTGTTATTTCTGCTTGTTCTATTTTTGTAGAAAATCTGTTTTTCTATTTGCTAATAAGATGAACTTATCTATGTGTTATTATTTATAATTGATCTGGTATTGATTTAATTTTACAGTGTCTGATTTCTGACCTATTTGAGTGTCAGTGACAATCTTGCCCTTGGGACTTATCTCAGAATTCTGTCTGTAATAGGTCTATAGCAATTATCAATGAGTTCTAATCAATGAAGAGAAAATTGTCAAAAATGAGATTTCTAGTAGGTAAAGTTTTGTTTTAGGAGAAAAATCCAGGTATTCTTTTAATATATCCATTTAGAAACTCTGAACCCTTATGAATATATATTTACTGGTATGTAAATGATTCATCTGGATTAAATTTAACATTGTATCGCTAATGTGTCAAATTTAAATAATTAATGGAAGGAGACGGGAAAGTGGAGAGTGCATTCTGGAGTCTATTTTTTATTTAATTACAAAAAGAGCTCTACTTCTGCATTTATTAACTTAAGATTAAGACTCTTAATTTTTTATTTCTTTGGCTGGAATGATCTTCTTCCAAGTACAGCCTTGCCGATTTCCCACCACTGTAAAGGATTACTAATTGAATAGGCTCTTAAAGTAATAGATTTTGATTATTTAACCTTGGCAGGCCTTTGCCTGTTCCCAGTGTTGCCTGGAAATATGATCTGTGTGAGAATACTAATTCTTATTCTGATGTTATGTTTTTAACTATCTGTAGTTTATCAGTTGGTTTCATCCAAGAAGGCTGCTGACGTCCCCCCAGTGTCTTTAAAGCCTATTTCATGTCACACTATACATAGTCATTGAAGAGGAAACAAAGTTTAGACATATATTTTGTGCAACTTAATATTTCGTGAGATGGACCTACCATACTTCAAAAATTGTTTTTTCTTAAAAATAGACCCTTACACAAATGGCTTGAATTCATCATTTTCCCCACCTCAATCTCCAGACACAAAGAGAAGTTTTCCTTTCCTCCCTAATAGTTTGTTCATGTTTTTCAATACTCAGATCACCTTAAGACCAACAATCAAAACAAACCGAGGTTGGCACTTACAGTCTTCCTTGCATTGTAATAAAGGGCAAGAAAACAGGCACTGGAAGGCTTCCCTTTAATAGAAATTATACTGAAGGTAACAGAAACATTGAGAGTAAGAATTAAAGTTCTCCTGTCTTGGAATTCAATAAATCTTTGATGCTCTGATTTTGATGCTCCAACAGTAATAAATACTGTAATAAATACTGGAATTTAAAAAATCTTTGATGCTCTGATTTTGATGCTCCTACAGTAATAAATACTGTAGGAAAGGCGTTGACTGGTGCCCACCCAATTCCTCTTCAGTAAAGAGAAATGGGAGTTTTGCGGGGCATGTTGGTTACAGAAGGAAAGGAGCGCGGAGGGGGCGGCTCCCGGGAAGAGCTCAGAGCACCAGGCGGGCTGGTCTGGGGCGGAAACGCCGGGCAGACTCATTACCTGCCCGGGAGGCCCAACGAGCTCGAGCCCAGAAGTCCGGGGCCCTTGCCTCCGCTCCGCGGTTGCCTGGACGCCGGGTAACCGACCCCGAGGGCCTCGGCCGCGGGCGCCGCGGAGCCGGCGGGGTGCGCAGAAGCGGCACCGGGAGACGGGCGGAGCCGGTGAGTCCGGGGCTGCGCATTCCTCTGGCGGCCTGCACGGCTCCCACCCGCAGCAGCCAGAGCCCCGTATCCTGGGGCGCCTGTGCCCTGAGTTACACCCCCATTCCGGTCAGTTCCTTAATCAATCCCTTCCGGGAGGCGGAAGCAAGGCTGTCACTCGGGGAGTTTGAGAAAAATCCCCGTGGCGTGGGTTAGGGATGTAAAGTCTCCCTCCACTGGCCGCCCAGCTGTACTTCACGTTGTCTAGAACGGCATCCCTAGGCTCTCATTCTTTTAATAATTATTTCTACCTTTTATTTTGCTTATAAGGCCTCCTTGTGGTGGTTCATGTATTATTATTATTTTGAATTGCTATTTTTCTTCTTTTGATATTTTATTTTTCAAGTGTCTTCTCTAATACTGCACATCTACTTAGGGCAGAGGCTGGGAATTTTATTTGTTCTACAGCACCCCAAGTAAGATGACCCACAATAACACTCATTTCTGCAGATGAGGAAAATGAGGCACACAGCTGATACATGACTTAACCAAGGACTGAGAATTAGCAAACTTCAGACTCAGGAGACCTCTTTCTCACTTCCAGTTCAAAGCATTTTCTATTTCTTTGACACTGGATGCTCAATAAGTATTTGTGAATTGATTTGGTAACTTCCCAGGCCTACTTACTATTGCATGAGCTGTCTGGACATCTTGACCCAAGTGTAACATTCTAAAGCTATCCCTGTTACTGGGTAACTTGGTTCTTGTCCCAGAGGCACCTCAGAATTGGAGACCCAAGACCAGAATGGGGAGTTGAGTAGTGGAGTATAACACGCTTTCTTTTTTTTTTTCTCTCTCTCTCTCTTTTTTAAGATTTATGTATTTATTTATTTGACAGACAGAGATCACAAGTAGCCAGAGAGGCAGGCAGAGAGAGAGAGGAGGAGGCAGGCTTTCCAAGGAGCAGAAAGCCCAACACGGGGCTCAATCCCAGGACCCTGGGATCATGACCTGAGCAGAAGGCAGAGGCTTTAACCCACTGAGCCACCCAAGTGCCCCGTCACACACTTTCAAGAGTGAACGCAGGCCAGTGCTTGAACAAGAGTAGCAATGGCACCCAGAAGATCTAGAGGCATCCTTTTTTGTTTTTTGTTTTTTAAGATTTTATTTATTTATCAGAGAGAGAGAAGGGGAGAGAGCGAGCACAGGCAGACAGAATGGCAGGCAGAGACAGAGGGAGAAGCAGGCTCCCTGCCGAGCAAGGAGCCCGATTTGGGACTCGATCCCAGGACGCTGGGATCATGACCTGAGCCGAAGGCAGCTGCTTAACCAACTGAGCCACTCAGGCGTCCCTAGAGGCATCCTTTTAAGCCTGCTTTTTGCCTATGTAAATTTTGTTTTGATTGACATTTTTGACTGACAGCTGGTGGTTATGTAACATTTTGGCTCCTGCGCATGCACCTACCCATGATTCATTCTGTTATAATTGTATTCATTTCTGTATTGTATATTTATGAGTGTCTAATGACCTTTTGTTACCTTAAAGGTACTTAAGGATACGTTGCACTCTATGTGCACATGTTCCGCTCTTAGAAGTCCCCTTGTGGGTGGTGCCTGGGTGGCTCAGTGGGTTAAAGCCTCTGCCTTTGGCTCAGGTTATGATCCGATGGGTCCTGGGATCAAGCCCCGCATCAGGGAGCCTGTTTCCTCCTCTCTCTCTCTCTGCCTGCCTCTCTGCCTACTTGTGGTCTGTGTCTGTCAAATAAATAAAATCTTAAAAAAAAAAAAAAAAAAGAAGAAGAAGTCCCCTTGTGGCTTTTGACCCAGCTCTGTAGCTAGTCCTTCCCTTTTTTTTTGGCCCCTCGAGGTGTCTCTGAAGGTGTGGCTGGGCACTGAGGGTGTGGCCAGCACCTGCTTTATCCCTCCTCACTCATGCCTAACTGCCTAACATCCCTCCCTGTCCTTCCAGGCCTTTTCCCCGTCAAGTCATTTCTGGGTCCTATTTGGCAAATAGGGTTTAGGACACCACTTAACAAGGTTAAGAACTCAGACAAATGAATGGCTAACTATGAAATGCATCCAAATGCCCACAACCTAAAGGATTTTGAGCTGTTGGTTTATTTTGAATTATCTTTAGACATTTGTATGTGAGACAAGTGCATTTCTATCCTCAATATATAATACTTCTCATTTTATTATTGCATTCTTAAGATTTTATTATTAACCATATCCAGCTAATTTCCAGAGCTGCCAAAACTATGAGTTTGAACCATAACCTACCAATTTTACCTGAAGTCCCGTTATGTTGGTAACTACCACACGTCTTACACTCAATTCAGCCTGTCTCTTCTGCTCTTGCTTCAGATTCAACATAACCTCAGACTCAACTAACCTGTCACTACAACTTCAGAGTTTGTTCTTTCTTCTCCATTCCCTAAGGCAGTAAGTGACATACACTTTCTTTTTCCTTTCTACTATGGACTTCATTCTCACACAAGTTTATTCCACTAAACTATAACTTGATTTCCAAGAGCTCTGGACTCATAAATTCCCAGCCTAACAAGAAAATCTAGAAACGCCAGGGATGAGACTCCTTGTCTGCAGTTGGTTTACCTGACTGTCCCTAAAGCATTCATGTTGGGGTTAGGACTAATAGGATTGACAGCAATTTATCGAACCATGTAGATGGAGTGGGCAAATAATTTCTTAAAAGAAAGGAACTCTCTTTATCTTAAAAGGAGAGGTTCTGGGGAAAAAAATAAAAACAATATTTGTCTACCCAGAGTTTACCTACAAAACAAGGTTAATGAGAATATTGACTAAAGAATTCCTAAAATGCTAGACATTGGAATCTCGACAAAATGGAAAGCAGAAGATGTATGGTAAGAAAGGAAAAGCAGGGAGAGTAGGCAACTGGAATACTCAGAGTGGGCGAAGAATTTGCGTTGTGGTAATGCTGTAAGACAGAGAACTGGATTGATCGTAAGTTTTGGATTATGTGCCTGGTGGAAAAGTAGTACTTCCACAAGCAGATGGTTGCATGGTTGAGCCTTAATGATCATGATGTCTGTTTTCTGCACTATAATAACACTAATAAATATATGGAATTTCAAAATTGGTGCTGAACTTTTAACCTCAGTTATAATGCTATGGATACAAAAACCACCCAAATGAAAATAAATGGAGCCTATTTGTTCAGAGGTTGCAATAGCAAGGAGTCAGCCGCCATCGTTTGTGTAGGGCAGAAATGCAAAGGGAGACAAGAAAGTAGGAGTCTTCAAATGAAAAAAAAAAGAGAGAGAGAGAGGACTTTAGGTATGCCCTGGACTTTGTTGACATGGGGAAGCTGGAGATGGGTTAACTAGGAGCGGGACATCCTATATGATCGGTTTGAGGAGCTTATTTGGCTTTCTCTGGTTGGTCCTGAGTTGGAAGTACAGACAAATATTAGGGAAGCTGGCAGTAACTAACAAAGTCCTGATTGTTCTGGGAAGATTACTATAGAGGTTGTGGTTTGGCTTCCTGGGCTGGTTGGTGTAGAGAATTCTGGTGGGTTAGAATTCTATTTTTACATATGGTTTGGCCCCTGTCCATCTGTATATTCAGTCTCTCAATGTTCACAGAAATTCAGTTAGGTAAACTTAATTTTACCCTTATATTAGAAAACTGAGATATGGACAGATTTGGATAGTTTAAGTATTGTATTCATGACCATATAATTTGTTAGTGAATTCTCATTCACTGAATTTAAATCATGGCTATTTATTAAGCAGTTATTATACACTGGTCAGTGAACTAAACACTTTGCCATATATCTAATCTCCTCACGACACTTTGAGACATTATCATTTACATCATTTTCCAGAGGAGGAGACTGATGCTTAAATACACGAAGTAGTCTTCTCAAGGTCATGTAGATGGTAAGGAGCCCATCCAGAACTTAATCCCATATTTTACTGACTTAAAAGCTATGTTCCTTGGCACTTGATTAAACTGATTATCTACTTTCATCACTCTTAGTCTATATCTATGAACATTACTATCTGGCTTTTTTTCCTGGATACTTATGTGAGCCAGGATGGGAGACAAACCATGAGAGACTGTGGACATTAAGAAACAAACTGAGGGTTTTGGAGGGGTGGGGGGTGGGGGTGAGCCTGGTGGTGGGTATTAGGAGGGCACATATTGCAGGGAGCCTGGGTGTGGTGCATAAACAGTAAATTTTGGAACACTGAAAAAAAAATTAAATTAAATTAAAAAAAAAAAAGACTTTTCAGTGTGCAATGAAGGGATTTAATATACTATTAGGATACTGGAAAAACTTTGGATTTACCCACAGCCAACAAAATGGACGAGAGGTCTGGGCATGTGAAATGACATAGTGAAGGTGGAGGTGTGAAGAAATGGTTGAAAAGGCAGTGGAAGACTACTAACAAGAGGGCATGAGTACCTAAAATGGACTGCTTCTCTTAATAAGCTAATGAAATACTTTACATGAAGACCAGTTATTTATAGATAAACTAAATATCGCTGATGGTTAGTAAGATGTCTCACAGACAAACTGGACAACTATTTTTCTTTTAAATTTGTTTTGTGCAAGTGAAGTATATATTTTTTCCTTGAAGAGAAATCTATCCTCAGGAATTGTAATTGTTGAGCCCCCAAATCACACTTGCGACAAATTCTTTGAAAGACTGAAGGAAGCTGAGTATTTTTGCTAGTGACATTATATTAGCCAGGGTTAATTATGTGTTAATCCCTCTAGTGTTCCACTGCTTATGGAACTCCGTTTACTCAGTTTGTGCTCTCTGAACAATTTTATTACAGGCAAAATATATAGCACATAAACAGCAGAAAATATGCAAGAAAAGTGTCCAGAGATCTTAGGCACAGATTCCTCTATTCTCCCATTTCTGTGCAGACAGGTCTGTAACCACTACTGCTGTGCATCTGACGCACCTCTGTAGCAGGAAAGCCAAATCTTCCCATGGTGGAGATCTCCTGTATGAAATTCCTCATATATACATATTCTAGCTTGTGTTTCCAGCTTTTACTTTGAAAGCTCCCCTCTCCTAGGCTCTGTCAAAATTAGATGCAATTATAAATCCAATTATTATTATTAAACAGTGCTGGCAGGCTGATGATATATGCTGCTCTGAAACAACTCACAGACCCGTCGTTTAAAAACATCATTTATCCTTAGTTAATGCATTCCATAGTGTTGGCCAAGGGTCAGTAACTCTGGAGATAAGCTGCAATTAATCCAAACAAGCTAAAATGAACCCATTATATGCACAGCCGATGGACATGGCAACTTTTAAACTAAATGCTCAAGTCTTTTCCACAATAGAAGTAGCAAACAAATAAATACCCCCTCTTGTATCTACATATCATTTCCTGTACAGCTCTTTCCATCCTGTATTTGTTTGTTCTCTGGAAACAGTGGTTGACTCATGTCTTTTCTTCTTCCTCATTCATTCACTCCTGGGCTTCTTGCTGCTTAAATTCTGCTACTGTCATTTAATGTCACCCATGACCTATTGCCACATTAAATGGACTTTCCTCCCCGCCCTAGTTTTCTAGAAATTGTTAATGTCGTTAATTTTCTGGCTTCGTCAAGATTCCTTTCTTTGTTGTGTGATCTCATCAAATTATCAGCTCCAAAATGATAATACTGAAAAAACTAGCTCTTTTCAAATTTTCTCATGAATAGTAGACACACATTTAACATTAAAAAGCACTCATAGGTAAATTTAAAATAGTCATCTTTCCTCTAATCCTACCAGTTCCTCACATCGACCCAGATGAAGAGAATGGCATTGCCATCGACCCACTCCCTCTTGCCAGCAACGGGAGTTACTCTAGACTCTTCCTTTGCTGTTACCATGTCTGATTTCTTACCAAATAATGCAGTTTGTTCCTATTAAATATCTTTTGGTTCTTTCTTCTTCTCTCCATTTTTATTTCCTCTGGATTAATTTAAAAAAAAAATACCTTGATTAGTAGTCTTCTTCTTGATCATTTTTGGCCTCAAATTATGCTCTCCTCCAATTAATCCTCCGGCATGGCACTGGATTGTGACTACTTATTCACTAATGTCTTCCCACAAAAGATTCTAAATGGTTAAAAAGAGGTCTTGTTTATTTTTGTGTCTTCAGTGACTACCATATAATGTATATTCAATAAATATTTTCTGAGTGAATAAATGAATATGGAGTTTGGAAAATATGTATGGAAAATTATCATATGCTACTGACACACTCCAGAAAATGTTGCTGAGACACTTCTCTACAGTGATAGAACTGTCCTAGAATGTGTGACCACTAAGCTACCTGTGGTTACTGAGGCCTTGAAGGGGGCTAATATAGCCAAAGGATGGAATTTTTAATTTTAAAATTTAGGATGGCTAGTGTCTTTAGTCTAGGATAGTACAGCTTTAGAAAACAGGCCCATAACGTTCCTTTATGCTCCAGTATCACCATCTCAAACTAAGATTCCAGAGATGTTCTGTCACACAGAGTTCAGAAATTCCATTCAAGAAAATTTCTGACTACTTAATACATGCCAAGCCCTGTGGCTTCAAAGAGAAAACAAATAATCTCTAAAAACAAAGATGCAGCAGGAAAATGCCAGCTAGTAATGGAATCTGATTTCTGAAATGCTGATATTTAGGGGACATCCTGATTCCAACAGTGGAAAAGAACATTTTATTTTTTTCCCTCTTCTTCCTCTTCCTTCTCCATCTATATTCTGAAGTAGCAAATGTGAGTGGAATTGTCACAACTATACTTCTGATGATGATGGGAGCCATTCTGGATCCCACTTTATACCCCTCCTTAAGGTGATGATGAACTTCTGCCAGTTTATTTGACCTATTTAGTTTACATTATGTCTCCTCTCTTTTCTACCCTCTATTTTGTATGTGTTTGGTATTTCAGTTGCTTTTAGACTTATTAATTTCTTTTCATTTTGTAATACACTGTCAAAGATGACCCAATATCATATCCCTCTGGCTCCAGACAATTCCACCAAGCTGTGTCATTTATTATGACTGGCTGTTTGTAGTGTGATAGCAAATTTTCAATCAGTATGACAGCATTTATAGCCAAGCTAATTTAGATTACTTAGCAAATATTATGATATGAGATTACGTATAAAATGATATCAGTGGGGTCCAAATATGTTGTATATAATGTATTTCTTTATCCACTAATTTGAACATTTCCATAGAAAACTGCAGTAAGAAGCTCTTGGCATAATTTCTTTATAATAAATTCTGAATGCTGCTTATTACTTTTGATTTTCTTATTCTCCAGATGGTTACACATTTGCTCTCTATTTGTCTGTTATTTCACTAAACACAGACTTCTTACTGGGTGCTATTATTTATTTATTTATTTTTATTGATATCTTTGGTTTGTCTTGTAGCAGACAAGAACCACAAAAAGTGGTTCTTTTAACCGATAATTTAAGAACAACAAGAAAGGAAATTAGAGGAAATCTTGATTTTCCAGCGTGATTTAATATTTTTCAAGATCCATACCACTGGATGAATGTTGAGATCTATACTGAACATTAACAATTTAAATCATTTCGTGGTAAAAATTATATAATTCCTAGAAAATATAAATAAGTAATGCTTGTATTGAGATCTTTGCTTAATCATAGTAATTTAAAAAATCCAAATGTTTATATTTTAAAATCTTTCAAAAATGGCATCATTAATAAAAGAATTACTTCTTTTTCCCATTGCATAATGATAACCTCATAGGGACATCCAGTTTGGTTTTCTTTTTCAAAAGTATAGGAAAGTACACCTTTCCATACAAAGAAATTGCTTATGTTGAATTATTAGCCAGTCATGGAGTGGGAAGCTATTAAGGTGCATTACTGTTTAGAATGAAACATGTAATAGGAAACCTCAGTATTTCATTAAATTTTTTCAACTAACAGCTTAAAGCTGTAGTTAGAAGGAAATAAAGCTTCATTGTCAAGTTTCACCCTATTCTTTATTTTCTGATTAGTTTTAGTTTCATATTTTCTTTTCCTTCAGATGACTTACTGGGCTCGGGTAAAGAACCTAAGAAGAGAAACACTGAGTGAGTAGTGGGTGAAGGGGTGAGAGGCAGCAGCGCACTACCTGTTTTCAATTTCATGTTTGAAGAGCTATAGGAGGGGGGGGAAATGACCTTTTGCCGAGGTCATATTCAAGGAAGAGTTAGTCTTTCGGTTTTTATTAAATTTTAACTTGGTAGCTCATATGAACTAGAATTCTTTCTTATTTAGAAACATATGCTTTGCATTAATGCAGTAGTTGCATTTTGGGGAAGATCATTTAGGGAATCTGGATAAATAAAAATCAGATATACTCTGGAGGCCCCCTGCCAATGTATGGATAATTCTTTCGCAAATGCAGAAAACTCAGTTCTCAGTAGAATTTTTAAAGTATCTCCTATGTGAATACTCAGGATTCCTCTCAGATTATCCAAATTTAAACCCTACAAGGTTCATAAAAATGACAGGCAGAATGGACAGTCTTGCATTAAAAAAATAGAGAGATCTTGGTGAGTGTTGTTAAAATTTCTAATCGAAGGTGAACTCACACTGAGTAGTTTCTTCATTATTCAAATATAACCTCAGAATAGTTTATGAGTTTTTCTTATAAAGCAATAAATAAACCTGTGGAAAGGTCACATTTTATGTACCTTAATACCACATTAGTCAATGTAAATGAGTTGTCTTAACATTTAGTTCCTTAGTAGACAATAGGTTTGAAAAATTTCAAGGCTGCTGCTTGTTGCGATCTTTAAAAGAGTAATTAAATCAATGGGAAAAGGCAAACAATTTTTAAAATATTTTACGGTTTCTCTTAGTAAAGCATCATAAATGAATTATAGATAGAAACAGCATGGAGATAATGTGTTCCTTATTGCTAGGTTCAGTCCTTCTTAAATGAGTTATCAGAATTGTTTTTAAAAAGAGATTTGTTTCTTTGTTTCTGAGGATCCTAGAGTGTATAAAATTAGGAATAAGACCCCTCACTGGTATATACACCTACAAATGTTGTATTGGGGTGTGTGTGGGGGGGGGGAGGCGTGAAAAGTTAATACTAACATTGGTGTTGAAGAAATATATTACTGACATTCCTAAGTAAAACTTATAGTTCCATTAAAACAACTTTTCCCACTACCAATATACTTCTTTGCTATAGAAGCCTGGATCTTAGTCTACAGCTAAGCCCTGTAAAGAATATCACATTAATATTTTCCTCTGAATCAACTAAATTCCAACTTGGTAGTCTATCCCACCAGTTCAGCAAGAAATTTACCATTATTCATAATATATACATTAGTGTGGTTATACATTCATAATTATCTATATTTATACCAAAAGTATTGAAAAACAAAGTTTACATTTTAGGTGGAAAAGAAAAAAAATTTACAAGGTGTTTATCTTTTTACATAGAATTACAGCAAAACAGCACATATAATCTTAACTATAACATTGAAGCAATCTCAAATTTAAGCTTATTTTTGTTAACAAATAAGTTCTTTGGTTCTGTAGGTTACAAATGTTCTGCATCCTCTAGTTTACATGACTAATAAAGATAAATGATTTATAACATGGTTACCTGAATAAAAAGAATTTCTAGGTAAAAGTGATTTTTCTTTATATTTTCTATTTCATTAAGTATGGTTCCATGATTTAAAGAGGTCCCTTTTTAAATTAAAACTATGGTTTCCTTTACTAAAGAGAGATGTAGCTTATTTCTATCATATATTATTTTCTCTCCCCTTATTTCAAGTAATATAGCCATTCACAATACGGACATTCTTTTGCAGTTTGCACATGTGTATTACCTTTTGCTATGTAATAAATTGATTCTTCTATTACTTAACTGTATTATAACTTATGCAAATAAGTTTTATCATATTAATTACTGAAGACCGCAAACGTTTTCTATATCAATTTGCTCTCTTTCTCCCAAGGGTGTGTGTTTGTATGTGGGGGTTGTCTAGGGATAGTCAATTCCAATTCTTTGCTCATTTTTTTCTCACCAATTTTTTGTAACTTTATACATTAAGCCAGGAACATTTTGTTACCCACATCTTAAAAATTTCTTCCTGATTTGAGAGATTTAAAAAAAAAAATGGTTGGATAGGGGCAGCTGGGTGGCTCAGTGAGTTAAGCCTCTGCCTTCAGCTCAGGTCATGGTCTCAGGGACCTGGGATCGAGCCCAGCATCTGGCTCTCTGCTTGGTGGAGAGCCTACTTCCTCCTCTCTCTCTGCCTGCCTCTCTGCCTACTTGTGATTTCTCTCTCTGTGTCAAAAAAAATAAAAAAAATCTTTAAAAAAATGGTTGGATAGCTTTAAACTTTTATGGAGTCATAGCTCTAGAACTTGATGTATTTTTTGGTGTTATGCTCAGGGACCTTTCTCATTTTTATATAAAGTTTCCTCTAGCTGTTTGTTTTTTCTTTTATATTTAAGCTTTGAATCTATTTGAATTTGAGCCTAATTCTATAGTCTCAAACAGAGAATTTAGATTCCGTTAAAATCAAGTTTACATTTAACAAATGATTGGGAAATATTGCACATTTTTTTTAATTTTTAATTTTTTATAAACATATATTTTTATCCCCAGGGGTACAGGTCTGTGAATCACCAGGTTTACACACTTCACAGCACTCACCATAGCACATCCCGTCCCCAATGTCCATAATCCCACCCCGTTCTCCCAAACCCCCTACCCCCAGCAACCCTCAGTTTGTTTTGTGAGATTAAGAGTCACTTATGGTTTGTCTCCCTCCCAATCCCATCTTGTTTCATTGATTCTTCTCCTACCCACTTAAGCCCCCATGTTGCATCACCACTTCCTCATATCAGGGAGATCATATGATAGTTGTCTTTCTCTGCTTGACTTATTTCACTAAGCATGATATGCTCTAGTTCCATCCATGTTGTCGCAAATGGCAAGATTTCATTTCTTTTGATGGCTACATAGTATTCCATTGTGTATATATAACACATCTTCTTGATCCATTCATCTGTTGATGGACATCTAGGTTCTTTCCATAGTTTGGCTGTTGTGGACATTGCTGCTATAAACATTTGGGTGCATGTGCCCCTTTGGATCACTATGTTTGTATCTTTAGGGTAAATACCCAATAGTGCAATTGCTGGGTCATAGGGCAGTTCTATTTTCAACATTTTGAGGAACCTCCATGCTGTTTTCCAGAGTGGCTGCACCAGCTTGCATTCCCACCAACAGTGTAGAAGGGTTCCCCTTTCTCCGCATCCTCGCCAGCATCTGTCATTTCCTGACTTGTTGATTTTAGCCATTCTAACTGGTGTGAGGTGATATCTCATTGTGGTTTTGATTTGTATTTCCCTGATGCCGAGTGATATGGAGCACTTTTTCATGTGTCTGTTGGCCATCTGGATGTCTTCTCTGCAGAAATGTCTGTTCATGTCCTCTGCCCATTTCTTGATTGAGTTATTTGTTCTTTGGGTGTTGAGTTTGCTAAGTTCTTTATAGATTCTGGACACTAGTCCTTTATCTGATATGGCGTTTGCAAATATCTTCTCCCGTTCTGTCAGTTGTCTTTTGATTTTGTTAACTGTTTCCTTTGCTGTGCAAAAGCTTTTGATCTTGATGAAATCTCAATAGTTCATTTTTGCCCTTGCTTCCCTTGCCTTTGGCGTTGTTCCTAGGAAGATGTTGCTGTGGCTGAGGTCAAAGAGGTTGCTGCCTGTGTTCTCCTCAAGGATATTGATGGATTCCTTTCTCACATTGAGGTCCTTCATCCATTTTGAGTCTATTTTTGTGTGTGGTGTAAGGAAATGGTCCACTTTCATTTTTCTGCATGTGGCTGTCCAATTATCCCAGCACCATTTATTGAAGAGGCTGTCTTTTTTTCCATTGGACATTCTTTCCTGCTTTGTCGAAGATTAGTTGACCATAGAGTTGAGGGTCTATTTCTGGGCTCTCTATTCTGTTCCATTGATCTATGTGTCTGTTTTTGTGCCAGTACCATGCTGTCTTGATGATGACAGCTTTGTAATAGAGCTTGAAGTCCGGAATTGTGATGCCACCAACTTTGGCTTTCTTTTTCAATATCCCTTTGGCTATTCGAGGTCTTTTCTGGTTCCATATAAATTTTAGAATTATTTGTTCCATTTCTTTGAAAAAGATGGATGGTACTTTGATAGGAATTGCATTAAATGTGTAGATTGCTTTAGGTAGCATAGACATTTTCACAATATTTATTCTTCCAATCCAGGAGCATGGAACATTTTTCCATTTCTTTGTGTCTTCCTCAATTTCTTTCATGAGTACTTTATAGTTTTCTGAGTATAGATTCTTTGCCTCTTTGGTTAGGTTTATTCCTAGGTATCTTATGGTTTTGGGTGCAATTGTAAATGGGATTGACTCCTTAATTTCCCTTTCTTCTGTCTTGTTGTTGGTGTAGAGAAATGCAACTGATTTCTGTGCATTGATTTTATATCCTGACACTTTACTGAATTCCTGTATAAGTTCTAGCAGTTTTGGAGTGGAGTCTTTTGGGTTTTCCACATATAGTATCATATCATCTGCGAAGAGTGATAATTTGACTTCTTTGCCGATGTGGATGCCTTTCATTTCCTTTTGTTGTCTGATTGCTGAGGCTAGGTCCTCTAGTACTATGTTCAATAGCAGTGGTGATAATGGACATCCCTGCCATGTTCCTGACCTTAGTGGAAAAGCTTTCAGTTTTTCTCCATTGAGAATGATATTTGCAGTGGGTTTTTCATAGATGGCTTTGATGATATTGAGGTATGTGCCCTCTATCCCTACACTTTGAAGAGTTTTGATCAGGAAGGGATGCTGTACTTTGTCAAATGCTTTTTCAGCATCTATTGAGAGTATCATATGGTTCTTGTTCTTTCTTTTATTGATGTGTTGTATCACATTGACTGATTTGCGGATGTTGAACCAACCTTGCAGCCCTGGAATAAATCCCACTTGGTCATGATGAATAATCCTTTTAATGTACTGTTGAATCTTATTGGCTAGTATTTTGTTGAGTATTTTTGCATCTGTGTTCATCAAGGATATTGGTCTATAGCTCTCTTTTTTGATGGGTTCCTTGTCTGGTTTTGGGATCAAGGTGATGCTGGCCTCATAAGATGAGTTTGGAAGTTTTCCTTCCATTTGTATTTTTTGGAACAGTTTCAGGAGAATAGGAATTAGTTCTTCTTTAAATGTTTGGTAGAATTCCCCCGGGAAGCCGTCTGGCCCTGGGCTTTTGTTTGTTTGGAGATTTTTTTTTTAATAATTTTTTTTTATTTTTTATAAACATATATTTTTATCCCCAGGGGTACAGGTCTGTGAATCACCAGGTTTACACACTTCACAGCACTCACCAAAACACATACCCTCCCCAATGTCCATAATACCACCCCCTTCTCCCAAACGCCCTCCCCCCAGCAACCCTCAGTTTGTTTGGAGATTTTTAATGACTGTTTCAATCTCCTTACTGGTTATGGGTCTGCTCGGGCTTTCTACTTCTTCCTGGTTCAGTTGTGGTAGTTTATATTGTTTCTAGGAATGCATCCATTTCTTCCAGATTGTCAAATTTGTTGGCGTAGAGTTGCTCATAGTATGTTCTTATAATAGTTTGTATTTCTTTGGGGTTAGTTGTGATCTCTCCTCTTTCATTCATGATTTTATTTATTTGGGTCCTTTCTCTTTTCTTTTTGATAAGTCTGGCCAGGGGTTTATCAATTTTATTAATTCTTTCAAAGAACCAGCTCCTAGTTTGTTGATGTGGTCTATTGTCTTTTTGGTTTCTATTTCATTGATTTCTGCTCTGATCTTTATGATTTCTCTTCTCCTGCTTGGCTTAGGGTTTTTTTCTTGTTCTTTCTCCAGCTCCTTTAAGTGTAGGGTTAGGTTGTGTACCTGAGACCTTTCTTGTTTCTTGAGAAAGGCTTGTACCGCTATATATTTTCCTCTCAGGACTGCCTTTGTTGTGTCCCACAGATTTTGAACCGTTGTATTTTCATTATCATTTGTTTCCATGATTTTTTTCAATTCTTCTTTAATTTCCTGGTTGACCCATTCATTCCTTGGAATGATGCTGTTTAGTCTCCATGTATTTGGTTTCTTTTCAAACTTCCTTTTGTAGTTGAGTTCTAGCTTTAGAGCATTGTGGTCTGAAAATATGCAGGGAATGATCCCAATCTTTTGATACCGATTGAGTCCTGATTTAGGACCGAGGATGTGATCTATTCTGGAGAATGTTCCATGTGCACTAGAGAAGAATGTGTATTCTGTTGCTTTGGGATGAAATGTTCTGAATATATCTGTGATGTCCATCTGGTCCAGTGTGTCATTTAAGGTCTTTATTTCCTTGCTGATCTTTTGCTTGGATGCTCTGTCCATTTCAGTGAGGGGAGTGTTAAAGTCCCCTACTATTATTGTATTATTGTTGATGTGTTTCTTTGATTTTGTTATTAATTGGTTTATATAGTTGGCTGCGCCCACTTTGGGGGCATAAATATTTAAAATAGTTAAATCTTCTTGTTGGACAGACCTTTTGAGTATGATATAGTGTCCTTCCTCATCTCCTATTATAGTCTTTGGCTTAAAATCTAATTGATCTGATATAAGGATTGCCACTCCTGCTTTCTTCTGATGTCCATTAGCATGGTAAATTCTTTTCCACCCCCTCACTTTAAATCTGGAGGTGTCTTCGGGCTTAAAATGAGTTTCTTGGAGGCAACATATAGATGGGTTTTGTTTTTTTATCCTCTGATATCCTGTGTCTTTTGACAGGGGCATTTAGCCCATTAACATTCAGAGTAACTATTGAGAGATATGAATTTAGTGCCATTGTATTGCCTGTAAGGTGGCTGTTACTGTATATGGTCTCTGTTCCTTTCTGATCTACCACTTGTAGGCTCTCTCTTTGCTTAGAGGACCCCTTTCAATATTTCCTCTAAAGCTGGTTTGGTGTTTGCAAATTCTTTCAGTTTTTGTTTGTCCTGGAAGCTTTTAATCTCTCCTTCTATTTTCAATGAGAGCCTAGCTGGATATAGTATTCTTGGCTGCATGTTTTTCTTGTTTAGTGCTCTGAAAATATCATGCCAGCTCTTTCTGGCCTGCCAGGTCTCTGTGGATAAGTCAGCTGCCAATCTAATATTTTTACCACTGTATGTTACATACTTCTTTTCCCGGGCTGCTTTCAGGATTCTCTTTGTCACTGAGACTTGTAAATTTTACTATTAGGTGACGGGGTGTGGGCCTATTCTTATTGATTTTGAGGGGCATTCTCTGAACCTCCTGAATTTTGATGCTCATTCCCTTTGCCATATTGGGGAAATTCTCCCCAATAATTCTCTCCAGTATACCTTCTGCTCCCCTCTCTCTTTCTTCTTCTTCTGGAATCCCAATTATTCTAATGTTGTTTCGTCTTATGGTGTCACTTATCTCTCGAATTCTCCCCTCGTGGTCCAGTAGCTGTTTGTCCCTCTTTTGCTCAGCTTCTTTATTCTCTGTCATTTGGTCTTCTATATCACTAATTCTTTCTTCTGCCTCATTTATCCTAGCAGTGAGAGCCTCCATTTTTTATTGCACCTCATTAATAGCTTTTTTGATTTCAACTTGGTTAGATTTTATTTCTTTTATTTCTCCAGAAAGGGCTTTTATATCTCTCGAGAGGGTTTCTCTAATATCTTCCATGCCTTTTTCGAGCCCGGCTAGAACCTTGAGAATTGTCATTCTGAACTCTAGATCTGACATATTACCAATGTCTGTATTGATTAGGTCCCTAGCCTTCGGTACTGCCTCTTGTTCTTTTTTTTTGTGTTGAATTTTTCCGTCTTGTCATTTTGTCCAGATAAGAGTATATGAAGGAGCAAGTAAAATACTAAAAGGGTGGTAACAACCCCAGGAAAATATGCTTTAACCAAATTAGAAGAGATCCCAAATAGTGAGGGGGGAGAAAGGGGATAAAAAGAGGTTCAAAAGGAAGAAAGAAAAAAAAAAGAAAAAAGAAAAAAAAAGAAAAGAAAAGAAGTAAAAAAAAGAAAACCAATAAGAAAAATATAAAAAAGAAAAAATATATATATTGGATAAACTAGTTAAAAAACGTTAAAAAAGAAAAAGGTAAAAGTTAAAAAAAAAATTACCAGAAGGCGAGAAAAAAAAAAAAAAAACAAAAAATGAAAAAGAAAAAAATCAAATTAACTGCAAGACTAAAAAAATCACAGGGAAAAAGCCATGAGTTCCGTGCTTTGCTTTCTCCTCCTCTGGAATTCTGCTGTTCTCCTTGGTATTGAATCCGCACTCCTTGGTAGGTGAACTTGGTCTAGGCTGGATTTCTTGTTGATCTTCTTGGGGAGGGGCCTGTTGTAGTGATTCTCAAGTGTCTTTGCCCCAGGCAGAATTACACCGCCCTTATCAGGGGCCTGGGTGAGTAATCCCCTAGTGTTTGCTTTCAGGAGCTTTTGTTCCCTGAGCATGTTCCACAGGACGGGAGTACAAATGGCGGCCTCCTGGTCTCCGGCCCGGAGGAGCCAAGAGCCTAGGGCCCCACTCCTCAGTGCGCCCTCAGAGCACAGCGCCCAATTACTCCCGTCTGCCTGACCTCCGGCCGCGCTCCGAGCTCACCGAGCTGCGAGCTTACTGTTGGCTCTGTCTCTGTAGCCGGCTTTCCCGTTCCAATACCCGCAAGCTCTGCGACACTCAGACACCCCCGATCCTTCTGTGACCCTGCGGGACCTGAGGCCACGCTGACCCCGCATGGGCTTCGCCCCGGTTTAGCCTCTGGAGCAATATCCCTCAGCGGAACAGATTTTTAAAAGTCCTGATTTTGTGCGCCGTTCCTCTGCCGCTTGCCGGGAGCCGGCCCCTCCCCCCGGGGTCTATCTTCCCGTCGCTTTGGATTCACGTCGCCCCCGGTCCTACCTTTCAGAAAGTGGTTGTTTTTCTGTTTCCAGAATTGCTGTTCTTCTTCTCTTTGATCTGCCGATGGATTTTTAGGTGTTTGCAATCTTTAGATAAGCTATCTAGCTGATCTCCAGCTAGCTGAAGTAGTCTCAGCCTGCTACTTCTCTGCCATCTTGACTCCGCTCCAAATATTGCACATTTTGTTCTTAATTTAAAGAGTTACTGTATAAAATGGCACACTGAAATGTCCCAATAACTCTTTTCTTTCTTTTATTTCACCCTATGAACACTGGCTATAATACGTCCCTAATCTTTCTATAGCAGAACAGCATGGTGATAGATTGCAAGGCCAAATCCAGTTCTACAATGTACTTAACCTCTCTGATTTCAAGTCTCCTTTGCAAAACAGGGGCCATAATCCTACCTACCTCATAGGTTGTTGTGGAAGTAAAGGTAAATGAGGTATGTTTTAAGTTCAAGCTATCATATTTGATTTCTTTGGGTCAAGACTCCTCTCGCTATTTCATGTAGTAGTAGTATCTCTAAATAAACGGAAACTTTTGGTGTGCAGGGGCTTTCTTTCTTTCTCTTATTCATTATTTTTTTAATTCTAATTTTTAAAAATTTTTAAATTTTCATATATCCTCTAAAATCTCTATCAGAAATAGAAGTGTTCAATAAATAGTTGACATTCTTAAAAAAGTAAAATGAAAAGGCATATTTCTTCAAGACTGAAGGGTAACTCATACTAAAATGACATAGTATTTTCTTGTCTTTTTTTTAAAAAAAGATTTTATTTATTTGAGAAAGACAGAGATAGTGAGAGAGAGCAGGAGTGAGGGGCGGGTGGGGGGGGTGTTGCTAAGAGAGAGAGAGAAGCAGGTTCCCACTAAGCATGGAACCTAAGATGGGGCTCAATCCCAGAACCCTGGGATCATGACCTAAACCTAAGGCAGACACTTAAGAGATTGAGCCACCCAGGCACCCCTGGCATAATATATTTTAATTAAAGTATTTCTTCCATGAGAATTTTAAAGTTTCAAATTTATAAGGATTTGTTATTTTACATTTCAAACATAAAGTAGCCCTTGAATATAAATGACTTAAGTACTTTATATTTTGTCAGTAAATGTAAATGTTTCTCAGGACACTCACTGTAAAATCATTTGATGTGACTTAGAGGTGAAATAGTAACTTAGTACATGATATTGACCTATGAAATAATTTAACATCATCAAAGCTGATTTGACTTTCTCGTCGTTCTTTATGTCTGAAGTAATTACCAGAAGGTGAAAGGCTCATCTCTTAGACAAATTCAGAATACGGTATGAGATTACTCTGTGAATATGTATGTGGAAGTGGACTTTTTCAGTTCTAATTTGATTTGTAGAGAAAGATGATATCTTATCTTCCCGAAGATGTATTTGGCTTTAGTAAAACCATGAGATGTAATATTTGATTCACCTTAACGCTGATCTATTGGATGTAATACAAACATAATATAAAGTCAATAGAACTTCATTAAAGAAAGAGAGGAGAGATTAAGAATCAGAGGATAGAGTTAAAAGATTTATAAAAGAAATTATTTTAGATATGTGTGAGAAAGATGTGGAAAAAATGCCTTGTAAAAAAGAGGTTGAGGAATCAACACACTTGGCAGGGTTTATTCTTTTTTCTATTATTACTGTGGTATTATAAATTTTGTATTATAGGATTTTTAAAATTTTGGAATTTGGGTTAAAATGAAAGTCAATATTTGATAAATTCATGCTCATTGTGATAGTCTGTTTTTAATGGGTGACCTTTATTTGACAAACTTTTTTTCATTGTTTCTTGAAATAACTTTGAAAACGGTTGTCCAGAATGAACATAAAGAGTACATCTTTGTGACTTATTTATTCCAAAACTGGACATTTGTACCTATTAATCCATCTTATCTATTTCACCCATTGCCTCACCTACCTCCCCTCTGGCAAATTCTGAAGCAGTTTTCTGTTTTTAAGAGTCTGGCTTTTCATTTGCTTGTTTTTATTTCTCTGTTTGTTCATTTTGATTTTTAGATCCCACATATAAGTCAGTCACAGAGATGAAAGGTACAGCATGGGGAATACAGTCAATAATATTGTAAGAACATTACAGGAGACAGGTGGTGACTACAGTTATCATGGTAATCAATGAGTAATGTACAAAACTGCTGAATCGATATGTGGTACACCTGAAGCTAATATTACATTTTACATTAATTATACCTTAATAAAAAAGAATGACCATAGTAATCATATATTGAAAATTAAAAAGTTTTTCCTAGAAAGTGCGATTGGAATATTGACCTATAGTTTATTATAAATATGAATCTTTTCCATGTTTAAGGCAAGATTATGCTACTTTACAAGCAAATGTTGTCTTTAAGCTCATTATAAATATATACACACATATATAATGAATGTCAATTATTTTGTTTTGTTTTATTAACAATAACTCTAACTTTGATTTTTTTATGAATCAAAATTCAAAAATTTCCCACTATTCACTATCTTCATCTTATTACAATCAGTGTTTTGAGTTTCTTACTCTGTTGTACTTTGATTATAAAAAATAAGAGAACATTATTCTTCTCTCACGTCTTATAATTCAGTGGGAAAAAAGAACACATGCACAGTTATTTAAGAAACTATGATAAGTGCAATATGATATTTAAGTAATAATAAAGTATAGAGAGGAGTAAGTACATTTGTTTTGTGGTAACAAGTAAAAGGAGACATGATATTACATACCTAAGGAAAGGAAGAATAAAAAGAATGTGCAAGGCAATGGCAGCACAGAAGTGTATGTCTTATTTTGATGACTGGTATGACTAGAATATGGAATGTGTGGTAAAGGCAATGGGGTGGCAGGACGATACCAAGGACTATTTTTATTGTCTCATGGACATGTAATTTTTAGACGTTTGCTAAAATTCCTTGATGTTACTAAAAAACATATAATACACATCAAATGGGTGAGTACTTTAAAGGCAGAGCTGTCTTATTCTTTTGTATCCTACACAAATAGTACAGTGACAAGATATAAGCTAAAAACCGCTAAAGGAATAAGTGAATGGCTAAAAGGAAATGATTCAAGCATTATCTAATATTAAAATGGATCTTAGAAGATAATTCAGTCCAGTATCCAGTCTCTTAGATTTTCTAAATCCTTCTTATATAACACTTAATAAACTATTTTATAGTTTCTCCATAGTCACTGTTATTGATAAAATGCTTTCTACCTCACAACATAGCTTTGTTCACTGTTGGAAAAACTAGAATTTTCAGAAGCATTTCTGCATGACTGCCAAAATATTCTTCCATGTAGAACCACATCCTGTTAGTAAGCCTGACATTTTTGGAATAAAGCCTCTGGGGATATCTGATTAGACTTATTTCCCTATCTTCTCCCTTACCCCACCATTGGCAACATTATAGTGAGGATAGCTTATGATAACAGACAGTAGCCTCATTCCTGACCATAATGTGGGCAGGAATAGAGAACGGACTTAAGTGAGGACAATAATAATATCCTGACTTCGCAGCAATGATTGAAAGGGTCAAATAGGCACTTGGTCCAAGTAAGGCTAATTAAAATACCCCAAGAGATAATGGAATTCAAATTTGAGAAAGAGTCAACATCACTTTGATGGCTGAAGCTCTATGATAGAAATCTCAGGAAGTGTCAGCAGAGATTTCTGAAATACAGAGAAGGTCAGGTTGTAGGAAAAAAATAGAATGAGTATGAAAAGACTACTTGAGGCCAAGACAGAGAGAATGTTGATGGCAACTAAGTCTTTGTATTCCTGCTTCTGTTATGGCTGGACTACCGGTATTTCCGACAAATTCACTACTATCTTTCCCATAAATACTCAATTTTATGTTATATTATTTCTTTTTGTGTGTTTATTTATTTATTTATTTTTATTTATTTTTGCTTAAACTGAGTTTTCTTATCTGCAACAAAGAAGAACCAATAAAGCAATCTGCTTTAGACATTTTAGATCAGTAGTCTCAATCGTGGTTGGTCTTCCTCTGCTCTGTTAATATCAAATCTCTGATTACTGACCTTGGCCAGGATGCTGACTCTGATTCCTATTTCCTCCCTTACTTGATGGTTTGGATTTGTACTCTGTGCTCTTTATTAGCTTTGTTAAACCTGTTTAGGGTTTGGAAGTTATCTAGATAGACTCTGACATAATTTGTATTTGAATCATAACTTCAAATAAGTTTAAAATCTCACTTATATTATGGGGTGAAAAACTGGGAAAAGTAAGTAAATATTTTTTTAATATTCCAACAGTTTATTAAGTATCTCCATTGTCAGACCTTTTAAAATATTCTCTGTGAAGAGAATGCAGACTTGTAACTATTATTGGGTATATTTAAATTATGATAAAATAAATCAGGTGAACTATAGATAAAGCCACTATGAATAAACAAAAAAATATGTTTTCCACAATTATTGGAAGACTATCAGTATGTCTACACTGATTACTGAAAAGAATGTGTGAGGGAATCATGGCTACTGAGATGCTTTAAGATAGCCTAAAGTTGCTTAACATTTTCATGAGGGTATGGAAGAACAGGAAAGTGGTACATTAATTTCATAGCCTTATTAAAGCCATGAAAATAAAACAGATAAAAAGAAACAGCATCTTGGGGCACCTGGGTGGCTCCGTGGATTAAGCCTCTGCCTTCTGCCCCAAGTCATGACCTCCAGGGAGTTTGCTTCTCCCTTTCCCTCTGCCCCCCCCCCCCCCCGCCAACCCCAGTTCCTGCTCTCTCTCTTTGCATTCTTTAAAAAGAAAAAAAAAAAAGAAAGAAAGAAAAACAGCACCTAAAGAGATGAAGTATATAGATACAATTTACTAAGTTTTAGAAGTGTCTATGGTACTATCATTTTCTTTAAGGCTTTAGTTTTTGTGGGCATTGGGGATGAGCTTCTAAACTGTCTAAATACTGCTTTTTTATATTGTTTGTGGGTTTAGAACATGGGTGATCCAAAATGATTTATATGTTTATTTCCATTTAAAATAAATACATTTTCAAATAAAAACACTGAAATAAATTGGGAGAAGATCCTTATAATAAATTAGTAACAAAGGACTCTATCTACAACAATGGAAGATTAAAAAAAAAAACAAACCCCAAACCACAACCCAGAATGTACTTTACTAGAGATATTCTAGTATGATACATGAAAGTATGGAAGAGACCTTATAGTAGACTTAGTCACAATAGTAAAAATATTTGAAAACAACTGAAATGTTCATCAATAGGAGAATGGTATAATAAAACAATGGAATGTTACAGCAGTGAAAGAATGAAAAAAGCTATTTATAAAACCACAGATAAATCTCAAAATGTACTAAACAATAAAAAATCTATAGAATGATTTGTAGAGTATATTTATTTAAAGTTGTAAAACTGAATCAATTCTATATAGTATATTATTTTGAGATATATAATAAAAAAGCCTGAAACTACAGGGATTATAATTTTGATGGATGTAAGTAACTTTTGGTGAGGGAGGAAGTGAAATGTGACCATTGAATAATACAATGAAATTTGAATGCTATTGTTAACTATTATTTCTTAGTCTGTATTGTAGAATACAAGGTGTTTTATTTTATGGTGCTATGTAATATTTGATAATAAAATATTTAAAATAATTACAAATAAAATCATGAGGGGAAATGGGTAAAGTGAGAGGGTCTTCTGTCTATAAAGATAAATAGCTCAGAAATTTTGTTTTAGCAATGGGGAAGCAAAATATTTGAGGAATATAGTGATTTGATGAGATGATAGCTTAATGTGATGAAATAAAAAGAATTGTACGTGTAACATGCTATTCAAGTATGGAAACAAACAAAAATTATAAACAAAAACTTAGCTTTTGCCAGAAGATGCCAGAAAGCTTGAATAGTTGGAAGGAAAGTTGACAGTCCTATGCCAAATCTGTAACTATAAACTGATTGCAGGTGTTTTATTCTTTCATACATTTTTTTAATTCATGAATTTTTTCATTTTCAACAAGATGTGACCTGCTGAACCCCTCCAATGTGACAGGCACTGTGATAGATCTGTGCTGTCCAATACTGTAGCACATAGCCATATGTGACAAATCAAATTTAATTAAAATAAAATTAAAAAATTAATTCCTGGGTTAAATTAGATTTCAAGTGGTCAATAGTGATTTTAAGTGATCAGGTGGCTAATATAATGCCTATTTTGGATAGCATAGATTTAGAAGATTTTCATCACTGTAGAAAGTTCTATTTAATGTTGCTGTTACAAATGATAGAACTATAGCAGTGAACAACAAAGATTTTGAGTTCTGAGAAAAGAGAAAACAAAGGAAAAGATTATAAAAATATATTACCATGTTAAGTAGTAATGAGTCATTTGAAAAAATAAAGCATCTTAAGTGGACAGAGTGAAGGGTATGTTCTGATGAAGTGGCTTTCATAAGGAATCATAACTATGGAAAGAAAGGCATTTCTATTCATTGGGAGGGGGTTGAACCGAGAAATGTGTGGCTTCATGAATGCCAAGGTACACAATTGATTTAGAAGATAGCATAAAAGAGAGTTCTAGTAAGATAAGAATTTTGAAATTGTAATTGGAAATAATAAATCAAGAGGGAGGATGTTATGAACTCTCCAGCACAAGTGGAGGGATAAGAGAAACCAGTAGAGGGATACTCCCACATTGTCAGAACAGAAGGAGGCCATGAAAGGCACAGATGTGTTTAGTTTGTGGGTTTGGTGATGGAAAATTAGAGTTCAAATCAAATTCCTTCTATTTTCTCTCTGAAGTAGGAGGTGATATCTTTCAAAAGAGAGAAATAGAGTTTAAAAAGAAATAGGATTTGAAACAATTGATGTCTAAACTTTTTTAGCCTGAAATTAACATTTTCCCTTACCTACCATTTCATTCTTAGTCCTCTACTCCTCCTCATACACCTATTGAAAGAATCAGATTCTCTATTCATTTTTCTCTAAGTGGAACCCACTCCAGCTCTGATAACCTAGCTCATGTTGTACTTAGGGGAGGGAATAGGGATAGGACACCCGCTCCAGCTTTCTGAAAGTAGAGGTCAAGAGCATTGACTTTTATGCTTGCTTCTATATTTTCCATCTTTTTATTATTGTATGCTTCATTCAAGTTCATTTTTTTTCTGAACTTGCTTTATTCTTTCTTCAGCCTTATCACATCCACTTTTAGTTTATCACTCAGTTTAGAATCGCAGATATAGCAGTTTGTAGTTCATGTTTTAGAGACTTTTTTTGAAATCTGCAGTATCAATTTGCAAAATTTTATGTCTGAAATTTTAAAATTTGATATTATATTTATAAATATGTTAAGCATATTTAGGTGGTTTATATCTGGTAACTTCATTATCTAGAGTACCTTTGGGTCAGAGTCTGTTATCTTTCCTTTCTGGGTGATTTCTATTATCTAGTCACTGTGTGGGGGTTTACCTTTGACTTTGTGTTGGGCAAGAATCACCTTAAATTCACTTTCCTTTTGAGAGATTCTGAGTCACCCAAATGATCTGTGACTGGGCTTCAGTCAATGGGTAGTCTTCTGTTTCATTTTGTTCCTTAAGATTTAGAGTTCTGACGTCTCAATCATAGGAATGGGGCAATTTTTCAAATTCTTGACAGAATTTGGATTCTATTTTTTGTTTCCAAAGATTGTGTGGCTGTTAAAGTATTGCCTAGACTCTCAGCAGCCTCTCTCACATCAGATATTGCCCTTGGGAAAAGTGGCCTTACATGTTGTTCTCATCTCTGTGGACTTCTGTGTTCTACCACGTCTTGGACCAGATTTTTGTCGGAGGCAGGCCCCTGGCCAGGGAGGCCTCTGCCATTAAAAGATGGCGCCTGGCTAGTTGCCAGGTTAGGATTGCCTTGTGAGACTAAGCGGAATGCCAAATAGGAAGTAAACAGCATTGGTTGCTAGCGAAGTTGTTCATTTAGGTGCACAGCCTGATTCGCTCTCTCCTGTACCCTGATTGCTGATTGGTCATGTAAACGTATATAAGTGTGTAGACTTGCGGAAATAAAGAGGGAGAAGATACATCTGGACTGGGGCTTCTTGTCGTCCTTGCGGGTAGAGGGCGATAGATTTTTATTATTACCTTGTTCTCAGATACTTTCATGAAGATTTAAAAATATGTTATAACCATATTTTTGTTAGTAGTAATTTGTAAACCATATTTTTGTTAGTAGTAATTTGTAAGAACACTTTCCAAGTTACCCATTTCTACATTACTATAACAATTTTCTTATATTTTTCCTGTAATTTTGTATAGAAAATGATTCCATGTTTTAACTATAAGCTTCACTGAATTAAAAAAATTAAATGTTGACATGAAGTCAAATTTAATTACGGACTTTTCTGTAGCTTCTGTTCCTTTCATAAATTGGTCTTGATGAAGTAGATTGGCTTATTCAAAGGAGCACTGGACTTGGGATTCATGGTTTTCTTTCATAGCACTCTTCCCTAATAGCTATTCTATGTTATAGAATTACTATCTTTCCATTCAGTAGCTTAAATTTCTAATAAATATCAATTCATAGGAATTACAGCAGAGTAACATGTTAAATATAGGGATATTGTCAGCAATGTCAAAACTCTATAGGACAAACTATTTTATTTCCACACTGATAAATTGTAGACAAAAGAAACCTCACAAAGAGAATTAAAGTGAGCACTTACAAAGAGAATTAAAAGACATTTCAGTTGAATGTTATATCACTATTCTGAAAACTTTTAAAAAACAGGAAAAAATACAAGACAAAAGAAATGTAAACACTGACTGCATGTTTAGTGATATTAAGACAGTATTATTAGCAGTCTTCATTATATTATTGGTATTATTGCTATGTTTAAAAGAATTCTTGAAATACTTACAAATGCAATACTGTAACATTTGATTATGACTCTGATCAGGTAGGCAGACAGGGCAGTGGGTAAGTATACAGAATTCAGATTGACTACTAGTTGAAACTGGTTGAAGGCCACTTAGAGATCCATTCTGTTTTCTCTCACCTGTGTATATATTTGACTTTTTCCATAATAAAATGTTTAAAAAAGGAACTGAGAAAAAGTAAAGATAATGGTAAGGTTTAACTTTATCATAAGAAATGAAACGTCATTGATTCTAGAATCTCCACGGGGCTTAGAGTCCACAGTTACAATGATAAATGCTAAAAAAAAAAAAAATCTAGTCTCCAGGCCAGATGTCTGTTTAAGTTACCAGCAAAGCAGAGGATCTATGATTCCTTTTTAGTGAGGATTTTTATATTTGGTGTTCCCAAAAAGGATCATTATAGCTCTCATGGGAAGAAGAGTACACTGTTGGATTTCCTTACACTCTTAACATAATTTAGTACTGATTTTTATATATCCTATGTTAGAAACTCATCCTGACACTCTCAGTTCTTGAATTGGCAATTTTTAGTGAATTTAAATATATACTACTATTGATTCATGATATTTAAAGATTTTTCTTTCTAATTAGGTTTTGAAATATTGTAAATAACCATGCCTGAAAAGACAATTTCCTGTTCTAACATTGAAGGTGATCAAGACAAGAAAAGTAAGTTTACCATTAAGTGATTTTCTCTGAAACTAGGTCATCAGTAAATACAAGGCAGCTACAAAGATAGTAGTCTTCCTCATGACAAAGGGACACACAATCAAACCTTACTGGGACCATGAAAGTGAGTAAATGAAAGGAGTAAGTCAGTTTAAGGAAAACCCCTGTCTGGATTATAATTAATTTCTTTAATAATTATTACTGAAATAAACTATAGGCAATACAATGTACAGATAGCACAAAAAAGCCAGCTCTTATGTGAGTCAATCACATACATCTCAACTCTACTCCACTGATTGCTTGAAGCTGTTTAGTTGATAACAATAGCTAGTTATTAAAATTTTACCAGCACCTCCTGAAGATAACACAAAATTAAAAATTAAAAATATTTGATAATTCTATCTTGTAATTGTATTAGATTTTATTGCATTACTTTGCATTCTGAACCCCAACATCTTTAATTGGCATTTTGTTAGCAATATCATGTCTTTGTATGATACAGAAGAGAAGTCAGCAAATTACAGCCCATGGGCCAAATTTGGACAGCAGCCCTTTTTATACAGCCGAAATGCTACAAATGTTTTCACATTTGTAAAGACTTGTAAAAAAAAAAAAAAGAAAAGAAAAGAAAAGAAAAAAGAGAAAAGAGAGAGAAAAAAAAAGAAACAAAGAGGACTATGAACACAGTTTGCACAAGGCCCATAAAACCTAACATTTTTTACTATCTGGCCCTTTATACAAAGCATCTGCCAATCCTTTGTATAGAATTTTGTCTTGAGTACTTTAATGCGGGACAATAGTCTTTGTAGTTCATTGATGGTCAAGTTGCTAATTGTCGCATTAATGCTCTATAATAATCAATAAAAAAGGCAGGTGCATATAGCATCATACACATTCATTTTACCTCACTTATGCAGGAGTGTGCTGGATAGTTCTGCTAATCTCAGGTGGGCTCAGGATGGCTCACTCATACATCTGCAATAAGCCACAAGCAACTCAAGCAACTAATTTTGCTTGAGTTTGGGGTTTCATCTTTCACAGGCCTATGGCCTTGGCTGGGAAAACTGGGCTGATTCATTTCTGCACCATGATGTCTTCCCTAGTTTTCCAGTAGCCTTGATCTAATGGCTTGGGAGAAGGAACAGAAGCTCACAAGGCTTCTTGAGGCCAAGGCTCAAAACTGGCACACTACCATTTGTTGTATTTTATTGGCCAAAGCAGGACATAGGACCAGCCCAGAGTCAAGAAACAAGGGGTTAAGGTCTATTGTTTGATGATGGATGCTACAAAGTCACATTGGAAAGGAAGGTGAACACTGGGAGGAAAAACTTCTTGGGACTATTATTTCAATCCAGCTACTACAATTTTATCTGGGGTTACAAGACAAAGCAATCATTTAGTAATTCTAAACATGGTTGAAGATATTGCACGAGGGATTTCATGTAGAATTACCAATCTTGAGTAGGATTTTAGTATTCATCACCACATTTTACTTTCACAATATTTCAGTAACTTTGGTTTTTGTCTCTTACCAATATCAGTTGGAAAAAAGCATGTCATTTTACTGTAATTGTGTTTATGTATTAAACAAAAAATTTTCATTTTTGGAAACGGATTTCAATCTCAAATTAACAATATGAACCAGATTATTCACTTAAAATAATTTTCCCAAAGATACAATTTGGAAAGAAGATAATCAAACATACTTGCACATATCTCTTGTTTAAATACTTGGAAAGAACTTTTCAAACCTTTTGGATTATAATGTTATTTAAAAGCTACTAGTTTGTTCCAAGACTTTTGAGATCCAGGCTGATGGTTTCCCTTTGAATGACCTGACAAAGTCTATTTTGTATTGCAACAGAAATTGACCAGTCTACACTGATTTGCAAGCAAAAACTCCTATATGTGGTGCATCAGAACAGAGTTAATCATATTAAAAAAAGGCAGGCCACCTGTTTTTAGTCTACACAAGGGAGAGATATACACAAATATAACCACATACCACAGTATTTAATGGAACATGAGTGTTCTATGATACAGATTATTTCCATACAGGCATATGAATTATAAAATAATTCGGTTAATAAATCGTCTTTTGGTGTTTGCTTAGTCAGTAAGTTTAGAATATTTGTATTTAAATGACATTAGAACAAATATTTGGAATGCTGGGATAAATACTAATTACCTATTAAAATTAACTTCTGTCTCTTTAGCATCATACCATCATTAAGCTTCCTATCTTCTGTGTAAACCAACCAACCACTACAGAGAATATTCAGTTCATCAAACAAAGCATTGAGATACCTATGTTCAAACTATAGAAATTTATCAGACCTCAGTGTTTATTGTTATGTTGTGGCAGATTTCAAATTTTAAGCCCAAAGCAATCTCTGCTGGACGATGTACTGAACCTAATTATCTACCAACCTTTGAAAATGTTTGTCATTAACTCTGTCATTAATATTATAAAAACACAGTATGAGGTCTTATTTATTAACTTCTACCAGATTATATTGACCGTAATACTTCTCCTAACATCAAAAATAAATCCTTTCTTTATGTTGTGTCAATCATCATGAAACTACTGTGGTCATGTTAAAATTCTCATTATACTATAAATAAACATATAGAATTGGATAATTATTCTGTGCTCTCAGCTGAAATAAATAATAAAACATTTATTAAAACATTATTAAACATTTTCAAATTGTTCTGTACAGTCACAGCCAGATATTAAACATGCTGACCAACAGTATTTTCAGATGACTCATGTTTACAAATGGTTAGCTCCAAGATAATAATGTCTATTACAATTAACAGTAACTTTTTACAAACTTACCCCCTGTAATGTTGTGATTTGTAGGCAATATTTTCAGTAAGTACAAAACTGCATTTAATGTCAGTATCACATATTTATTTGAATGATGATACTGATTCTGGATTAGTTTTCCTATTTCTTGTATTTCATAATATATATTTTCCCATACAACAGGCTGAGGCTGTGCTGTTTTTTTTTTTTTTTTTGTTTTGTTTTTTGTTTTTTTTTTTTACACATTAGTTTCTTATTTGTTGGAATAGGAAAATTTTGTACATTAAAAATACCTGTAACAGGGGCACCTGTGTGGCTCAGTGGGTTAAACCCTCTGCCTTTGGCTTAGGTCATGATCCCAGAGTCCTGGGATTGAGCCCCCCATTGGGCTCTCTACTCAGCAGGGACCCTGCTTCCCCCTCTCTCTCTGCCTGCCTCTCTGCCTACTTGTGATCTCTGCCTGTCAAATAAATAAATAAATAATCTTTAAAAAAATACCTGTAACATATATGTAAAGAATACTAATAAAATTGACTATCTGTGCACTCATGACCTACCTTAACAAACAAAACCCTGAGATCTCACCTCTCACAAATCACATTTATTTTTTGTATATTTTATAAAAACATATTAATACAATGCATATATGGTTTGATACTTTTAATCTCATAATTTTAACTGTTTTATTAATTCACTAATAAGTTAGATTATCTGAAAATAATGAGGTTTGATTTTTACTTTCTTCCCATTATAATTTTATCACTTTCCCTCTTCTATTGCTTAGTCTAGATCCTTCAGAATGTTATTAAATGAAGCAATAAAAATGTGCACATTTATCTTCTTGTTCCAGATTTTTAAAATGAGACTTTTAATGCTTCATCATTAAATCTGATGGTATTTTTCAGGTTATCTTTATAATGTACTATAAATTATGAACATGCATTGAATTTTATGAATGCTTTTCCTACATCTATTGAAATTTTTCTGTGATTAAGTTTTTCTTCTTTAATCTTTAAATTTAATGAATTGCATAAATAGATTTTGAATTGCTAAACTTTTCATTCATGGGACAAATTTATTTTTTTAAGTTTCTTTTCATATATTGCTACTTGTTATAGGACTAGTTAGGCTTTCTGTGTATTCTTAATTCACTATTGACAAGTTTTAATTTTTTCTTTTAAGAATTTGTTCACTTTGTTAAATTTGAAATATACTGATATAACACTTTTATATCTCTCTACATTCAGTTATTCCTCCTTTACATTCATAATATTGTACTTGTTTCATCTTCCCCTTTGTCTAGATCAATTTTACCACGTGTTTATTTGTGTTAAACTCTTCAAAGTGGTAATTTATGATCTTTTTAATTATCTCTAGAGTTTTTTGTTGCTGATGGTCTGTTTTCTATTTTATTAATTTCAGATATTACTACTCCTCTTCCTTCTACTTTCTTTGGGTTTGTTTTTTTTTTCATATATTCTTAATTTGGATGCTTAGATCACTAGTTTTTAGATTTAATATAATTATTTAAAGTTATGAATTTCCCTTGAGATATCATAGATATTATAAAAAGGACTGGACTGTCAAATCAGACTCCTTTGAAACAGAGACTTACTCAGCATACATCTTACTAAATGCTGGTCTGGGTAATAGTGTTTAACTTTTACTTATTTTGTTTACTTATTTTTTTTAAAGATTTCATTTATTTATTTGACAGAGATACAAGTAGGCAGGGAGGCAGGCAGAGAGAGAGGGGGAAGCAGGCTCCCTGCTGATCAGAGAGCCCGATGCAGGGCTTCATTGAAGGACCCTGGGATCATGACCTGAGCCGAAGGCAGAGGCTTAACCCACTGAGCCACCCAGGTGCCCCAAGTGTTTAACTTTTTTTTTTTAACTTTTAAAAACTTATATTCACATATTATAAAATTCACCTCTTTAAAGGTACAATTCAGTGTTTTTAGTATAATCACAAGGTTGTGTAAATGTCAACGTTAATTCTAGAATACCTTCATAACCTCTAAAAGAAGCCCTATACCATCAGCAGACACTCTCTATTTCCCCTCCACCCAGCCCCTGTCAACCACAAACCTATGTGCCTTGGTGGGGCTACCATAAGTCTGGTGTGGGTTGATTAATTTCTGCCGAAAACTGATACCACCATCACCCTGGAGGACACCCACAACACGCAGATGATGAAGTTCAGTGAACCGCTTGCCATCACTTTCACAGTCAAGGCCAAGAACCCTGAAGACCTACCCAAGCTGATGGAGAGGCCGAAGCAGCTGGCCAAGTCAGACCCCAAAGAGCAGTGCATCACCGAGCAGTGCATCCTGGGAGCACACAATCGTGGGTGCCAGTGGCTGCACCTGGAGACCTGCTTGAAGAACCTGGAGGAGGACCACACCTACATCCCTATCAAGAAATCCGACCCAGAGTCAAAGGGGCTCTGCCTGCACAAATCCCCAAACCAGCACAATCTGCTGTAGGTGAAGGTGCGGCTCTTCTGCGACCACCTGGCCTAGGACAGCAACCAGGGCGAGGCGGGCCCGCCAGTAACGAAAGCAGCAGGTCGCTGTCTGGCCAAAAAGCAGGAGTGGAACCTGCTAGACCCGCAAAATCTGGTGCTCAGGGTCTGATGGCAGTGGCCCAACATCTCCAGTCATTACCAGGACTGTACAGTACCTCAACGAAATCAAGGATACCATGCTGTTGGGACTCCAGAAGGGCTGCCTTGCCAGGAGAACCTGCGAGGCGTGTGCTCGGATGGCTGCGATGCGACGCTGCACGAGGACGCCATCCAGACCACGCCAGGGCGTGGACCACCTTTACTGCAGCGCACTGATAGCTGGCGCGGGCAAGGAGAGCCCATCCAACCTGTGCAGCTCCAGGGGAGGAAGTGGTTGGCTGGCTCTACAGTGTCCCCAACAAGACGGAGGGCCACGTCTTTAAAAAAGTTCCAGGTGTCTGGCATCTCCATGTCTATCGTGAAGGCCAACTGCTCCTCAAGAAGTCCTTTACTTTACCTCTGACCGGAGGCCCCACAGGGCAGCCAGGACTTCCCCCCAGTGCGTGTTTGGCCACCAGCAGCTCCTGCTTGGGCACCCCTTTGATCACAGCAGCCGACCCAGCTAGGTCGCGGTGGAGACGCGCAAGTGCAAAGTCCTGCAGGAGGGCACCCTGCCGCACACAACTTCCGGCACAAATTGTGGGCGGACCTCTCGGCGGCGCCTGCGCCCTGCCGGCGCTGCGGTTCCCCTCCCGGGCACCTGCGGACCAGACTCCGGCGCCGTGGGCTACCCTGACGGCTCCCTGGGGCCCATTCGGTGCCATCCCTCGGCATGAGCACCGAAGCCATTTCCTTCAGTATTTATCTGAAGATTCGAGGGGTAACAGAAAAGCCCTCACAACCAAGATTTATTTGGCCGGTGGAGGTGGGGGAGGCCAGATGGGACGCCGTACTGGACCACTCTGTATGGATGAATTTGTGAAATAGTTGACTTTGTGTGTCTGTCTTCTGTTAAACATTCACCACTAGATGGATGTTTGGGTTTCCACTCTGAAGCCGTTATGAATAATGTTCTTATGAGTGTTTGAGTACAAGGATTTTTTTTCCCCCCAATGGGGGCACGTGTTTTTATTTCTATTGGGTATACACTTAAGACTGGAATTGCTGGGTCATTTGGTAACTTGATGTTTAACTTTCTGAGTAATTGCCAGTTTTTTTTTTTCTAGAGCACCTGCAGTATTTTACATTTCAAATGGCAGTATATGAGGATTCCACTTCTTACACACCCTTATCAGGGCTTGTTATATTGTTTCTAGTTGCATTTTTTGGTGTCTGTGTGTATATGTTATTATAGCCCTTGAAACTGGGAGTGAAGTGACATTTCATTGTGGTTTTGATTTGCATTTCTCTAATGACTAATCATGGGAAGATCTTTATATGTGCATACTGGCCATTTGTTTATCTTTGGAGAAATGTCTGTTTAAATCTTTTTCCATTTTAAAACTGCGTTGTCTTTTTTTTTTTTTTTTAAATCCTTGAATTGTAGAAGTCTTTATGTATTTCAGATCTTTACCAGATATATGATTTGCAAATGTTTTCACCCACAGTAGGGGTTGTATTTTCATCTTCTTGATAATGTCCTTTGTAGCACAAAAAAATTTATTAGATGAAGCCAATTGATCTAATTTTTACTGCTTGTTCCTTTGATATCACATCAAAGAAACTACTGCCTAATTCAAGGTCACAAATATTTACATCTCTGTTTTCTTCGAAGAGTTTTATAGTACTAGCTCTTGCATTTAAGTTTATGATGCATTCTGAGTTTATTCTTGTATATGATTTATGGTAAGAGTCAAAATTCATTCTTTTGCATGTCTATCTTCAGTTGACCTAGTACCATCTGTTGAAAAAGACTTTTTTTTTCTCATTGAATTGTCATGGCACCCTTATAAAGATCAACAGACCATAAATATGGGTTTATTTGATGAATCTCAGTTCTACTCCATTGATCTACATGTCCATTCTGATGCCAGTACCATACTGTGTATTATAGCTTTATAGTAATTTTTAAAACTAGAAGTGTGATTTATCCAACATTTTTTTTTTTTTTTTGGCTAATCTGAGTCCCTTGCATTTCCATGTCAATTTTTGGATCAGTCTGACAATTTCTGGGAATAAAAAAAAAAAAAAAAAAAAAAGGATGTTGGAATTTGATAGGAGTTACAATGAATCTGTGGACCATTATAAGGGGTTTTGGCATCATAACAAGATTATGTCTTCCAGAGTACTCATACAGTACCTTTGTATTTACTTAGGCAGATTTCTCTACATTGATTTTGTACATCAATTATGATTTTTTTCCTGAGACTTTACTGACTAGTTATTATGGCTAGGACTTTAAATACTGTGTTGAATAGAAGTGGTGAGAGTGGATATCCTTATGTTGTTCCTGTCCTTAGGGGGAAGCTCTGTTTTTTCCCCATTAAGGATGATGTTTGCTGTAGGTTTTTCATATATGGCCTTTATGATGTTGAGGTGTGTTCCTTCTAAACCTACCTTGTTGAAGGTTTTAATCATGACTGGATGTTGTACTTTGTCAAATGGTTTTCCTGCTTCTGCTGAAATGATCATATGAGTTTTATCCTTCTCCTCTGCATCCTGAAAATAAATCCTCTCTGATTATGGTAAATTTTCTTTTTAATGTATTGTTGAATTCAGTTTCCCAGTATTTTATTGAGCATTTTGCATCTATGTTCATCAGGGATATTGGCCTATAGTTCTCTTTTTTAGTGGTGTTTTTATCCGATTTTGGTATCAGGATAATGCTGGCCTTAATAGAATAAATTTAGAAGTGTTCCTTTCTTTTCTGTTTTTTGGAATAGTTTGAGAAGAATAGGTATAACTTTTCTTTAAGGGGTGCCTGGGAGGTTCAGATGGTTAAGCATCTGCCTTTTGCTCCTGTCATGATCCCTGGGTTCTGGGATTGAGTCCTGCATCGGGCTCCATGCTTAGCGGGGAGCCTGCTTCTTTCTCTGCCTCTCTGTCTCTGTGCTTCTCAAGAATAAAAAAATTAAAAAACAAAAACAAAAACTCTTCTCTAAATGTTGGTAGAATTTGCCTATGAACCCATCTGGTCCTGGACTTCCGTTCGTTTGGAGTGTTTTGATATTGATTTAATTTCTTTGTTGGTATCAATATTTTCAAATTTTCTATTTCTTCCTGTTTCAGTTTTGGTAGTTTATATGCTTCTGGGAATTTATATATTCTAGGTTGTCCAATTGGTTGGTATTTAGATTTTCATATATTCTCTTATAATTTTTTTGTATTTCTGTGGTGTTGATTGTTATTTTTCCTCTCTCATTTGTGACTTTGAGTTCTTTCTCTTTTCTTTTTGACAAATGTGGCTAGACGTTTATCAGTTTTATTAATTTTTTCGAAGAACCACCTCCTAGTTTCATTGATTTGCTCTATTTTCTTTTTTATTTTCTATATCATTTTTCTCTCTACTGTTTATCCTTTCCTTCTTTTTGCTTATTTTAGGTTTTGTTTGTTGTTCTTTTACTAGCTTGTAAGTTTAAATTGTGTATTTGACTTTTTTTTTCCTTGCTTCTTGAAGTAAGCCTGTTATTGCTATTAACTTCCCTCTATAGCAATAGAACTGCTGTTGTTGCATCTCAGAGGTTTTGTACCATTGTGATTTCATTTTCATTCGTTTCCATGGTCTTTTTTATTTCTGTTTTTTATTTCAGGGTTGAAGTGTTCATTGTTTAGTAACATGTCATATAACCTCCACAAATTTGTGATCTTTTCTGATTTTTTTTTTTCATCAGGGATATTGGCCTATAGGTGACTTTAGATCCATAGCCTTGTGGTCAGAAAAGATGCATGGAATGACTTCAATTTTCTCAATTGTGTTGGGGCTGGTTTTGTGGGCTACTATGTAATTATTCTGGAGAGTGTTCATGTGCACTTGAAAAGAATGTATGTTCTCCTGTTTTAGGGTAGAATGCTCTGAATATATCTGTTAAAGCCATCTATTCCAGTGTGTTCCTCAAAGCCATTGTTTTCTTGTTGATTTTCTGTTTAGATGATCTGTCCATTGACGTGAGTGTGGTATTAATGTACCCTACTATCTTTATATTATTATCAATTAGTTTCTTTATATTTTTTATTAACTTTTATGTATTTGGGTGCTCCTATGTTGGGTACATAGATATTTACAATTGTTATATCTTCTTATTGGATTGTCCCCTCTATTACTGTGTAGTATCTTTCTTTGTCTCTTGTTACAGTATTTGTTTTAAAGTCTATTTTGGTGAAATAAGTATTGCTACTCCAGCTTTGTTTTGACATCCATTTGCATGACAGATTATTTCTCCATCCCCTCACTTTCAATCTTCAGAAGTCTTCGGGTCTAAAATGAGTCTCTTATAGGCAGCATATAGATAGGTCTTGTGTTTTTTTTTTTTTTTCCATTCCTCAACCTATATCTTTTGATTAGAGTGTTTAGTCTACTTATATTCAAAGTAATTATTGATAGATATGTATTTATTGGCATTTTATTAGTTGCAGTTGTTTTTGAAAATTTTTCTCTGTATCTTTCTTGTCTTATCTTCTTTCATGTTTTGTTGTTTTTCTTTAATGAAATATTTGGATTTCTTTCTCTTTATTCTTTGCCTTTTTATTACTGGTTTTTGATATATGGTACTATTAGGGTTTTATATAACCTCCTCTGCATATAGCAGTCTCTATCATGTTGATGAACACTTAAGTTTGAACCCATTCTTTACTACTCTGCTCCCCATGTTTTAGGAATATGATGTCATATTTTATATCCTTTTCTTTGTGAGCTCCTTGACTGATTTTTTTCAGAAATTTTTTGCTTTCACTGCATTTGTGTTTCCTCCTTTATACTTTGCTTTTTGGTCTCTCTTTTCCACTAAAAGAGTCCCCTTTAGTGTTTCTTGTAGGGTGGTTTAGTGGTCATGAACCTCTTTAGTTTTTGTTTGGGAAACGCTCTTTCTCCTTCTATTCTGAGTAATGCATTGCTGTATAGAGCATTGTTGGCTGCAGGATTTTCCCATTCAGCACTTTGAGAATATCATACCATTCCCTTCTGGCTTGCAGATTTTCTGTTGAAACATCTCCTGCGAAGCACTTGGGTGGCTCAGTGGGTTAAAGCCTCTGCCTTTGGCTCGGGTCATGATCCCAGGGTCCTGGAATGGAGCCCCTATTCGGGCTCTCTGCTCCTCAGGGAGCCTGCTTCCTCCCCCCTCCCCTCTCTCTCTGCCTGCCTCTCTGCCTACTTGTGATTTCTCTCTCTCTGTTAAATAAATAAAATCTTAAAAAAAAGAAAGAAAGAAAGAAAAAGAAACATCTCCTGCTAGCCTTACAGGTTTTCTCTTGAAAGTTAGTTACTTCTTCTGTGTTGGTGCTCTTAAGATTTTTTCCTGTATCACTATATTTTGTAAGTTTAATTACATTATCTCTCAGTGTGGGTTTGCTTTTATTATTTTGATGGGAGTTCTCTGTGTCTCCTGGATCTGCATATATTTTTACTTTCCCAGATTACTTTCCCAGATGTTTTCAGCTATTACTTCTTCAAATAAATTTCTTGCCCCCTTTTATTTCTCTTCTGGGACTCCTATAATACAAACATTATTAATTATGTTTGATGGAGTCACTGAATTCCCTAAATCTATTTTCAATTTGTGTAATGCTTTTTTCTCTCTTTTGTTCAGCTTGATTACTTTCTATTACTCTGTGTAGTAATTCATTCCTCTGCTTCTGCCACATTTCATCAAGTATTTTTTTCATTTCATTTATTGGGTCCTTTTTCTCTGCTATGTTATACCTTATCTTTGTGTTGAGAGTCTCATTCATGTCTTCCACTCTTTTCTCAAGTCCAGTAACCTTATGATCATTTCCCCGCTCAGAGCTGGCCTACTTGAGTTCGTTCCACTAACACCAGATTGAGCAAGGACAGTCCACAGCAGGCAGAGAGTCAGTGCAGACAAACACTCTGACAGAAAAGTGACTCAGGCACAACATCTGGGAATGAACTCCACACATAGGATATTCTGCTGAAGTGCCAGGTTCTGGTGAACAGGGAATATTGCACTGCAGAGCATTCTAGGACCCCTTCTATGTAAAGTCAGTAATTTCAAGAGCAGAAAACATAACTGCCTTTAACACACTGAAATAGATACAAGAGAGGGAGACAAAATGAGGAGACAGAAATTAATCCCAAATGAAAGAACAGGACAAGGTCCTAGATAGAAGTATAGCTACCTCTAATCTCTGTTTCCATTTGCATGGAATATATTTTTCCATCCCCTCACTCTAAGTAAAGCTAAAATGACTCTTTAGTAACATATAGTTGGGTCTTTTAAAAAAAAAAAATCCATTCAGCCACTCTATGCTATTTGTTTGGAGAACTTAATCCATTTATGTTTAAAATGATTATTGGTATTTAAGGACTTTTGTTGATTATTTGCTGTCTGTTTTATACTTCTTTTGTTCATTTCTTCCTCTCTTTCTGTCTTTCTTAATGAATTGGTTTTCCATAGTGGTATACTCTGATTCCCTTCTTCTCTTGTATACCTACTATAGGTTTTGCTTTTTGGTTACCTTAAGGCTTACATAAAACATTTTGTAGTTATAATAGTATACTTTAAACAGATAACAACTTCAATCATATACAAAAACCTCTACCCTTTTATTCTTTCCTTTTTATGTTTCTGATGTCACAATTTACATCTTTTTATATTGTGCATTTATTAGTAAGTTATTGAAGCTATAGCTATTTTTCATATTTCTTTAATCTATATACTAGAGTAAGTGATTAGCACACCTCTATTATTGTAGTATTGGAGTATTCCGAAATTGACATATACTTATTTTTACTGACATGTTTTATTTTTTCAAATATTTTCATATTTTAATTAAAGTCTTTTCATTATAGCTTGAAGTGCTCCTTCCAGCATATCTTGTAAGTCTGTTGGTGATGAAGTTCCTCACTTTGGTTTGTCTGGGTAACACTTTCTTTCTCTTTCATATTAGAATGAAAACTGTGCTGGCAAAGCTCACGGGTTCCTCCACAGAGCAGGCCACTGGGAATTCTGATCACTTTCTTTGTATGACTATATTGGTAGCCTCTGCCCTTCTTCCTTGTTCAAAGGATTTCCATAGGTCTTGCTTTTGCCTGTCTCTTAGTAAGATGAAACCAGAGCAGGTCCTTTGTGCAGTGTCCAAAAGTGTGGGGAAGCTGTTTCTTTCACCCTGTTCTCCCTTTCCCAGTGAGGGGAACTATTTCAAGCTGAGTGTTCTCTCTTGGTGCTGAGCAGTGTTGGTCTGGTGAAAGGGATGATGCAGTCACAATGAAACTGTCCTCCCTTCCTATTTATGAGGTTATACACAAGCTTTTTTGTTCCATTGTGTTGCTGAAGTTTGTTGAATGAATTCCTGAGCTCTCCCAGAACTATTTTTGTTTGTTCATAACCATTTAATTATTGAGCTTCATTGTAGGATGGGAACTACAGTCTCCGGCTCCATTGTTTTGGTGATGTCACTTTGGACAGTCTCTCAGTGTTTGCTTTTAATAGATGAGTGCTATTTTGAATACCTTCTTTTGAGAGTTAACCCAATTGAAGTACCAGAGAAAACATCTAAATATATTCTTCAGTGGGGTTTGGTTAATATTTGAATTATAGTTGCTTTTGAAAGGACAATAATTTAACAACATAGTTTTATGCATTATTTTGCTTATTTAAAAATTTATATTAACTGCTCACTGTGATTTTTGTTTTCTTTTTAAAAGACAATGCCACGTCACAAGCTTTGGTTCTCTTTGGTGCCCCTAAGGAAGACACTGAGATTTTTCATGAAAATAAAATGACAAATACTGAAGGTAAGGACTGAATGTAAGTTATGTAGTTATCTTTGTAAGCTATATTTACATTTGTGCATTCATTTCTGATGTCTGTATTATATTTTTATTAAGAAATGAATCATAAATATCACTAATAGTTTACATAGTAATATAATATTAAGAATATAATATAATCTATTTTACCAATAATATACTATTCATTGTATTTAGGCTATAAGAATTGTTTATAATTTCAGAAATGTTGAATTTTTAAAATAAGCATTTTCTTCATTGCTTATATTAAGACTAGCATATCCTAGATCCTTTTCTGTTCATTGAGGATTTGTTTCTTAGACAAAAAAAGAAAGAGGACTAATATTTTCATGGCATGAAATCCAGAATTAAGAATCCATAAAACACTTGCTTTTGCTCTTACAAGTGGTTCTGATATTGTATGTGGAAAGAGGTAGAAAGATGACAAAATGCATGGATTTCATCTATAGGGGTTCATGCTTATTTCTTTTCAGCTTGTTTTGGTGAAGAACTCTATGTTAATCAAAAAATTCTAATCTTGATTTTGATAAACTTCTGCTCTGGAGATTTTCAGTTTGACGGATAAAATTGGGATAAGGTGACATTCTGATTCTTTATCTTTTTCTCTCCAGCAGAAAGGTTGATTAGAATTTTAATAATCTGGCTTAGGGTTTATTTCCATAATTTGGGACAAGCTTTGTAAAATATCAAATGATTGGTTTATGAAACAGTTAATTCAAGGCACTGGGGAGTATATAGTACTAGTAGACTATAGAGTCATTTAAGAAATTCTCTTTATATAGAGTGTATAATCTTGCAGTTCAGATAAAATATAACTACAAACCAATTAGTACAACACAACAGTAAAGAGTGGCTAAAGAGTGGCTATATAGAGTAATAACAAAGATAGCACAAAGTAATTAAAAAGGTTCTATACCCAATTCCAATGTGTGAGCGTGAGGTCTCCCCACTACCAAGCAATTCTTGGACATGAGCTAGGGTCCTACAATTCAACTCAGTTCTGACACTTTGTACCTGGAAATAGAGTCAGTTCCCAGAGGTTAAGGGCTTAGTGCTACTGCAGAGGCCAATCAAAGGCCCAGGTTATCATCTGTGCTTCTGACCAACTATAGATTAGAAGTTCCAATGAACACCCCTCCTTGGGTTTGCTAGAATGGCTTCCATAACTCAGAAAAATATTTTTACTTACTAGATTACTGGTTTATTAGAAAAGGATATAACTCAGGAACAGCTAGATTGAAGAGATGTATAGAATAAAGTGGGGGGAAGGGTACAGATTTTTCGATGCCCTCTTTGAGTTTGCACTCTCCCCAAATATTCATGTGTTCACCAACCTGGAAGCTCTCCAAACTCTGTCCTTTTGGGATTTTATGGAGTCTTCTTTACCATTTGAATTTGGCAGTTGATTCAACCCCCAGCCCTTCTCCCTGGAATGGGATTAAAAGTTCCAGTTCTCCAATCATGTTCTAACTTTGCAATCATGTTTCCTTCCATTCTCTTGCTTATCTTTTCATTCATTTAAATATCTTTTTAAGGAGTTGAATGTTTTGTCTTTGATGAAGTCTAATTTATTATTTTTTTTCCTTAATGTATCTCCTCCTTCCCTTCCTTTCTTCCTTCCTTTCTGTCTTCCTGCCTTCCTGCCTGCCTGCCTGCATTTTAAAGATATTTTTCTGTTATATTGTGGCTTGCACTTTTTTTCTGATGAGAAATGTAGCAGTTATTCATATCCATGTTCTCTTTATGTCATGTTCCCTTTTGTTCTCTGGCTACTTTAAATAATTCCTTTTTATTTTTGGTTTTCAGTAATTGGACTGTGATATTTCTAGATATAGTTAGTTCTCTTGATATTTTAATTGTTTGGGATTTGCTGAGTTTCTTGGATATGTAAATGTTTTTCATCAAATTGTGATATAATGTGGCCGTTATTTCCACAAATATTTTTCACTCCAGATTTCTTGTTTTTGAGGAACCTGAACCTTACACACGTTAGATTATATGATCATTGTCACACAGTTTTTTTTAGGATCTATTCTTTTTTCATTTTTCTTTCTGTTCTTTAGATTGGGTAATTTCTTTCAATTCATCTACACATGCACTGAGTCTTTACCATATCCTTTGGTTTTTAAGTCTAACCAATTTATTTGTTAATTTAGATTTTCTTATTTGCAGTTCTATAATTATCATTTAGTTCATTTTCATTTTTTGTTTTTATACTACCACTCCTTTTATGTTCACTTATTAAGGCCATATTTTCCTTTAATTACTTGAACATATTTTTCTCTTTACCTTTTTGAACATCTTTGTAATATCTACTTTAAAATCCTTGCTATATATTAAAAAAAAAATCCTTGCAGTATATAGAATAACTTCTGGGATTCCTAACTGATTTTTTTCTAAACTTCTAAAAACACAATTTCCTGTTTCTTTGTATGATTTAATACTGAATATTTGTGTAGTACATTGTGAAGACTCTAGATTCTGTTATCTTTCTCTGAAAGAAATTGATTCTTTTCCTAGCAGGCAGCGCAGTCAATCATTTGGTCAACCTAAAAGTAGTATATGGTTGGTTTTATGCAAAAGTTCAGATATATAGGGCGCCTGGGAGGCTCAGTGGGTTAAACTTCTGCCTTCGGCTCAGGTTATGATCTCAGAGTTCTGGGATCAAGTCCCACATTGGGCTCTCTGCTCGGCAGGGAGCCTGCTTCCTCCTCTCTCTCTCTCTCTCTCTCTCTGTGCCTACTTGTGATCTCTCTGTCAAATAAATAAAATCTTAAAAAAAAAGTTCAGATATATAAATCTATATATACATACATATCTATATACAGATTATAGAGAACTATCTCTATAATATATGTGCGTACACACACACACACACACACACAAAATTTACCAATCCCCTCTAATTTGGCTAAATTCTGTCTCCTGCATATATTATATTATAGCTTGATTTTAAGCTTTTTTGGGTGGGTCTAGAGGAGCTCTAACTCTAATGTACCTTCCTTCCTTCTAAGCTGTAAGACAGAGAGTGTTTTTGAGGCACTGATGAAATCTCTATATAAAGTCAGTACTGGAGTTCTAAGGTTTTTCTCCCCATCCCTCACCAATATTATTATTATTTTTTTAAGTAACCAAGATTTATTGTTTTATGCACCACACTCAGTGCTCCATGCAATACATGCCCTTCATAATATCTACCACCAGGCTCACCCTACCTTTCACCCCTCTTCCCTCCAACAAACCCTCAGTTTGTTTCTCAGAGTCCACAGTCTCTCATGGTTCATCTCCCCCTCTGATTTCCCCCAACTAACTTCTCCTATCCTTCTCCCAATGTCCTCCATGTTATTCCTTATTCCCCATAAGTAAGTGAAACCATGTGATAATTGACTCTCTCTGCTTGACTTATTTCACTTAGCATGATCTCTTCCAGTCCCGTCCATGTTGCTACAAAAGTTAGGTATTCATTTTTACTGATGGAGGCATAATACTCCATAGTGTATGACCACATCTTCCTTATCCATTTGTCCATTAAAGGGCATCTTGGTTCTTTCCATAGTTTGGCGACCATGGCCATTGCTGCTATAAACATTGGGGTACAGATGGCCCTTCTTTTCACTACATCTGTATCTTTGGGGTAAATACCCAGTAGTGCAATTGCAGGGTCATAGGGAAGCTCTATTTTTAATTTCTTGAGGAATCTCCACACTGTTCTCCAAAGTGGCTGCACCAACTTGCCCTCCCACCAACAGTGTAAGAGGGTTCCCCTTTCTCCACATCCTCTCCAACACATGTTGTTTCCTGTCTTGCTAATTTTGGCCATTCTAACTGGTGTAAGGTGGTATCTCAATGTGGTTTTTATTTGAATCTTCCTGATGGCTAATGATGATGAACACTTTTCATGTGTCTGTTAGCCATTTGTATGTCTTCCTTGGAGAAGTGTCTGTTCATGTCTTCTGCCTATTTTTTGACGTGATTATCTGTTTTTTGTGTGTTGAGTTTGAGGAGTTCTTTATAGATCTTAGATATGAGCCCTTTGTCTGTAGTGTCATTTGCAAATATCTTCTCCCATTCCTTGGGTTGCCTCTTTGTTCTGTTGAATGTTTCCTTTGCTATGCAGAAGTTTTTGATCTTGAAGTCCTCAAAGTTCATTTTTGCTATTGTTTCCTTTGCCTTTGGAGACATGTCTTGAAAGAACTTGCTGTGGCCAATGTTGAAGAAGTTACTGCCTATGTTCTCCTCTAGGATTTTGATAGGTTCCTGACTCACATTGAGGTCTTTTATCAATTTCGAGTTTATCATTGTGTATGGTGTAAGAAAATGGTCAAGTTTCATTCTTATATACATAGCTTATATACATATCCAATTTTCCCAGCACCATTTGTTGAAGAGACTGTCTTTTTAACAATGGATGTTTTTTCCTGCTTTGTTGAAGACTATTTGACCATAGAGTTGCGGGTCCATATCTGGGCTCTCTACTCTGTTCCACTGGTTTATCTGTCTGTTATTCTTTTACTAACACCATTCAAACTCTAGTGTTTTTGTTCCTTTCTCAATCCCATGGCACATGTTCTCTGTTAACCTTCAGGTAATTTTTCTCTGGATGCAAAAACAGTCTAGCCCTTATCTACAGATGCAGAGAGCACTCATACGGACTTCTGCGAGCTCTTCTCTGCACGGCTGTGTCCTTTTCAGCTTCCTGCCCTGAAGATTCTGTTTCCATTGCCCATGGTACTAGTCTTTGCCCCTTATCTCAGCAGGATTTCCATGCTCTTTTCTTTCCCCAAATCTCTATATTTTTGTTGAAAAATTGCCCCTTGGCAGAGAGCATGGTGACTATGGGGCTCAGCCTTAAGAATTTTACTTTCTCAGGAATCAAAAGCTGGCTTTCCTGTTTTCTAGTGTCTGAAAACAGTTGTCTCGCTTATTTTTTCTAGACTTGGAAGACTCAATCTTAGTTACTTTTTAACCAGTGGTAGTGGAAATATTGATTTAATGGGGGGGTTTGTGAATGAAAATTTCATGAAGTTGAGAAAACAGAAGCCAGGTTTCAGCATGGTAAAATTAAAAAAGGAGGTGTTCATTCATTCATTCATTCATTCAACAGTTTTTGAAGGTACTAAACATAGTTTCTCTCCATAAAGAATGCAGAACTTCATGAGGAAGATGGATGGGGAAATAAATAAGTGTGACACAGCCTAATGCTAATAAAGGGATAGAAAATGCTATAACTAGGTTTAGGCAAATGTCTGAAGGATTCAAGAATTCCTCATTAGGAAAGAGCCATGTAAGTTGCATAGCAATTTCAGTTTGAAGAAGAGATCAGGATGCGAGAATATTGTGCCTGCTGGAATAGATTGCTCATTTGAAAAGAATTGTTAGTCAAAGCAAAATTTACTCTAAGATAGTAGTTGTAGGAAGTGGTCAGACACAGTAATAGGAAGACTTGTGATTACTTAAGGGAAGCAAAACTAAATACACTGAAATTGCAGATTTTGAAAAGACAGAAGGGAATGGAGATAGGTAAACACTGAACAGAGCCATTTATATAGTGGTTAGAGTAGATGCAGTCTTTAGCCATCTCTTGACTCTAGTCTATGCATAATATTTTATGTATTTAGTGATAAGTGTCTTCAATGTTGTAAGGTTCAATGAAAACAAAGTAACTCTAATATCATGGAAAGGTACCCCCCCGGACCCCTGATCCCCCAAGTGTGTAACAAAAACTAAGGGAAGCTTTGTTTCTGTAAAAGCAAACAAACAAGCAAACAAAAAACAACGTATTTTTTGTTAATCAGACAGAGGCTTTGCAAGGAATAGAAATTATTTCTAAGCTTGAGAGCACTGACTTTTTTTACATTTGGAAAGAAAGTCAGGATGTTAAAAGGGATAACAGAATTTGAAAAACAAATCTGTGTCAAGAGAAGTCTTCTCCTGAGTGCTGAGTTGAAATAAAGGGATGATACAATAATTAGGATGATAGACATAAAGGAACCACATATTAAAAGCAGGAGAGAAGAAAGGAAAGGCTGGGTGAATAAATTACATAAAGATGATCTTCACTGAGCAAGGAGAATTGGCAGTTTATAAACATAGTATTTTTATTTATTTGCCCACATAATCAGCTGGTCCATAGTTGCAGAGCCTCAACAAACCTCAAACGTAGCCTAGATCCAGGAAGATCTTACTTACTTCTTAGGCATTGATTATGAGCAAAAAAGTTAAAGTGGGGCACATGTTTAGAGAGGAAGGAAGTCTTGCCTGAGCTCCAGTCTTTAAAGACTCACCCTATGGGACATCTCGGTGGCTGTCAGTTAAGTGTCTGACTCTTGATTTCAGCTCAGGTCCTAATCTCAGTGTCCAGGGGTCAGAGCCCTGTGTCTGTCTCTGCACTTACTGGGATGTCTGCTTGAGAATTCTCTCTCTCCCTTCCCCGACTCTTCCCTCCCCGCAAAATAGATAAATCTTAGAAAAAATAGATTCACCCTGACCATTTGTGCACAGGCTTTTCACCAAGAGGAGTTCTGTCAATATGTTTGACTAAAATCAAAAGTTTTTAACTTATACTACATCTGTAATTAGAATAAAAAACAGTGATAGTAACTCCTGAATTCTGTTTTGCATTGGCTACTTATGATGTCATGTCTTTTATAGACTTTTAGTGCAAATTTTAACTTCATAGTATCTTTATTTTTTCCACTTTACCATATGTAAAATGTTAATCCTAAACCGTAGGGTGCTATGGAAATTAATTAGTATTCACATAATAGGTTTAGGGTAGCACATGCAGAAAAATGTTAAATGAGTCATTACTATCCTTGTTTTCTCCACATTTAATGAAGCAAGACAAATGTTTTGAGTATAAGGACAACTGCCTGGTTGTTAAATATGTATTAAAACTTTCTTATTACTAGAGGGAAGGGCAACATGCCCTTATCAAGATATTTGGATAGGAGATCAATATGTAATTTTCACCAGCTTGTTCTTAAGTCCTATGATTATTATGGAGATGAAAATATATATCCATGTGTGAACTAAAGAGAAAAGATAGAATATAACACACAAAATGTTCATAGCAAATATATTTGTTGAGTAGAGTCAAAGCAAACTAAGATACATTAGAATATCAAGACTGATGTCCTGAAGAAAAACCAAAATTCAAAAACAAATGAAAATGTTGAACATTTGAACTGCCCTGAAATATAGTTTTAGGATTGCTTCTCTTTATTTTGCTATCTTTTTTAAAAATATAAAAACACCTTCAAGGTATAGCTTTTACTCCAAAGCCAAGGAGATACAGTTCAAGTTTCAGTTCTCTCACCTACCAGCTCTGTAGATATAGGCATATTATATAACTTAACTTCTCTTAAGCCTTTGGTCCTTATCTATGAAATCAAGGTAATAATCCCACTTCATAAGATTGTTGTGAGGAATAAATAAAATGTAGAATCAAAAGTACTTAACATAGTTCCAGGATTGGCACATATTCTTAGTTCGTAAAAAAAATGTTAAAATAAATATGTATATGTTTATAAAAAATAAAAAATTATATAAAAAAATAAATATGTATATGTAATAGATAGGATGAGGTAAACACTTTTGTTCATAAGTGAAGCTATTTTTACAGAGATATTGTTTTTGGAGGAGGGGTATTATAAGACTTTATTTAAAAGATATTTAAAAGATTGCTGTTTAATTGAAGATAATTTGCTGTCTCTGGGTTGACATTGAAACAGAAAAGCACAGTCTGGGGCAACAGCATAAGTTCTGTGTTCTTCAAGGTCATCTGAAATGAGGACATCACACTGTTCTCACTGAGGCACCAAGCCTATTTTGTGTCTTGCATTTAAGATCAGTGATTGCAGCTATAATCCAGCCCAATAGAGTCCTTAGAGGCAAAAGGATTGCAAGTAAGCACTTTGGTGGAGTTTCATGGACAACTTTGCTGTGCTTCTGCAACCTTCAGTTGATTCGGGACATGCCAGGATTAGAATCACTGAGGCACATCGGACTGAGTGGATTTTATGATGAGTACAACTTGAATGCTGTAGTGGGAACATCAATCACTCTTTGCATGAGACTCCAATTTTCAGAAATGGAAGGTAGAAAATGAGGTTATTATAAGGATGAAGGGGACTTGCTTTTATTTTATTTTTTTTTTCCAGCAAGAGAAACTCATGCTGGTTTTAAAGAAGAACTTCTTCAATGCATGAATGGTTGGATATTATTTACACTGGAAGATGTGGACTCTCTTTGAAGGGAGAATTTAAAATATATTTCAAAGTCATTTTTTAAGTGATTCAGGAACTATTTAGAAACAGTTGGATTAACTTGTTTTCTGCCTTTATTCATTAGTTGCTTTCAGTGTTTAGTTGATGATGTTATGGATCACATTATGTAATTATATAAGTTTAATATCATCATCATTCTATTGTTTTCTGAAATATTTATTGATTTGTTTATTAAAGAAAGTTAAAAGGCATTAATATTAATAAAGCAGAATATTTTTTACATATTCTGAACATCACAGTTTACTATTTTGCATGTAACTCTTAACTAATTCCTGTCTGCTTTGTTTTTAAGGGGTGAATAAAGGCATTTACTTTAGCTACCCATGTCGACGTCAAAGCTGTGCTTCAGTAAACATCCCAGCACCATGTGTCAACAAAATGATTTCACACATTGAAGATTTGGAATCTAAAATACAAGAACATTTGAAACGGGTAAGATTTAAAATGCTAACATTTTTGTAAGCTCTATAAGTCCTGTAAGGGCTGTTATTTAAAGAACCCAGGGAGTTATTTTTTTAATGATATTTGAAATATTTTATAGAATCTTGGCTCAGTTGTGTAATTTACTAATCTAGACATGTTTTTGATAGTCTCACTTCATAAAGGTGAAACAACCTTACTAAATAGATCATTTTCCCTACCTGTTTATTCCTTATCCGGAGGCAATAATGCTAAGTAGTAATTTCCATAAGCCAACTTGACTAGTAAATTAAATAGTATTTACATCGTTTTTAGGGACACTAAACTGATTAGATGATTAGCTGAGGAAATTGGAATGTAAAAGGACAGCGTGCCCTTTTTAATGACTTATTTTGTTCTGAAGAAATACTTAATAGGTCTTGTTGAGGGAGAATGTAATGATTCTTCCTGTCCTTTTAACCTATTTACCTTTATTATTCTCAAAGGACTTTAATCTTGAGATCACTGTAACTTTCAGTTATCTTCAGATGATTTAGGAATGATAAATACCTTCTTAGACCTTTTATTAAGCTTATTCTGAACAATTAGTGCAAAACCAGATTGCCCGAGCAGGAGGATAAGTTTGAGCTCCTTCTCTTTCCTCACCACAATTATTGGATCTGGCTCTGAGAAAGTTTTGATGGAATTGTCGTGATGCTTGTGGTAGGGTGATGTCTCCTTCAAGAGGCATTAAAGTACAATCCTTAAAATTTCAGACTTCAGAGCCATGTATTCTAGGACTTCAGATAAAAATGGAGATAACGACATTGTGTTGGACATAATGCCAGCATATGATATGCACTCAATATATATTAGCTATTGTTGTTTCTATGATATTTATATCATTTTATATTAGTATTACATTTATTTATATTTATTATATTTATCTTTGTTTCTTTTTTGTTTCTCCAAATCAGCATACCTTTTCAGAAAATGCTTTGTGGGTCATAGGTCTGATGGTGTCCTGGGCCTTGAGAAATATTGTTCAGTAGGTAGAAGAGAATTAATCTTTATTGATATGATATTCTATATGTCTCACACATTTTTAACTTAATGATTAGGCATGTTTTTTAAATAATGAAAATAGATTTATAGGTTTTTAATAATTCTAATAGCTATGATTATCACAGCTATATTAATAATTATAATTGCTCAAAACTATTTTTAAATGCTTTTTCTTTTTCTTTTCTTTCTTTCTTTTTTTTTTTTTTTAAGATTTTACTTATTTATTTGATAGAGAAAGAGAGCACAAGCAGGGGGAGTGGGGGAGGGAGAAGCAGGCTGCCCACTGAGCAGGGAGCCTGACGTGGGACTCAGTCCCAGGATGCTAGGATTATGACCTGATCTGAAGGCAGATGTTTAACCAACTGAACCACCCACATGCCCCTTAAATGGTTATTCTTTTATCTAACTGTTAGATGGGGAAATAACAACTTAAATAGTTGGGAAACTTGTTCAAGAGCACAAGATAGAATTGGGATTTGAACCCACTGTCTTTTATCAAAACCTGTGTTTTTTACCCAGTCCCAATTGGGATTCTGAGGAGTTGATAAACTGTTAAATACTATGGGTAATAGGTCAACTAAAAGATTGCCTTAGATAAAATAATTCACAAAATAAACTATTTTATAGCTTCAGGATAACTGAAAAAAAAAAAAGGAGCCTTTCTGATGTAATTGTGTTATGAAAATGAGCTGGCTGAATAAACAAGAAGAGCCTTATAAAGACCAGCATCAGAGTGACTTTCTGTCTTCTGGTGCTTGGCTTAGAGCCTGATAGATAGTAGGCGCTCAATAAATGGAAAAACAAATGAGGACCTGAAGCAGAACCTTTCTTTTCTACATATATCTGAGACACCTATCCACCCAATACAGTAATAGCTCCATTTATTAAACATCTGCTGTTTTCTAGGGGCATCTGGGTGGTGCAGTTGGTTAAGCATTTGACTTGGTTTCAGCTCAGGTCCTGATCTCAGGGTCCTGAGATTCAGCCCCATGTTGGGCTATGCTGTGCTGTGCTCAGCACAGTGTGTGCTTAAGATTCTCTCTCTCCCTCCGCCTCTACCCCCGTGTGTGCAGTCTCTATCCCTCCCTCTCAAATAAAAAATCTTAAAAAAAAAAAGAAAGAAAGAAAGAAAGAAAAAAACAAAAAAATCTGTTGTTTTCTAGTCACTTACCAAATGTATATTTCTATATTTGTACTTCACAGGAATCCTACTTTATTGGTGAAAATTCTAATACTTAGGAAAGTCAAGTAATTTATATGCCATCATACAGGTGTAAGCATTAGAGTTGGAATTCAAATCGAGTTCCTTCTGACTCCAAAGCCCCTTTCAGTTACTGTTTTATAAGCCTTATGGACTAAAGAAGGCCTTATTTCTCACATTGACATGGAATATTTGTTGGTAGTTTGACAACATGAAATACACAAGTATCAATCTCAGATAAATACACTTCTAGACAAAAACTAATAAATATAATAATGTGTTAACAAGTAAATATACACATAAACTTTATTTGAAAGATTAATTGTGAAATTAATGCTTATAACCTTTTTTAAAAAAATTCAGTACTTAATTTAGGCTTTTTATATTTTCTAAATTTTAAAAAAATGTTATTTTGACTATGTATTTTGTCATTAAATTTGCTAGTGTTGAACTGATGATAGAATATATTGAACTGTTCAATATACTTATTGAACAGTTCAACTAGTGTTGAACTGATAATAGAATATATTTAAATATATGTTATTTTAAAAGACAGATTTCTCTTTTCTGACTAACTCACCAAAATGAAAGAACTTTCCAGTATTACTTGGAAAAATGAACTTTTAATAGTGCTGATTAGACAACTTTACATTCATAGTCTTTATTGAAAAACTTAAAGAAAATTAAGAAATAGGACTTGAAGGAAATTTTAAAAATAAAGTTTGTGATTTTTTTTGATAAACAAAAACTACAAGGATATGGTACTTCCAAAAAGTAAACACATCTGGGTTTTTGAGAAAAGATTATGTATTATATTTTCCTGTAGATCATAATTCAGATAGTTCAATATAAGCATAAAATCTAGTTTCAAATAGAGTAGGTTCCTTGTGTCAGAAATATTTAGAGTATACAATTATTCCTGAGAAAATGCCAAATTTTTATAAATGTGTGTCTGGGTGCATTTTGATAATTCCGGAGTGCCTGGACAAAGTGCAGAAAAAGGACATTTCTTCTCAACATTTACCACTTAAAAGCATTTTATCTAATAAAATTTACCAGCTGATTGTACTTTTGGGAGGAGTTTAACATTTTCCAATTTTATGAATTTATTGTCTATAGTCCCAGTCATTGCCTTTACCTATTGGGTTTTTCTTGGGGACTGCAAGGAGTACATTTAGGTTGGGATTGGGGGGGAGTCAAAGACAAAGAAAAAGAAAGTCATGCCTTTTCTAGGTGGGCAGTTTTTCTTCTTTTAATTGAAGCTTTTCAATTTTGTCTAAATTGTCAATTGTGTTTTTCTATAAACTGCTTGATTTTTAAAACAGCTTTATTGAGATAAGTTATATACCATAAAGTTTGTCATTTAAAGTGTAAAAATCAGTTGTTTTTAGCGTATTTACAGAGTTGTGTGATCATTACTATAATCACAAAAGAACACACGTTGTATGTTCCCATTAATGTGCAATGTCCTACGTAAGTCAGTCTGTAGAGACAGCAGATTAGTTTCCTGGGGTTGGGGGCTACTATGAATGGTTGTGAGGTTTCTTTTGGGGAGAATGCTTATTTGTTTTAATTGGGATCACTTAAATCTTTTATTAGATAAAGCTCTATAACTAATTGTAAGGCTATCATCTACTTTGAGTATGGACTACATTAAATGAGTGAAAGATTAGTCTTTTTTGGATCAACTATTATGGGTTTGTTTGCCCATTAAATCACAGTGGTTTCCATTATAGTCATGATGAATACTGTCAAGCCCGTGATTAACAGAGATGAATCTGCCATAAGCTTGTCAATGCATTCATAGCAGTTTAATTGCAGTTTTGAATTTTGAAAAGAAATGTCTTTAAAGTATGAACATGTTCTGTATAATTTTGCAAGGAATGAGAAAACATGGCAATATGATGGAAATAATTACCTGGATATCTTCCCATATGAGTAAAAGGTTTTGTTTTATTTTTCTTCCACCTGTTTTTCTAGACTGCCTAGAGATAGCTTTATTTAATTTGGAGTTTTTCTACTGAATTGAAATTTTCTTCACTTATTCAATACATATCTTTAAAATGTTACCATGATTTGAAAGGATGACATAGAAAGTATTTAGAAATCATTCTTTAAAATATAAAGAATGTATTATACAAAAATAATATTATTATCAATAACAGTGATACAGCTAATACTGATTGGGTGCCTACTATATTATCATAGGCTATATTAAATAGTTAATATGTGTGATTTCATTGAAACCTTCCAGAAACCTTGTGAGTTAGAGACTGCCATTACCCCAGCTACAGATGAGGATTGAGTACCTCAACAACAGAGGTTAATTTTCCCCAAGATCGCATAGTCAATGGCAGAGCTAGCATCCAGTGTGTCTGATATCTCAGAACATCCTGTTCTCCACCACTCTGGGTCATGTATTCCAGAGAGTATTTCACCTCTGAGGACCACACAAATATGACTGTTAAAATGCTTAAAATTCCAATTATAAAATTTTGCTGAGCTTATACCACTTCTTAATATTTTCAATTCTGAAAAGTAATATTTAATCATCTGACCCTACTGACCAAATCTCTGATACTTTGAGTTCTCTGATTCTGTTAATTGTTATATTTCATTTGAAATTTAAGAACACTTCAAATCCTGAAATATCCATTATTTCCTATCATCCCCATTTTCCTTTACTTCCTTGACTAATTAATTCATCTGTTAAAACACTCATTAATTCGTGTATCTGGTTGTTCACTTTTTTATACTTCTAGTCTGACAAAATGCAAGTCCTAATGAGATCTCTCTAATGGTGGGTCATCTCTGCTCCTACACCCCAGGCTGCTGAATAGTGCCAGAGAACATTACACAACAATCCCAATTTGAAACATTATGGATACATTGTTTCTAACCTCAATGGGACCTTTAATAGTGCTCTGAAATTATTGCCTGTCAACCAGAACTTTGTCTAGTATTCTCTGGTAGCTACTCCAGTCCTCTCTTTTGTTCAAGTCTCCAAATCCTCTACTTTACTACTCATTCACCTCTCGCTTCCCAAAGGAAATAGGAGGTATGATATGAGAAATGCTTCAAACTCCTCTTATCCCACTTAGGTACATCCTTGAATTCCACAAATATTATTCCTTTTGTCCTTCCATGGAAAATTTCCTTCCCCCATCAGTGGCTACTCCCCTTACCTGTATTCCATCTTCAGTTTTGGTAAAGATCTTGTTCCATCAGGTGTTCATATCTATTGTCCAAATTTCCTTCTTTTTTCTTAACTCACTTCTATCCACATTTAAAATATTAAATTTTTTTTTTCCCCTGGTGATGAGTGATGTTGAACATCTTTTCATTTCTGTTAGCCATCTGGATATATTCTTTGGAAAAATTTCTATCTATGTCTTCTGTCCATTTTCTTAACTGTATTATTTTTTGGTGGGAGGGTTAGGTTGAGTTTAGTAAGTTCTTTACAGATTTTGGATACTAACCCTTTATCAGATATGTTATTTGTAAATATACCACTTTTTGAGGTTTAATATAGTACTTATAAAGTGTTTATAAGTATCTAGAACTTGTCTAGACCACTAAAGAGCACTTGATACATGTTAGAATTATTATTATTATCATACCTTGTATAGTCTATATCAATGTTCTCCATTAATAAATAAGGATTTTTTTCATTGTTATAGTGCAGGAAAATTGTTAAAAATCAACAGAAATTTCTCTTGGATTTCTTAACAAAGATATCCAAGAAAAAAAAAAAGAAAAGAAAAGAGTCTATAATATTTTAAACTAAGATATTAAGAACTTATCAATAATCTTATTTCTTACTGATTTTTAAATCTTTTTTTTTTAATATAATTTTTTATTTTTTATAAACATATATTTTTATCCCCAGGGGTACAGGTCTGTGAATCACCAGGTTTACACACTTCACAGCACTCACCAAAACACATACCCTCCCCAATGTCCATAATACCACCCCTTTCTCCCAAACCCCCTCCCCCCAGCAACCCTCAGTTTGTTTTGTGAGATTAAGAGTCACTTATGGTTTGTCTCCCTCCCAATCCCATCTTCTTTCATTTATTCTTCTCGTACCCACTTAAGCCCCCATGTTGCATCACCACTTCCTCATATCAGGGAGATCATATGATAGTTGTCTTTCTCCGCTTGACTTATTTCGCTAAGCATGATACGCTCTAGTTCCATCCATGTTGTCGCAAATGGCAAGATTTCATTTTTTTCGATGGCTGCATAGTATTCCATTGTGTATATATACCACATCTTCTTGATCCATTCATCTGTTGATGGACATCTAGGTTCTTTCCATAGTTTGGCTATTGTGGACATTGCTGCTATAAACATTCGAGTACACGTGCCCCATTGGATCACTACGTTTGTATCTTTAGGGTAAATACCCAATAGTGCAATTGCTGGGTCATAGGGCAGTTCTATTTTCAACATTTTGAGGAATCTCCATGCTGTTTTCCAGAGAGGTTGCACCAGCTTGCATTCCCACCAGCATCTGTCATTTCCTGACTTGTTGATTTTAGCCATTCTGACTGGTGTGAGGTGATATCGCATTGTGGTTTTGATTTGTATTTCCCTGATGCCGAGTGATATGGAGCACTTTTTCATGTGTCTGTTGGCCATCTGGATGTCTTCTTTGCAGAAATGTCTGTTCATGTCCTCTGCCCATTTCTTGATTGGATTATTTGTTCTTTGGGTGTTGAGTGGTCTAGTGTCCAGAATCTATAAAATATTAAATTTTGAATGATTCTCTTGTTTTCAAGAATTTTTTTAATCCCACACATACCTTTAAATATATCCCTTTTCCTCTTTCTTCCTGTTTTACTTAACATCTGAAAAGTGTTACCTAAAATTAGTGTTTGTTTACTCACTTCCAATTGCTCATATATTCATTACAATCTGGATTTGTTCCCTATTACTTTAATGGAAATCTCTTCGGAACAATAAAGCACTGTTTTTTTCTTTAGCTATTGATATAGGCATACATACACCTATTCTTTCTCTCTGTCTCTCTGGCTCTCTCTTTCTAAAACTTCGTGACTAGAACAAGCATTTATTGGAATATTATTAAGCAATTTGTTCTGAGCTCAGATGGGCAATTTTGTTAGTTCTTGCCTGGGGCCAATCATACAGATGTACACATATATTAACAACTTGAAATGGTGATTAAGATGACCTCACACCCATGTCTGGGATGGTGTTCTAGGAGGACAAATCTCAATGGGCAAGAGCTTAAAATATTTGCTTGTTTTATGTTTGCTCATATCCTACTGGCCAAAGCAAAGCACATAATCAAACCCTCTTTTAATATAGTAGAATATTAGACAAGATGGGGAAGCCAGGAGATGTGATTCTTTGGGAACAATTTGTGTAGCAATCAATCTATCAATTAGTCCATCGGCAACATGATTAACAGCTCATCTAATTGCAGACTCTAATCACCAACTCCCCAGAAGTTTTATTCTGTTATGGTCTCATGCAGAGGTCTATGATTATATGTTCTACAGCAGATCTGATGCAGATGAAGTTCTCTGGTTTCAGCTTCTTTTGACCCGATGGTCTGTGAATTAAAATGATGTTAAATACTGCTCCTGTATACTTAGCAGCAATGGTGGGGCAGGAACAAAATTATCACAATATATACTGTTATTCAAAAAGGGGAGAAATGAAAGATACATCTTTCACTAATGCCTGAAATTCTGAAATTAATCAGGGTACATGGTGTTAGGTCTACCATATGTGACTCTAAAAAGTTTCTTGCTTAGGACTCAATTTTGCTTCCTGGGGATAGTTTCCTAACTTATGGTTTTTCTCATTTCTGCTTTACTCTTTGAGTTCTTGGTTCTGAGAGGTACTTAGATTTCCATAAGAAATAGACCTGAGTATTTATCCTAAAATTTTTCCTGTAATACTTTGTTCAAACTGCCATAAAAAAAAAAAAAAAAAAAAAAAAAAAAAAAAAAGGTTATTTTCTAACAGTTCTGGAGGCTAGAGTCCAAAATCAGGGTGTTGTCACAGTTGGTTTCTACTGAGGATTCTCTTCCTGGCTTGAAAACGGCCTCCTCACTGTGTCCTAACATGGCCTTTCTTCTATGCCCACATGGTGAGAGAGTGAGCTCTGGTGTCTTTTCATCTTCTAATAAGAACACCAGTTTTATTGGATTAGGATCCCATTCTATGACATCATTTAACTTTAAGTTTCTCCTTAAAGATCCTATCTTCAAATACAGTCACATGAGATTAGGGCTTCAATATACAAATTTTAGAGGAACACAGTTTAGTCCATAACACTCTTATAAATTGGAATTGTCTTTGCATCTTGAATCTTTTTATTTTTTTATTTTTTTAAATTTTTTATAAACATATATTTTTATCCCCAGGGGTACAGGTCTGTGAATCACAGGGTTTACACACTTCACAGCACTCACCAAAGCACATACCCTCCCCAATATCCATAATCCCACCCCTTCTCCCAAACCCCCTCCCCCCAGCAACCCTCAGTTTGTTTTGTGAGATTAAGAGTCACTTATGGTTTGTCTCCCTCCCAATTCCTTCTTGTTTCATTGATTCTTCTTCTACCCACTTAAGCCCCCATGTTGCATCACCACTTCCTCATATCAGGGAGATCATATGATAGTTGTCTTTCTCTGCTTGGCCAGAAAGAGCTGGCATGATATTTTCAGAGAACTAAACGAGAAAAACATGCAGCCAAGAATACTATATCCAGCTAGGCTATCATTGAAAATAGCATCTTGAATCTTTTGTTTTTTAGTCCAAAATGTTATAATCTGCATAAGAACTTTGGAGTTTCATATTAATCTGATTGAATTTAATCTAATAACTCAAAGCCATGGCCATACTATTTTTTTAATTTACTTTTTTCATAATTTACTTTCCTTTAATTTTTATGTTCTCCTAAATAGTATTGTTTCATTAAAATAGACTTTATTTTATAACAGTTTAAGACTTACAAAAGAGTTGAGAAGATAATAGAGAGATTTCATATATACTCTGTGCCATATTTTCCCTATTTTCATATCTTACATTAGGATAGTACATTTTTACAATTAATGAATCAATAGTGATACATTATTACTAAGTCCATACTTTGTTCCAATTTTCTTCATTTTTTTATGTGAGATAAAATTCATGTCTAGAACACAAGGCCTATTTGAAGATATTGTAGAATTACAATAACCATGTATGCCCAGCTAACACCTGTAGAGATTATCTATGAAACCTAAAAAATTATGACTATGTATCCCTTGTGGTTTTGGTAATTTGTGACTGTGATAGCCCAGGATACTCTTAGAATATTCTGTAAGACAAGGCTTCTACCATTAAGTTTATAGTCTAAAAGAGGGACACTATGGAAAACTAAATATTTGTGAACATACCAGAATGTTTTCCCCCTTTTGGTTATATATTAAAAATTAATGAATATAATGCACTTCTGATTATTTAGGATGTCTTTTGGGAGTAAGTGGCATTGAATAAGCCCTTGATGAAGGAGTAAGATTTAGAAACACAAGTGAAAGGTAAGAACAATACAGTGGGAGTAATGAAAGGACTAGGTAGTAGAGGTATGTATCCGTTTTAGAAATTACAAAGTATAGTTTGAAAAAAGTATAATGGGGTCTGTGAAGTGGAGTACTTATGGTTTTATCAGTGAGTTTAATTGTAAGCGAAGTCTATTATTTTTTGAGATATTTATTGATATATTTTATTTTTACAGTTTGAAACATCTCTTGAGGAATGGTAAGGACCTTTCATTCCTTTTAAATTGTTTTTATGTTCAAATTTTAATGATTAAGGTGCTGTAGATGAGTTTTATTTAAAAAGAAATAAGTTAAAAGAAGAATTTTTCATATTTGTTATTAAAATGCATTTTTAAATATAAGAATTAGGATATCATTGAAAATGGCAGAATAGAAATCTCTCGGGCTCTGTTTCACCTCAAAAAATTTTTGGCAAAAATTTGTCAGAATCAACTTTTGTAGAAATCTGAATTTAGTAAAAAAACAACAACTAGGGGAAAAGTTAATGAAGAGTCTTGTTGTATTGTATTAAGAGAGCGCTATGGCACTATGAATTGCCTGCTTGCCATCCTCTAGCCCCCAAATCAGTGGTGGCCATGAAGAGAGCAGCCTGTACTTGTGGCACAGAAAACAATATGGACCTTATTCTCAAAGAATGGTGTTTCAGTGTTTTGACCTGTCTAATGACTTCTTGAAGAACCAGCACAAAGCCTTGCCTTTGTTTTGCCTGACTTAGAGCAATCACTCAGCTGGAACCACTTACAGGCAATGTTTACTGAACGCATTTAAAGGCATATACTTGCCACCACTGTCTGAAGCTGTGAATAACAGTTGGGACAAATGTTAGACAGACTAAAATGCTTGGGAAAGAAGGCATACATGGGGGAAATAGGGCTTTTCAAAGCTGTTATGTATACTGCAGAATCAAAAAGTGCACACATATGACCAGAGCTAGGCACATGCTCAGAGAAAACCCAAGACCCTGATCTTTTATCTTTGGCTGACCTTTAGGATCTGTGCAGGCAACAATTAAAAGTAGAAGCAGAGTTTTAAAACAGCCTGGATAAGCAATGAAGGAATACTTTAACAGAGAGCCAATCTACTAAGACTAGAAGGGTATTTTTTTCCTTTTCCATTTTTCCTTTCCTTTTCCTATTCTCCCCATAGATAGCTATGGGGAGAAAGCCCTGTCCTTTTTCTTTTCCCTTGTCTTTCCTTTCCTTCTTTTCCTTTCTCTTCTTCCCCCCACCCTTTTTTTTTCTTTTGACTCTAGGTATTTAAGATAACTTGGAGAGAACATAAATTTACCAGTAAGCTAATGAAACACTTAGTTCAGTGGCCATACATGACAAAGAATACAGATATTGCCAAATGTGTTTAGAAGAACTACTAAACAGAACAACCCACAACAAGCAGCAACGACAAACCCAACAGAGGGAAGGTAATCTTATTTCTATTTAACGTTAAACTATTTAAAATGTCTAGTTTTCTACAAAAATTATGAAGCAGGTAAAGAAAAAAAAAGAAAGTTTTTCTCACTAACAAGGGGAAAAAAGGAAACAACCTTTTAAAACGACCCTGAGAAAGCTTAAATGTTGGACTTATTCGACAATAACTAAATCAGCTGTCTTAAGTATTCTCTGAGAGTTAATGGAAACTCCATGGGCAGTTAAAACCAGGAGACTAATGTCTCAACAAATTAAGATTATCAATAAGGAAATAGGAATTATAAAAATGAACCAAGCGGATATTCTGGAGATGATAAGTATAGTAACTAGAGGAAAAGTTAATTAGAGATGTTCACCAATAGATTTGAGCTGGCAGAGGAAAGAATCCGTAAACTTGAAAATAGGCCAATTGAGATTATTCAGGCTGAGGAGCAGAAAGAAAAAAGAATGAAGTAAAATGAACAGACCCTAATAGATCTGAGGTACATAATCACAAATACAAATGTACGCATAATGCGAGTCCAGGAGTAACAGGGAAGAGTAGAAGGGAAAGAAGGAATATTTGAAGAAACATTAGCTAAAAATCCCCAAATTTGATGAAAGACGTGAATTTATAATTTACTAAAACTCAATGAAGTCTAAGCAGGATAAACTCAGAAGTCCGCATGTTATAGTCAAATTACTGAAACCCTGGGACAAAGAGTATCTTGAAAGCAGTAAGAAAGAAGCGACTCATCATGAGTAAGGGATCCTCAATAAAAATGACAGTTTCTCATCAGAAATTTTGGAGGTCAGAGGAACCTGAATGGCTCAGTTGGTTAAGCATTTGCCTCCAGCTCAGGTCATGATCTCAGGGTCCTGGGGTGGAGCTCTATGTTGGGCTCCCTGCTCAGTGGGGAGCCTGCTTCTCCCTCTCCCTCTGTGCTCGCTCTTTCAAGTAAATAAATAAAACCTTTTTAAAAAATGGAATTATGGAGGCCAGAGGCCAGTGGAATGACACATTTCAAATGCTAGAAGAAAACAAAACAAAGCATTTCAAACAAGAATTCTAATTCTTGACGAAGTGTCTTTCAAAAATAAAGGAGAAATTTAGATTTTCCAGATAAACAAAAATTGAGGGGCTCCATCTCTAGCAGACTCTACTATCAGAAACCCTAAAGGTAGTCTTTTAAATAGAAAGGAAAGGATGTTAGTAACCTGAAGCCATATGAATAAATAAAAAACAATAAGGTAGCTACAAAAATAAATACAAAAGTTGGTGTGATTGCATTTTTATTTTGCAATTCTTATTTCCTATATAATTTTTTTAAAGATTTTATTTATTTGTCAGAGAAAGAGAGAGAGAGCAAGCACTGGCAGACAGAGGCAGAGGGAGAAGCAGGCTCCCTGCCGAGCAAGGAGCCCGATGTGGGACTCGATCCCAGGACGCTGGGATCATGACCTGAGCCGAAGGCAGCTGCTTAACCAACTGAGCCACCCAGGCGTCCCTCCTATATAATTTTTAAATGGATAAAATTATGAATTTATGTTAATGAGCACACAATGTATAAATGTATAACTTATAAAAATGACAACATTTTTACAGAAGGGAGTAAAGGCACAGAGATTTTTTTTTCAATATTACTGAAACTACATTTATTTTAATTCAAACTCAATTTTTATGAAGGTGTTAATTGTAATCTCCAGTGAACCACTAGGAAAATTCTATAAAATAAAAATACCAATATAAATCCAATAAGGAAACTAAATACATTTGGGGAAAAAAATCAGCTAATCACAAAAGAAGGCAATTATGGTGAAATTAAGGAATCAAAAATATTTAAGTATTATAGAAAACAAATAGCAAAATGGCAGAAATAAGTCTTTTCTTAATAGTAATTGCATTCATGAAAATGGATTAAATAGATTAAACTTTACTATTAAAAGACAGAGAGTGTTAAAATGGATAAAATTACATGATTCAATTATATGCTGTCTATAAGAGACTCATTTAAGATCCACAGTATGTTGAAAACAAAAGGATGAAAAATAATAATCCATGAAAATAGTATCCAAAAGAGAGCTGGCGTAGCTAAACCAATATAACACAAAATAGACTTTTGGTCGATACATATTATAAGAAATAATACTTAATATCTTCATAAAAGGGCCATTCCATCAAGAAGATATCAAAATCATATACATACCCAAAACACAACCTCAAAAATACATGAAGGATAAACTGACAAGAGTTAAAGTAAGAAATACACAGTTTTTCATGAGAGTTTGAGAATTCACTCTATCCTCACTTTCAAGCATGGTAAAAAGAACTTAAAAAAAAATCAGTAATGAAAAAGATTTGAACAGCACTAGAACAATCTAGGCCTAACAGATTTATATAGTACACACCACCCAATAACAGGAGAAAGTACATTCGTTTCTTGTTGACATTGAACATTATTCATGATAGATCATATGTCAAGCTATATAAAAAATCTCAGTAGAATAAAAAGACTGAAATCATACCAAGTATCCTATCTGACCTAATGGAGTGAAACTGGAAACGAATAACAGAAAAACCTAGGAAGTCCATGTAAATGTAGATTTTAAACAACATGCTCAAAAGCCTCAGTCAATCAAGGCTGTAATTATAGAAGAAATTAGAAAATACTTTGAAATTAATTAAAATAAAAACACAATATACCAGAATTTATGAGATACAGCAAAAGTAATGCTCACAGGACAATTTATAGCCATAAATGCTAACATCAAAAAATAAAAGATCCCAAATCCAGTAACTGAATTCTATACCTCACAGAACTAAAAAGGAATGAATGTGCTAAAGCTAGGAAAAGAAAGGAAATAATAAAGATTAGTGCAGAGATGAATGAAGTCAAGAATTAAAAAAAACAATAAATAGTATCAATGAAAACAAAAGTTGTTTCTTTGAAAAGATCAACCGAGGGTGCCTGGGTAGCTCAGTGGGTTAAAGGCTCTGCCTTCGGCTCAGGTCATGATCCCAGGGTTCTGGGATTGAGCCCCGCATCAGGCTCTCTGCTTGGCAGGGAGCCTGCTTCCCTTCCTCTCTCTCTGCCTGCTTCTCTACCTACTTGTGATCTCTGTCTGTCAAATAAATAAATAAAATATTTAAAAAAAATAAAAAGAAAAGATCAACTGAATTCACAAACCTTTTGCTAGACTAGCAAAGAAAAAAGATTTGCATTATGAAAATCATCAGAAAATTAGGGATATTACTTTACAACTCTCAGAAATAAAAAGATTATAATATTATAATACTATGGACAAGATAATAATATGAACAAATTTAGATAACCAAGGTGAAATTTCTAGGAAAACATAAGCTATCAAAACTGACTGAGGAAGAATTAGGAAATCTCAACAGATTTGTAACAAGTAAAGAGATTAAATCAGTAATCAAATATCTCCCAACAAAGAAAAACCCAGGACCAAATGGTTTGATTGGTGAAGTCTACTGAACATTGAAAGAAGAATTAATATCAGTGTTTCTCTAACACTTTCAAAAAATAGTAGAGAAAGGAGCACTTTTCAACCATTGTATGAAGCCAGCATTATCCTGATACTAAAGCCAGATAAAAACATCTTAAGTAAAAGAAATGTATATCAATGGCTTTATGACTATAGATGCAGAAATCTTCAATGAAATACTAGCAACCTGAACCTAGCAACATATTAATGCAATTACATGTCATGACGAACTGACATTTCTCCCAGGTACGTAAGGGTAGTTCAAAATAGAGAAAAAAAAAATCAATGTGTAATATATCCACAGTAATAAAATGAAGGGGGGAACCCATCTCAATGTGGAAACATATGGCAAAATCCAACACCTTTTCATGATGAAAACACTCAAAAAAGAGGTTAGAACAGACCAGAAAGCAAGGTGAAGGGAATTTATGAAAAATTTTCAACTGATATTATACTTAATGGTGACATCCAAACTTTTTCAACCTAAGATCAGGAACAATACAAGATGCTAGCTCTTCTCACTTTTATTCAACATTAGAAATCTCATATATTGCTGGTGGGAATGTAAAATGGTTAGTCACTTTGAAAAGCAGTTTGATGCTTTTTAACTCAAAAAGTTAATCCTGGATTACCAAATGATATAGCAGTTCCACTCTGAGGTATGTACAGAAAAGATTTCAGAACAGGTGTTCAAATAAATCTTATATACAAATGTTCATATCATCAGTATTCACCATAGCCAAAACGAATAGACAACCTCAAATTTTTCAGCAGAAATCTTTGAAAATAGTTCTGTAAGAGGCCAGCATTACCTTGATCCCAAAACCAGACAGACCTCACCAAAAAGAAGCATTACAGACCAATATCCATGATGAACATGGATGCCAAAATTCTCAGCCAGTAGGATCCAACAGTGCATTAAAAGGATTATTCACCAGCATCAAGTGGGGTTTTTTCCTGGGCTGCAAGGATAGTTCAACATTTGCAAATCAATCAACATGATACATCACATTAATAAAAGAAAGTACAAGAACCGTATCCTCTCAATTGATGCAGAAAAGGCATTTGACAAAATACAGCATCCTTCTTTGATTAAAATTCTCCACCGTGTAGGGACAGAGGGAACATACTTCAATATTATAAAAGCCATCTATGAAAAGCCCACAGCGAATATCATTCTCAATGGAGAAAAACAGAGCTTTTCCCCTAAGGTTGGGAACACGACAGGGTTGCCCACCCTCCCCAGTATTGTTCAACATAGTACTGGAAGTCCTAGCCTCAGCAACCAGACAACAAAAAGAAGTAGAAGGCATTCAGATTGGCAGAGAAGCAGTCAAACTTTGACTTCTTGGAGATGACAAAACTTTATGTGGAAAATCCAAGACTCCACACCCAAGTTGCTAGAACTCATATAAGAATTAAGCAACATGGCAGGATATAAAATCAATCTGCAGAAATCAATTGCATATATCCACACTAACAATGAGCTGAAAGAAAGAGAAATTAAGGAATTGATCCCATTTATAATTGCACTGAAAAATCATAAAATACATAGGAATAAACCTAATTAAAGAGATAAAGGATCTGCATTTTAAAAGCTACAGAACACATATGAAAGAAATTGAGGAAGACACAAAGAAATGGAAACACATTCCATGCTCATGGATTGGAAGAAAAAATATTGTTATTAAAATGTCTATGCTACCCAGAGCAATCTACATATTCTGTGCAATCCCTATCAAAATAAGACAACATTTTTCACAGAGCTGGAACAAATAATACTAAAATTTGTATGGAACCAGAAAAGACCCTGAATAGCTAGAGGAATGTTGAAAAAGAAAACCAAAGCTGGGGTTTTCACACTGCCTGACTTCAAGCTCTATTACAAAGCTGTGATTATCAAGACAGTATGGTGCTGGCACAAAAACAAATATGCAGATCAGTGGAACAGGATAGAGATCCCAGAAATGGGCCCTCAACTTAATGGTCAACTAATCTTTGACAAAGCAGTAAAGAATATCCAATGCAAAAATGATAATCTATCTCTTCAATAAATGGTGCTGGGAAAGTTCGACAGCCACATGTAGAAGAATGAAACTGGACCATTACCTTACACCATACACAGATAAACTCAAAATGGATGAAAGACCTCAATGTGTGACAAGAATCCATCAAAATCCTAGAGGAGAACAAAGGCAGCTACTTCTTTGACATCAGCCACAGCAACTTCTTGGTGGACATGTCTCTAAAGGCAAGGGAAACAAAAGTGAAAACGAACTTTGGTACTTTATTAAGATCAAAAGCTTCTGCACAGCAAAGGAAACAGTCAACAAAACTAAAAGGCAATCTACAGAATGGGAGAAGATAATTGCAAATAACATATCAGAAGATAATTGCTAAAATCCAAAATCTATAAAAAACTTATCCAACTCAACACCCAAAAACCAAAGAATCCAGTGAAGAAATGGGCAGAAGACATGAACAGACATTTCCACAAAGAAGACATCCAAATGGCCAAGAGACATATGAGAAAGTGCTCAACATCACTCAACCATCAGGGAAATACAAGTAAAAAACACAATGAGATATTACTTCATACCAGTCAGAATGGCTAAAATTAACAAGACAGGAAATAACAAATGTTGGCAAGGATGTGGAGAAAGGGGAACCTTCTTACACTTTTGGTGGGAATGCAAACTGGTACAGCTACTCTGGAAAACAGTATGAGGTTCTTGAAAAAGTTAAAAGTAGAGTTGCCCTGTGGTGGAGCAATTACACTACTAGGTATTTACCCCAAAGATACAAATGTATTGATCTAAAGAGACATGTCCACCCCAATGTTCATAACAACAATGTCTGCAATAGCCAAACTGTGGAAAGAGCTGAGACGTCCATTGACAGATGAATGGATACACACACACGTGTGCGCACGTGCGCATGCGTACACACACACACACACACAGGAATATTACTCAGCAATCAGAAGAAATGATTACTTACCATTTACATGAACATGGATGGAACTGGAAGGTATTATGCTGAGTGAAATAAGTCAGAGAAAGACAATTATCCTGCGGTTTCACTCATATGTGGAATATAAGAAACTATAAGAAACGTGCAGAGGACCATAAGAGAAGGGAGGGAAAACTTATTGGGAAGTCTCTGAGAGGGAGAAAAACAATGAGAAACTCTTTAACTATAGGAAAAACATGGTTGCTGGAGGGGTGGTTGATGGGGGATAGGGTAATTGGGTGATGGGCATTAAGAAGGGTATGTGATGTGATGAGCACTGGGTGTTATAAGCAACTGATGCACTATTGAACACTACGTGTGAAACTAGTGATGTACTATATGCTGGCTAATTGAATTTAAGTAAACTTTTTTTTAGTAGACTAATGTATAAATAAAGGGTGGCATAGCTATTCAATGGAATGTTATTCAGCCATAAAAAGTAATAAAATTTTGATAGATGCTGTAATGTGGATAAACTTCTAAACCACCATGCTAAGTTAAAGAAAACAAATACAACATGTTACCTGTTGCATGATTCCATTTATATGAAACATCTATAACAGGTAAATCATAGAGATGGGAAGCACATTGATTCTTGCCAGAGGCTGGTAGAAAGGAGAGGGGAGAGGTTGTTCAATAAATATGAGGCTTACTTAGCAGCACATACACTAAAATTGGAATGATACAAAAATTAGCATGGCCCCTCTGCATGGCCCCTCTGCAAGGATGACACACAAACTCATGAAGCGTTCCATATATTAAAAAAAAAAAAATGAGGGGCAATTCTTCTGAGGTAATAAACATGTTTTGGCACTAGCTGGTGATGATAGTCACAACATTGAGTATAGTAAATGCCATTGAAGTTTACACTTTCAAATGGTTAATTTTGTGTTATGGGACTTTTGCCTCAATTAAAAAAAAAAATAAGAATTGGGCACTTGGGTGGCTCAGTCAATTAAGCATCTGCCTTCAGTTCAGGTCATGATCCCAGGGTCCTGGGATCAAGTCCCATGTCGGGCTCCCTGCTCATCAGGGAGTCCTTTTTCCTCTCCCTGTGCCCCTCCTCCTGTTGCTGTTCCTTCTCTCTCTCAAATTTAAAAAAAAAAAAAAAGAATCAAAACGATTTTGCTGGTCCAAAAATTACTAAATTTTAGAAAAAAAATACACAAAATGGATTCAATTATGTGCAACAATTTTTATTATTTTCTTTATTAGTTTCAGAAGTAGAATTTAGTGATTCATCAATTGCATATACACCCACTGTACCTTATATAAAGTGCTCTCGCCTCTTCCAGCAACCTTCATGTTTTTCTTTCTTTCTTTCTTTAGTTTTTATGGTGTGAATGTTTCTTTTATTTTTAGTTTTTGAGTATAGTTGACACAATATTAATTAGTTTCAAGTGTGCAACATACTGATTCAACCTTTTTTAGTGTTCAAACAAGCAAGAAAAAATATTAGATTATTTAACAAAAATATTTAAAAATAAAGTTGAAACTAATGGAGAAAAGATGATGAATAATTCCCTGACCTCATAATAAACAAGCTTTTCTAAATGAATTGTGGAACAACAATGAGATAAATAGTATGCAGCCATCAGAAATATTAAACTATAGTCAAATATATAGGAAACAATGTCATATAGCTAAAGCAGCATACAATATTTTATGACTAATTTTATAAAAATTGAAATATCATTAGAGTGTTCTGTTATAGCTAAGAAGAGTAAATTAATATGGATTATTTTATAATATGATTTTTGGTATGTATAAACTTTGTTTAATTTATAATGCTTCTTTAATAAGAAAAAATAATAACAATAAAAATATCACTACCTGCTTTGTTGTTGATATTGTTTTTCTGATAACATTTATCAGAGGAAAAATGTTTCTTTTTAAATATGATGAAAACTTAACAACAATTTTTTAAAACATTTTTTAAAATATTTATTTATTTATTTATTTGAGAGAGAGAGAACATGCACAAATACATGAAGAATGGACTGGGGGAGGAGGAGCAGATGGAGAGGGAGAAACAGACTCTCTGCTAAGTGAGCCTGACATAGCGCTGGACACCAGGACCCTGAGATCAAGACCTGGGCCCAAGGTGGATGCTTAACACAGATGCCCCTAGAAAAATTCTTTAGAAAAAAAATAACATTTTAATTTGGATATTTTGCTAAAATGTTATTAATTTCATATCTGGGTGTATCTGGGTGGCTCAGTGGGTTGAGCCTCTGCCTTCAGCTCAGGTCATGGTCCCAGGGTCCTGGGGCCGAGCCCTGTATAGGGCTCTCTGCTCAGCAGGGGACCTGCTTCCCCGCCCCCCTCTGCCTGCCTCTCTGCCTACTTGTGATCTCTCTCTCTGTCAAATAAATAAATAAAATCTTTTTAAAAAAATTTCAAATCTGAAAAAGCGTTTTTGGTCCTTGGATTTTATATGATACCCCAAACTTCTAAACTGAAGTTAGAGAAATAGCTCTCAAATTATTCTCAATTAAACCCCCTTTTTCTGATAGCAACACTATCTAGGGAAGACCAATTCATTTTCTTAAAAAACAAAAACAGGGACTCCCTGGGTGGCTCAGTTGGTTAAGCCACTGCCTTCGGCTAAGGTTATGATCCCAGCATCTTGGGATCAAGTCCTACATGGTCTCCTTGCTCAGCAGGAAGCCTGCTTCTCCCTCTGCCTCTGCCTACCACTCTGTCTGCCTATGCTCACGCTCTCTCTCTCTCTCTCTGTAGCAAATAAATAAACAATATCTTAAAAACAAAACAAAAACAAAAACAAACTTCTTTAATATCCTCTCAAATATTTTTAGGTCATTTGTAACAAATTTTGAGTTTCTGTTAATTTACCATAAAATGTAAAGCCTATTACGTATTAGAATTTTGCTATATTATTTTCTTGTATAATAGCATTAGCATGTATAGTAAGTTCTACCATAAACATTTAAAATTTAATGTGAGAGGATCACCTAAAATTTGTTTTAATAACTTTATATAGGAGCAGAACTTCTTCCACACAAGACCAGAAGGAAGACTGGAGTATTGCTACACCAGTGAAAGAGGTTAAACCAGAAGAGAGAGGTAAAGTTGTACCTCATACTTAAATAAATGAAGTTATATTTAAAAGCTCATTGACTTTTCATTTAACTTATTTTTAATGTTTACAATAATCATTTTTAAGAGTTTTATAATTCTTGTGAATATCTAATAGAGGAAAGAGCCTTCTATATCATTTAATTAAACAACAAAATTCAAAAAATATTTAATATAATGTATACTGGACTGGGTCCTGAGTATATAATGATCTCTCCCTACCTACCAAGAAGTTAACTGTAATTCAGTGCTGTCTAGTTGTGATTTCTGGGATAATCAAAGTGTTCTCTATTTCTGTCATCTGGTAGCCACATATAATATCTGCTTGAAATGTAGCTGGGAAGACTGAGTATTTAATTTTTCAGTTTAATTTTAACACTTTTTAAATGTAAATAATCACATGGGATTCATGACTACCACACTGGACATGGAAGCTCTACTCTATTTATATTTTGTATGTAACATGTATGTATGTAATATTAATATATTTATAAATATGTTTACAAATATATGTAATATTATATATTTATAAATATATTAATATTCTATATTTAATATATTAATATATACAAAATATTTATATATGTATAAATTAAGATTAATACATGCACTATATATTATATATTGTATATATAATGTGTATATATTGCATATATATAGTTTTCAAAGCTGTCTCTCATAGTGAGGCTCTGTCTTTACTGTTTCCTTTTCACTATTAATATCTAGAAAAAATCTTATTCGTTATGTATTAATTTTTCACATGACGAATGCTAGAAGCTTACTATGTTAATGGACATAATAACAGTTTAAATTAACTGCAGTTATGTTATTGTAAACTCATACACGTGATCCCAAAGTGCAAGACAGTATCAGGTTGACAAGATCTATTGTAATTAAGTGTTTGTGCTAAAAAAAATTACAGGTGGTTACTCACCTACTCAATATGAAATAGTAAAACTAATTGGATGATATTCTAGGAAAAAACTGAGAGATTCAATACAATGAATTGGAGGCATCTGAAGTTATAAACACAGCATCTATTTTAGAATGCTATCATAAAAACAGTACAGAAGATTGTGTAGAAACATGATGGATGTCTTTGGTAAAACATATTTTTATCACATCAGAAGTGATTTAAGTGGCATTAATTTAATTAAACATTTCAGAATCTCTTTATAGAAACTGAATAGATCATAAGTTGGCTGGAGAACACAGTGTTCACTGTGTATATTGTTATGAAAAAAACAGACAATTAAGGATGTAAAATGCCCAGGATATGGTAGATTCTGGAAAAAGAAGACAAAGAACAAATAAACAGTGGCCAAATCAAGGTCCAGTCCATAAATGATAATTTTTATGCATTACAATAGAGAGACCTGTTTCTCAAGAATTCTTTTCAGGCAGCATGCCGAATTTCTTTGATAGGCTTACTAGGTTAGAAATAGAAACTGTGACTACTGAGCTTGCACTTATAACCAATATGTAATATCTTCTAGCAGAAAATTATTGCTTTACTGTCCAAATCAAAACAAAACAAAGCAGAGGTCTATTAGTTACCTTTATTTTGAACCTGTTTTACTGTTTTTCTTCTAGACTCAGCTCTCTGAGGCTTTGCCTTTCTCGACACTTTGTGTTTGTTTATGTCTTCTTGTCATGTCACATTTTGGAAAAAGTCACTGTTTACAAGTATAAATCTCACCAGAGTGGAACCCATATCCATCTTCCTTACTGATCTATCTCTAGGGAGAGAGTGTATTGCCCAGAACATAACAGGCTCTCTGCGTGTTTCTAGTATAAATAGGTGAATGAATATCCATGTTAATCATTTTATTAACATTAAATCATATCTTTTCAGAGCTGTGAACCAGTAATTACAAATTTCTCTCATTACGAGTCAATTTGTGTTATAACTAAATAAATGGAATTTGGAAACAATGAATTTCTGGCAGGGCTAACTAAGGATGTTATTATCTGATAAGGATTATAAAGTATCATGTTTCTAGGAATCATCTGAGGATTTTCAGTATTTATCTGATGTAATCATTATGATTTTCTTTTGTCATAGAATGAGAGGAAATACAAGAATAAAAATAAAGTTCTATAATATAGCTTATGAAAAAAAATTTTTAGATAAAATATACAAGGAGATATTGCTTGAAATTCCTCTATTCTATTTTACAAAGTGTTCACTTCAAAATCTGTCTTCAAAGGTTATAATTAATGTTATTATTTTATTATAATAAAACTCTTTAAAAGACTAATTCATTTTTCTAAAATTCTCTTATTAAACATATAAATATTAAAAAGGAAAATGATACCATTAGTACCTATGTTCCCACCACCTAGTTTATAGGCGGATTCATTAACAAATGTGAATATATATTTCTATTTTAAGATGAAAAGTGTCCAGAATTAAAGCAGGAAATGGAAACATTGCTCTCAGAGGCCATTTATCTCATTAAAAGTCTAGAAACTGACCGTGCAGAAGCTGAAGAAGCTTTAAAACAACAAAAATCAAGAAAGAAAAAGATTCACATGAAAATTGATTCTTGGTCAATCTGGAGACTTCAAGAAATTCCATTAGCTGTGCAGAAAGGTAATAATAAGAATAAGAATAATAAGAATTTTTTCATATTCATTTCATTTCATTTCTTTTGTTTGAGAGGCATGAATAATCAATTGAAGCTTTGGAAAAAAGTCAACTCTGACCATATTGTTTTGCATCCAAACAGTGTGCTTTTGATAAATGCTATTAATGATAATGTTGGTAACATTTATGTAGCTGGGACTGCAGTGAGTAAACCTGGACCTTCTGTAGTTTGGTGTTTGTTTGTTGGTGTTTGTTTGTTTTTGTTTTTGTTTTTTCCAAGCCATCTCTAGATTTTTAATAAAAGAAAAATAAAAGAAGAAATTTGGGGAGCAGGAAAGCAGGTTAATTTCCTCCACCTCTGCATAGCCTGACATCTAGCCTCTCCTCATCTGTGTCTGCAATAAGGAAACTCCTTGCAGAAGACCTTGAATTTGATTCTGGGGCCTAATCTGGGATTATGTCCCAGGTTATGGACTGTCCCAGGATATAGATGGGCAGGTGAGGCATATTTCCAGGTCACACTTGCTTGTACATCAGCTGGGGTGGATGGGCCCTGCCCCAGTGGGTGATAAGCCAAGCCCTGTGTCAGCAGTGTAGGAACCACTGGGAAAGCATACGTCAGACCTGGGCCCAAGATTCTTTGCACCCTCCGTAAAGCTACTGTGAGAACTGAATGATGAATCCTGGAGACAGTCCTCACTTTGTTTGGTGTTTGCTGATAATTCCATAGTATTTATGGTGCCTGTGGGACATTTAAACTTTTGGCACATACTTCCCATGATGACTACATTATTTGGGTACTTGAAACTTAGAAATTTAAGTGATTTCCAATTGGTGTCATTGACCAAATCTTTAAATCTAGGAAAATAAAAGAGTTTTAAAATGATATTTTAGCAACATGCATCTGCTTTTGAGAATTCAGTAGTAGATCTTGAGAACTTCTAGCAGACAATAAAGCTGGAGATGCTTCAAAAGGAAATACTAGGTTTTTTAGACCACAGAATAAGAGACCTATCCTCAAGTATTAAACAGTCTAAAGGTACTGGATTTTTTATTCTCCAAACACTGCTTATTAAGCATGTCTACTATATGATTCTACTGAGGCTAGACTTTGTTTATAAATAACTTTTAATTCAGTTAGAAATTTTAATTCTGGATTCACATGATTTATAAATGGTTATATTAGGGTGCTTATAAACCTATCATTTAAACTAAGACACTTTTGAGAGGAAAAGGGAGGCTGTTTTACCCTGAGACATTAAATTATTTGTCAGACTGAACACTCGCATATACCTTTGTTATATGTCTTCTAAAATTATAGTTTCCAAGTAGAGTGTGCACATTTTAGGGAGTTGCAAGAAAACACTAGAACTTTTATATTTATAAACTTTATTATTTTATTTTCTTATTTGGTTATTGGGGTTTTAATTTTGCCACTATTATACCTGACAAAATAGAGTTTACCAGTGGTTCCTTGATTCTGTTATTTCAATAAAATAAATTAAGTGTAGGTTCAGTGACTGTTTACTCCTTTTAAATTAATACTGAGCTTACAGACTGAACTCACCCTTTGTTCACTCCATTCTGAAGCAGAACTCGAGAAGCAGGAGCCTAGACTGGATGATTTTAATTCTACCCCTGTCTATGCTCTTTGTTGCCCTTTAATAAAGATTTAATTCTAAAAATTATGCAAAAAATGCTCTAAACTCAGGTTAGAGTAGGCCTTTTTCTACCCACACTTTAAAGTGTGCATTTTACAAAACATTTGGTTTCTATAGCTATTTATAGAAGTAAATAATTCAGGCTTGGAGTGAGTTTGTTCTGATTCACAAGGTTTTTGAATAGAATTTATGATGTGCATACTCTACTAATACAAGAACATAAGTGGATAATTTATAAATACATACTTACATACATATTGGTGTTTTAGAGGCAACCAAAGGTACAATAGGGTCAGAATAGGCATCCTGGGAAATTCTGGAGCCCAGTAGATTCTTTTTTTTTTTTTTTTTTTTTTTTTTTTTTTTTTTTTTTTTTTTAAAAAAGATTTTTATTTTATTTATTTGACAGAGAGAAATCACAAGTAGATGGAGAGGCAGGCAGAGAGAGAGAGAGAGAGAAGCAGGCTCCCTGCCGAGCAGAGAGCCCGATGCGGGACTCGATCCCAGGACTCTGAGATCATGACCTGAGCTGAAGGCAGCAGCTTAACCCACTGAGCCACCCAAGCGCCCCAGAGCCCAGTAGATTCTTGAGCAGATTCACATTCACATTCACAAGGAGTCATCTGGAGTTTTTTTTTTTTTTTTTTTTAAAGAATTATGTGTTTATTTGAGAGAGAGAGAGAGAGAGCATGAGAGGGGCCGAAGGAACTGGAGAGAGAATCAGACTCCACGCCAAATGGAGCCCAGGGCAGAGCTGGATCTTAAAATGCTGAGACCACAACCTGAGCTGAAACCAGGAGTCAGACAGTTAACCAACTGTGCCACCCAGACACCCTTGCAATTTTTTAAAATGTTTCGGAAGCCTTTCCTTGTCAGTGGTAGTAGAATAGTCGGTGGTAGCTGGTTTTATTTAATATTTTGCTAATAATTTTCTATATAATCTCATATGGCCTTTATTAGAGAAGATATTATAGTTCATGGGTTGTATGAAGTTCTACTTAAGGAATTGCCAAAATAAAATTAAATTGAGATATGTACATGCACATTTTCCATACCTTATAAATGCATTTCAGTGATGGAATACATTCTTGCCATTGGTGATAATTTATTGCTTGAGCTGTCTTTTATTTAAAGATCTTTAGGGACACCTTGGTGGCTCAGTCGGGAAAGCATCTGCCTTCAGCTCAGGTCATGATCCCAAGGTCCTGGGATCGAGCCCCCTATCAAGCCCTGCATTGGGCTCCCTGCTCAGCAGGAAGCCTGGGTCTCCCTCTTCCACTCCCCCTGCTTATGTTCTCTCTCTTGCTGTCTCTCTCTGTCAAATAAATGAAATCTTAAAAAAAAAAAAAATCTATTTAAAGATCTTTTAAAAAACTATTAAAGATCTACTTACAAAACTGAAATTTATTTTCATCTGCTTTATTTTAAGTAGCTAACACATGCAATGAAATTTAAATTCATTTTTACTCTATAGTTTTTAGGTGACTTCTGTTTGTAAACTATTCCTGAAAAGTAGTGTGCTGTCAGGAATATATTGCCTTTATATGGATACATTTAGGATATAATTTCTAAATTTTAGAAAATTTTTTTACAGGTTACAGAAGTATATATTCTTAAAGATTTTGGATTCTCAAAATCTCTAGCTTATGTGACAAGAAAAATGCTTAATCTCCTTAGCAGCCTTAATATTAAGTGTGATGTTTATAGAATTTTAAAATAATTTTTGTGAAAAATGTACATTTATAATTAATGAAAATATTAAGGAAATTCCATTTTTTCTTGGATATCTTGTGGTCAGTCCTCCAGATCCATTCATCCCCCTAACCAGCCCACTCACGCTTGTATCTTTTGTTTTGTGATCAGTGAGTCTGATTGATAATGGACTGCATCAAACATATCTTTTGTAATCTGTCCTCTTGCTGGTTCAACCACTGGGAGAGTGGCAAGAAACCATGGAAGATAATGGAAAAGAGTGAGGGTGGGGTTATATACCCTTGACTACTTTCCTTTCTACTAGGCCACTGCATTCCCCTTTCCCCCACAGAATGACAGCCACTGGCACCCAACATGCAGCCAATAATCTAGTAAATGTCTTTTTATTTTTCCTCTCAAAAAAGATAATCAGAAGTAAGTTTTTCATCAGAAATCGGGTGTTACATAAGCTTAAAAAATATAGAATTAGATATGCACAGTTGTGTTTCCTTACAAAATAAGAGTATGTACACTTATTATACCCAAGCAGCATCTGAAGGCCCAAATAAACTAATGACTCAGATTTCCCTGGTACTCTTTATTGTACCTGCTTCCTTAGATTCCTGATTCCCTGTCCTTCCGTTAACCTACATTCCTGGGTCCATGGGCCATGACTGATTGGGCAATGACTGATTACCTAAAGGAAGAGAAAAAAAAACCAGACTGGTTTAAGTACTGGTTTATGTATTTGAATGGTATGTTGACACAATTCTAGGAGCTGCTGTTTTACAATCTCAATATAGGAAGGGTGAAGACAGGTAACCTTGAAGGAGTAAAGTCCTGGGTGCAAATGGGAAGTAGCAAAAAGGATAGCATAATCGGAGTTGGAAAGAACATGAATGTTGAGACTGGTGAAAGGGAGTTTAGGAGAGTGTTCTGGGGATTGATCTTTCAGAGGGGATGGAGTGTGAAGACAGTTGTGTCCCATAGAAATGTTCACAAGGTCCTTCTACTATGAAAGAAGACTTTAGCAATAACACAATGTTAAATCTTCTAATTCTGGTTTGCATTTAGTCATGTGAATTAATGTTATTTACTACAATAACAATTTGTAACAAATCACCTTGGAACTCAGTGGCTTACAACAATAAACGTTTTTTAATATAAGCTATCCTATTTGTAATAATTTTCAATTGTTTCTTTGTGTTTTGATATATAATTGTATCAACAGAAAATAGTAATTATTTTTTCCTTTTCCTTTCTGACATTTATAACTCCTATCGCATCATTTTACTTCTAGATAATTTTAGAAGGCCTCCACTCTTGCAGTTTTTCCCATTTTGTAGTTCATAGAATAGTTATACATAACCCAGTATATAGATTGGTTGTAATAGACAGGATTCATACTAGAACACTTTTTAGCTTATAAAACATATATGTTAATCCCTTTGATGATAAATGATGAACGCAATATATTTTATAATGCACTACTAAGTGTTACTAACTTAGTAAGCTTCATGGATAAGTAATTTCTGAATCTAAGATATTTCATATGTCTCTATTATCAAATAAATATTTCTTTCTGGAGTTCTTGTTTTAAAATCGGATTTTCTTTTGTTATTATTGTATGTCTAGAACATGAGGCCTATTTGGGAGATATTGTAGAATTACAATGGCATCTTGAAGATAAAGCTTATCAACTAAAACATTTTGAGAAACAAAAGGCAAAATTAGAAGAAGTTAATGCAAAGCTTCAAGCAGACATAGACTACATGAATAAATTTGGTCCTCTAATTAACTCAAAACAGAACCAAGAACTTGAAGCTCTGAAAGAATTTCAAACAAAGAAATTTGAGGTAAATGAATAAATGAATGGATATGCATTTTATAGATTGTTACTTAGTTGTACAAAATATTTCAGCTGTAAGAAGTTAATATCTTTAAATGTTTCCTTTTTAACTGAAAATTAACCTACTATTAATTTCCTAAAGGAACTATTAAACTACACATAATACAATCAGTTGATAATCATTTAAACTGTGTCATCTTCTGTTTTATACTTAGGAGTATTAATAGTCAACCTACTAATAGAATTTTGGAGATTTAGAACAACATGATAATTTTTGAAGTTTTAAATCAAACTGGGAGAGAATGCAAGCAGAATATATCAGTCAATTTTATTGTTGATGGTAATAAACTATAAAATCTTTTCAATGATTAATTAACATTTAACTCTCCGTTTGTGGAATTGAAGAATATATATAGAAAAATAGAAATTTATAGAAAAATAAATTATTTATACCTGCCACTGAATGAGCAGATTTAATTCATATTTTTTTTTAATTTTTTTAAAGTAAATAGAGTTGTTAAGTGTGTCCTGTATTCTCAGCAATTCCATTTTCCTTCCTCACTCTGCAAAGATAACCTTATCAGGAAAATCTGTCTCGAGGTGAATTTTGTATATTTATATATACATATTTAAGCATAATGAATGGTTTTTTGTTTTGTTTTGTTTTTCAAATAGTATCAACCATTGTAAAAGTTTCTGCAAGTTGTTTTTTTTAATCTGACATTGTTTTAGAGGTCAAACTACTATTCATTCATTTTACTTGCTGTTTGGGATTTGACAACAAAAATAAAGCTAGCAAAAGCAAAAATAAACAAGTGGGGATACATCAGTCTAAAAATCTTCTGCATGACAAGAGGAAACATCAACAAAATGAAAGTTTATTATATGGGAGAAAATATTTGCAAATCATATATCTGATAAGGGGTTAATATCTGAAATAAAGAACTTCATACAACTCAACACCAAAATAAAACAATATGACTTAAAATTGGGCTGAAGATCTGAATAGGTATTTTTCCAAAGAAGACATACAGACAACCAATAAGTACATGTTGGTTGTTGTACCAACAACAATATCACTAGTCATCAATATCACTAATCATCAGGGACTGCAAATCGAAACCACAGTGAGAGATCATCTCATACTTGTCAGAATGGCTATTATCAAAAAGACAAGAAGTAAAAAGTGTTGGCAAAAATGTAGAGAGAAAGAAACCCTTGTATGCTGGATATGTGAATTGGCGCAACCACTGTGGAAAGCAGAATGGTCCATTCCACAGGGATGGACCACTGTGGAAAGCAGAATGGAAGTTTCTCAGAAAATTAAAATGGAACTGTTGTATGACTCAGCAGTTTCACTTTTGGATATTTATTAGAAGAAAAAACACAAACTGAAAAGATGTGTGCACCCACATGTTCATTGCTGCGTTATTTACCATAGCCAAGATATTAAAACAACCTAAGTGTCCATCAATGGATGAATGGATGAAGAAGATGTGGTATGGGTGTGTGTGTGTGTGTGTGTGTATGTATATACACACATATATGTGTATATATATTAGTGATATGTATTATATATATATACGTGTATATATATTAGTGATAAGTATTATATATATATATACACATACATACATACACACACACACACACATATAATGGAATATTGCTCGCTTAAAAAAAAGAGTGAAATCTTGCCATTTGCAACAACAGGGATGGACCTTGAGGACATTATGTTAAGTGAAGTAAGTTAGAGGAACACAAATACCATATGATCTCATTTATATGTGGAATCAAAAGAAAAAAACAAATTAAAAAGTTTCATGGATAGAACAGATTGGTGGTTGCCTGATGCAGGGTTTAGAAGATGACTGGAAAGGGAGTGAAAAAGTACAATCTCCTATTTATAAAATATGTAAGTCATGGGGATTTAACATGTAGCATTTTGACTATAGTTAGTACTATTGTTTTATATATTCAGAAGTTGCAAAGACAGTACATATTAAAAGTTCTCATCACAAGAAAAAAATTCTAGCTATGTATGGCAATGGATGTTAACTAGACTCACTGGTGATAATTTCACAATATATAGAAATATTGAATCATATGTTTTATGCCTGAAATTATTATATATTAATTGTACCTCAATAAAAAAATGAAAACCTTTTGTGTGCCAAAGGACACTATCAATATCTGATAAAAAGTTAATATCCAAAATATGTACAGAACTTACGTAACACCAAAAAATAAGTAATACAGTTAAAAGATGGGCAGAAGACCTGAAATTACATTTTTCCAAAGAAGAAAAGATATGTGAAAAGATGGTTAACATCACAATCATCAGGGAAGTGTAAATCAAAACCACAATGAGATATCACCTTACACCTTTCGGAATAGCTAGAACCAACAAGACAAAAAGTAGCGTGTTGAGAAGGATATGGGGAAAAAAATAACCCTCATGCATTGTTGTGGGAATGTAAGTTGGTGCAGCCATTGTGGAAAACAGTATCGAGGTTCCTCAAAAAATTAAAAATAGAAATGCCATATGATCCAGTAATTCCACTACTGGGGTTTTACCCAAATAAAACAAAACCACTAATTTGAAAAGATATATGTACCGCTTTTTTTATTGCAGCATTTTTATAAAAGCCAAGATATGGGAACAACATCAGTGTCCATCGACAGGTGAATGAATAAAGAAGATGTAGTGTGTATATGTATATATGAATAATAGAATATTACTTAGCCATAAAATATGACAAAATTTTGCCATTTGTGCGAACATGGATGGACCTCTAGAGGATATAATGCTAAGTGAAATAAATCAATCAGAGACAAATACTGTATGATTTCACTTATGTGTAGAATCTGAAAAACAGGTATAGACCTATAAATACAGAGAACAAAATGGTATCTGCCAGGGGAGGAAGTGGATGGATAGGCAAATGGATGAAAAGGAATGGGGGGAACAAGCTTCCAGTTATGGAATGAATAAACCACTAGGATAAAAGGTATAGCATAACAAGGGCACCTGGATGGCCCAGTCAGTTAAGTGTCCAACTCTTGATTTTGGCCCGGGTGGTGATCTCAGGTTTGTGAGATTGAGCCCCATGTCAAGCTCCACACTCAGTGCAGAGTCTGCTTGAAATTTTCTCTTCCTCTCCCTCTGCCCATCTCATGCCTTCCCCCTCTCTCTCTCAGATAAATAACTTTCTTTTTAAAAGGTACAGATTAGGCAATATAGTCATGATACTGTATTAGTGTTATATGGTAACAGATGGTAGCTACACTTGGGGTGAGCACAGTGTAATGTATGGGATTTGTTGAATCACTGTCTTGTACTTCTGAAACTAATTTTTGTGTCAACTGTGTGTCAATGAAAAAAAGTAAAAAAGATACTATCAGAAAAGTAAAAAAAATGTATACCTATAGAATGGGAGAAAATATTGCAAATTATACATTTCAGAAGGGTATGGTACCTAGAATATATAAAGAACTTTTAAAATTCAACAACCCAAGACAAACAGCCAAGTTAAAAATGGGCAAAGGACTTGAATAGATATATCTCCAAACACATACAAATAGGCAACAAACATTTTTTTTTTTTTTTTGGTTTGTGAAAAGACAATTTTATTTATTATCAAAGGTGGCCATTGTCTGATGTGTTTATTTATAAGACTTTCAAGAAGAGCATTAATATCAAATATTATACTAATGCAAAACTAGAATCTTGTTTTCTATCTGTTAAAATAAATACATAATTTTGGACTATTGATCTACCCTTAAAAGAAGCTATTAAAGATATATGTTTCCTTGTGTCATCTGCCTAGATTACAGAGATTCTTTGTCCTACTAAAATAACTCTCTATGCTTTATATTTATTTTATTATATTCTTGATTATTTAAGTAAACAGAAGTTCCTCACTTAGGAAAGACTACGGCTCTTTAAAAATCATATTACTTTAAAAAATATTTTATTGTCACTTTGGTTAAACTGGCAATGAAGTATTAATGCACAGCAACCAATGATTCTATATTAATCAAGTGTTCAACTCTCCCAACAACTTTTGGTATTTGGGTAACAAACATTTAACAAGATAGATCTCAACATCATTAGTCATTAGAGAAATGCAAACCAAAACTATAGTGAGATACCACTTACAGCCATTAGGATGGGAATAAATATAAAACAGAATATAACAAGTTTTAGTGTCTATGTGAAGAAATTGGAACTGTGGCACCTTGCCGGTGAGAATATAAAATGGTTGCAGATGCTGTGGAAAAGATGCTTGCATTTCCTCAAAGAGTTTAACACTGAATACCATATGCTCTAGGGATTATACTCTGAGATATATACTCCAAAGTACTGAAAACTGATAACCAAGAAACAAAAGCAAATGTTGTACATAAATGTTCATGGCAGCAGTGTTTGTAATAGCCCAAGGTGGAAACAACCCGATGTCCATTACCTGATTAATGTCTAAATAAAATGTGATATATCTATACCACAGGAAGGAAATTTTAAAAAATGAAATACTGTTATATGTCACAACATAAATCAACTTTGAGACATTATGCTAAATAAGAAGCTAAAAACAAAATATCACATGTTGGGGCACCTGGGTGGCTCAGTGGGTTAAGATCTCTCTCTTGTCAAATAAATAAATCTTTTTAAAAAATCACATTCTGTATAATTTCATTTATATGAAATATCCAGAACAGATAAATCCATAAAACAAAACAGATTAGTGATTGCTAGGGGCCAGAGGAAGTATAGTGTAGTGTTTTATTTATAGTCCTTTATCATATAACTTTTTTATTTTATTTTATTTTATTTTATTTTATTTTATTTTATTTTATTTTATTTTATTTTATTCTGCTGTCTTGACTCAGTTTTGAGGTTCTGGCTAGAGATATGCTAAAAAAACTAACTGCTTAAAGGACTGAACGCCTCTAGTCAGCGTGCTTGAGCCCTAGTACATATCTTGCAAATTGCAGATAATTGCAAATCAAGCTCCAAGGTTCTGTTGCCTCCAAATTCTGCTAGCAGCCCAGCCTCATAACACCACAGAGCCACAAGAGTATTATCCACATCAATTGGAGTATCAATGGCGGAAGTATATAACAGTGCCACACAAACCCAACTCAAGAGCTTGCCTTGGAGATGAATTTGTCTCATATGATGTAACCTGGTTCCCAACATGGAGACCATCACCCCAGCAATGCCCACAGGTTACCTCTTTTTTTTTTTTTTTTTTTTTTTTTATTTTTTTTTTTTTTTATTTTTTATAAACATATATTTTTTATATACATATATTTTTATCCCCAGGTCTGTGAATCACCAGGTTTACACACTTCACAGCACTCACCAAATCACATACCCTCCCCAATGTCCATAATCCCACCCCCTTCTCCCCAACCCCCTCCCCCCGGCAACCCTCAGTTTGTTTTGTGAGATTAAGAGTCACTTAGGTTACCTCTTTTAAAGGCACTGAGAAGTTGGACATGGTCTATTTGATATTAGGAATTCTCTTACACTCTCTTCGCTTAGCTCATCATTCTGGTGTGTTCCTTGCTCTCTACTAAAATGTGTACATCTACACTCCTATGCCTGAAGGATAATCTTGTAGAGGTTACTACTACCTGTGCTATTCAAAACATTAGTGAACATTATTGCTTTTTTCAGGAGGCAATTGCTTTATTTCAGTCTACCAATTGACCCACTGGGGAGAGGACTGTTCACTCCCTACTACTGCCTTGTACTTCCTTCCCATGGGCTTTCCAGCAGGAGGTCCAAACTACAACCACTTCTTCTCTAGGTTGACAGAGAATGGAGAAATGGAGAGGGAAGGGAGAATGTTTATGATATTTGACAATTAATAAAAATTATAAAAATGGAATATTTTGGACCCTTTTATTAAGATAATAATGATTATTCCTGATAGGATTACAGTTTATTTCACTTATTTTTTTCATCTGTTTTCTACAGTAAAATATTATTTCAACAATAAAAACAATAAAAAATAATGATTCTTTTGTAGGTTAAAAAATGAATATTTTGTTTTGCTCATATCACCTGGAATACTGAACTTTTTTCTTCAATATCTTTTATGCATCACTCGTATTGATGCTTTTCAAGCTAATGGAAACCTAAAAATTTACTGTGCTAATAGAATAATATGGGAAGAAAATTGATGTAAAGGACTTTTTTTTTTTAGATCAAAACTACCTAAATTTAAGTCCTATCTCTGATTTTTCTCTTGCCTGATTCTTTTAATTACACATTAAGTTCATGTATTAACAAAAATAATTTTCATTTCTAGGCAATGGAATTATACAAACAAACTCAAGAAGAACTTGAAGAAGCTATAGAAAATGTTGAAAATGCCAAATTGAATGTTAAACAAATTAGACAAAACATGGAGCAAGACATTCATAATGATGAAACAACCATAGAAGCCTACAAGTAAGAATTTTTCACTAACGCTGCTTACAGCATTTAGAACAAAAATATTGATTAAAATGTAATTTATATTCCTGTATAAAAATTCAGATAAAGAGAAAGAATCTCAATAACCTATATTTATCTTATGACCACGTTTATATATAAATTAAGATATGTGTCTTTTACATATGTAATATACATATGTATAGATTCCTAAAGTACTATTTTTCTGTCATTTTATTTACAAGTTTTTTAAAATTTTAATTCCAGTATTGTTAAGATACAGTATTATATTATTCCCAGGTGTACCGTATAGTGATTTAACGGTTCTGTACATTACTTAGGGCTCATCATGATAAATGTACTTTTTAATCCCCACCCTCTATTTCACCCATTTCCCCCACCCACCCACCCAATAACCCCTCTGGTAACCATTAGTTCTCTGTAGTTACCAGTCTGTTTCTTGATTTGTCTCTCTATTTGCTCTTTTCCCCCCCACTTTGCTCACTTGTTCTGTTTCTTAAATTCCACATATGAGTGAAATCAAGTGTTAATTGTCTTTGACTGACTTACTCAGCATGATATTCTGAACTCTAGCCATGTTGTTGCAAATGGCAAAATTTCATTCCGTTTATGGCTGAGTAATATTCTATTCTATATGTACACCATATCTTCTTTATCTTGATAAATCAATGGACAATTGGGCTACTTCCATAATTTGGCTACTATGTATAATGTAGCAATAAACATAGGGGTGCATGTATCCCCTTGAATTAGTGTTTTCATATTTTGGGGGTAAATAACCCAGTAGTACAATTACTGGGTCATAGGATAGTTCTGTTTTTAACTTTCTGAGGAACCTCTGTACTATTTCCCATGGTGGCTCCACCAGTTTGCATTCCCACCAAGAGTACACGAAGGTTTCTTTTTCTCCATATTCTTGCCAACACCTGTTGTATGTTGTGTTTTTTATTTTAGTCATTCTGACAGGTATGAGGTGATATCCCATTGTAGTTTTGATTTTCATTGCCTTGATGATGAGTGATGTTGAGCATCTTTTCATGTCTGTTGGCCATCTGGATGTCTTCTTTGGAGAAATGTCTATAGGTGTCTTCTGCCCATTTTTAAATTGGATTATTTATTTTTTGGGGTGTTGAGTTCTGTCAGTTCTTCATATATTTTGCATATTAACCCTTTGTCAGATATGTCAATTGCAAACATCTTCTCTCATTCAACAGATTGCCTTTTAGTTTTTTTTTTTTATTATTTCCTTCACTGTGCAGAAGCTTTTTGTTTTGATGTAGTCTCAATACTTTATTTTGTTTTTATTTCCCTTACCTCAGGAGACCTGTCTAGACGAATGTTGCTATGTCCAATGTCAGAGAAATTACTACTTGGCCTCTCTTCTAGGACTTTTATGGTTTCAGGTCCTACATTTAGGTCTTTGATCCATTTTGAATTTATTATTGTGTCTGGTGTAAGAAAGTCATCCAGTTTCATTCTTTTGCATGTAGCTGTCCAGTTTTTCTACCACCATTTATTGAAGAGACTTTTTTGTCCCCATTGTATATTCCTTCCTCCTTTGTCAAAGAATAATTGACCATATAATTGCAGATTTATTTCTGGGTTTTCCACTTTGTTCCATTGATTTATGTCTGTTTTGTGCAATACTGTACTGTATTGATTGCTACAGCTTTGTAATATAGCTTGAAGTCCAGAATTGTGATGTCTCCAACTTTGCTTTTCCTTTTCAAGATTGCTTTAGCTTTTTGGAGTCTTTTTTTGTTCCCTATAAATTTTAGAATTGCTTGTTGTAGTTCTGTGAAAAATGCTGTTGGTATCTTAATAAGGATTTCATTTAACATGTAGATTGCTTTGGGTAGTATAGACATTTTAGCAATATCTGGTTTTCCTATCCATGAGCATGGAATGTCTATCCATTTATTTGTGTCATTTTCAGTTTCATCAGTGTCTTACAATTTTCAGAGTATAGATCTTACACTTCTTTGGTAAGTTTATTCTTAGTTACCTTTTTTTTTTTTTTGGTACAGTTATAGATGGGATAATTTTCTTAATTTATCCTTTTTCTGCTTCATTATTAGTGTATAGAAATGTGTGTTAACTAACTAGAGTTTAAATAAAACCTTGAAACAAGAAAAAAAAATGCAACAGATTTCTCCACATTGATTTTGTATACTGTGACTTTACTGAATTCATTTATCAGAACTACTAAATGTTTTGGTGGAGTCTTCAGGCTTTTCTATATATTGTATTATGTTATCTCAAATAGTGAAAGTTTTCTTCTTCCTTAAAAATTTGAATGCCTTTTATTTCTTTTTGTTGTCTGATTGTTATGGCTTGGACTTCCCGTACTATGTTGAATGAAAGTGTGAGAGTGGACATCCTTGTCTTGTTCCTGACCACATGTGAAAAGTTGTTCTTCCCTAATGAGTATGATGGTTGCTGTGTGTTTTTCTTTTAAAACCTTTATTGTGTTAAGGTATGTTCCCTCTAAACCTCCTTTGTTAAGGGTTTTTATCATGCATGATGTTGTACTTTGTCAAATGCTTTTTCTGCTTCTATTGAAAAGATTTTTGTACTTTCTCTTTTTTTTATACCCTTATACTTTTTATACATTTATAATGTGATGCCTCATGTGGATTGATTTTTTTTAATACTGGAACACCCTTGCATCCTGAGAATAAATTTCATTTGATCGTGGTAAATGGCTTTTTTTTTACTGTATTGTTGGATTTGGTTTGCTAGTATTTTATTGAGAACTTTTGCATGTACATTTATTAGTGATATTGGCCTGTAATTCTGTTTGTTTTTTTCGGGGGAGGGGGTGGGTTTGACTGGTTTTTATGGATACACTTTTTTGGATTGGTTGATTGATTGATTGATTGGTGCCTTTATTTTCATTGGTATTAGGGTAATGCTGGCCTCACAGGATGAATTTGGAAGTTTTTCTTCCTCTTCTATTATTTTTTTCAATATTTTGAGAAGATTAGATATTAACTGTTCTTTAAATGTTTGGGAGAATTCACCTCTGAAACTGTCTGGCCCTGGACTTTTGTTAGTTGGGAGTTTTTTAATTACTGATCTAATTTCTTTGTTTTCTTTTTTTAAAGATTTTATCCATTTATTTGATAGAGATGATAAGTAGGCAGAGAGACAGTAGGAAGCAGGCTCTCCATGGAGTAGAGAGCCCGATGTGGGGGCTCGATCCCAGGACCCTGGGATCATGACCTGAGCCGAAGGCAGAGGCCTTAACCCACTGAGCCACCCAGGCGCCCCTACTTATCTAATTTCATTTCTGCTAATCAGTCTGTTCAAATTTTTTATTTCTTCCTGATTCAGTTATGGTAGGTTATATATATCTAGGAACTTATCCATTTCTTCTAGGTTGTCCAATTTGTTGGCATACAATTTTTCATAATATTCTCATTCAGTTGTTTGTATTCCTGTGGTGTTTGCTGTTATTTCACCTCTTTAACTTGTAATTTTGTTTGAATCCCCTCTCTTTTTTCTGCCTTTTGTTTGTTTGTTTTTGTTTTTGTTTTTTTGATGAGTCTGCCTGGAGGTTTATCAATTTTGTTGATCTTTTTAAAAAAAGAGCTCCTGGTTTTGTTGATCAGTAGGTATAACTTTAGGTGGTTTGTTTGTTTGTTTGTTTTTAGCTTCTTGAGATAGGCCTGTAATGCTATAAATTTCCCTCTTTAAACCATTTTTGCTGCATCCCAAAGTTTTGGATCCTTTCATTTTTATTTTTGTTTGTTTCCATGTAATTATTCATTTCTTTTTTGAATTCTTGGTTGACCCATTCATTGTTTAGTAGTATGTTATTCAACCTCCATGTATTTGTGGTCTTTCCAGACTTTTTCTTGTGGTTGATTTCTAGTTTCATAGCATTGTGGTCAGAAAAGATGTATAGTATCACTTAAATGTTTTTTTTTTTTTTTTAATTTGTTGAGACTTGTTTTATAGCCTAATACATCATCCATTTTGGAAAATATTTGTGTACACTTGACTTGAAAAGAACGTGTATTTTGCTATTTTAGGATAGAATGTTAAGTCCATCTAATCCAGTATGTCATTCAAAGCCACTGTTTCCTTGTTGATTTTCTGTTTGGATGATCTGTCCACAGATGTAAGTGGAGTATTGAAGTCCCCTACTCTTACTGTATTACTATCGATTAATTCCTTTATGTTTTTTATTAACTTCTTTATGTATTTGTGTACTCCCATGTTGAGTATATAAATATTTATATTTGTTATATTTTCTTGGATTGTCCCCTTTATTATTTTATAATGCATTTCTTTGTCTCTTATTACAGTCTTTGTTTAAAAGTCTATTTTGTCTGTTATAAGTATTGCTACCCCTACTTACTTTTGACATCCATTTGCATGATAAATGTTTCTCTGTCCCCTCACTTTTATTCTGCATGTGCTTTTAGCTCCAAAATGAGTCTCTGTTGACAGCTTATAGATGGATCTTATTTTTTATCTCTCTGTCACTCTGCTTTTTTCTTGAGTATTTAGTCCATTTATATTCAAAGTAATTATTGATAATTATGGATATATTACCATTTTGTTATTTATTTTGTGGTTTTTGTAGTTTTTCTCTGATTTTTTTCTTCTCTTGCTCTCTTTCATAGTTTATACTGTTTTTTGGGGGAATTCCATTGGGTTTTTATATAACATTTTCTCCACATAGCAATGTAGATTAAGTTGATGGTTGCTTAAGTTGGAACTCATTCTTTACTCCTCTCTCCTCCAAGTTTTAGGTATATGGTGTCATGTTTTATGTCTTTTTATTTTGTAAATCACTTGATTGATTTTTATGGATACACTTATTTTTACTGCTTTTGTGTTTTCTATTTTTCATACTTTCACTTATGGTCTTTCCTTTCCACTCAGAGAGTCCTCCTTAATACTTCTTGTAGGACTGGTTTCAGTGATCATGACTCCTTCAGTTTTCCTTGGTCTGAGAAACTCTCTGTCTCTCCTACTATTTTGAATAATAGACTCTCTGGTTAGAGTATTCCTGGCTGCACATATTTCCCTCTCACCACTTTGAATATATCATTTTACTCCTTCTGGCCTACAAAGCTTGTTGCTGAAACATTTGTTGATAGCCTCACGGGGTTTCCCTTGTATATAACTCTCTTCTTTTCGCTTCCTACTTTTAAAATTCTTTCTTGCTGTACTGATTCCTGTAGGTAGCCATGTGTTTATGCTGGGGGCAAGGGAGAGAAATGACACCTGCCAGCTTTTTTATTTCTGGAGAGGTTTCCCTGCTATCCCTGCTCCTATGATACATGCTGTGAGATGAGTAAATAACTCTCCTTCCTGTATGCCCCAGACATTTTTAAAACTGCTGCTTCTATGCTATCCTTGTGGCTGTTTCTTTTGCTGTCTCTTTAAGGGCAGGGACTTTCTATTGCCCTCTAGGCTCTCCCATAGCAGAGGCTGCTGAGTTTTAAAATTCCAGGCTTAGGGGCACCTGAGTGGTTCAGTAGGTTAACCGTCTGCCTTGGGCTCAGGTCATGATCCCAGGGTTCTGGGATGGAACCCTGTATCAGACTTTCTGCTCAGCAGTTAGTCTGCTCAGCAGTGAGTCCACTTCTCCTTCTGCCTCTGCACTCCCTCTTGCACTCTCTCTCTTGCTCTTTCAAGTAAATAATAAGTAAAAATCTTTAAAAAGTAATACATGTGTGTACATGTATATATGCATATATGTATATATATGAAAATCTACTATTAGGATAGAAAAACTATAAAATCATATGCGCTTAATATAACCTAGAAATATGTAAAGAAACTGCTGAGAGCATTATAAGCATAATGTAAAGAAACTGAGCATTATAAGAATAAATTGACTAGGGGCGCCTGGGTGGCTCAGTGGGTTAAGCCGCTGCCTTCGGCTCAGGTCATGATCTCAGGGTCCTGGGATCGAGTCCCGCATCGGGCTCTCTGCTCAGCAGGGAGCCTGCTTCCCTCTCTCTCTCTCTCTCTGCCTGCCTCTCCATCTACTTGTGATTTCTCTCTGTCAAATAAATAAATAAAATCTTTAAAAAAAAAAATAAAAAAAAAAAAAAAAAAAAAAAAAAAAAAAAAGAATAAATTGACTAGCATCAGGTTTTTTCTGTCAGAAAACGATAGATCAAGCAGACCAAATTAAGTAAAACACTCCTTGTTATCACACTCCTGGTTGTTAGCAGGTTGATTTTCTTTTTCTTTTTTTTTTTAAGATTTTATTTATTTACTTGACAGAGAGAGATCACAAGTAGGCAGAGAGGCAGGCAGAGAGAGAGAGGAGGAAGCAGGCTCCCCGCTGAGCAGAGAGCCCAATGTGGGGCTCGATCCCAGGACCCTGAGATCACGACCCAAGCCGAAGGCAGCGGCTTAACCCACTGAGCCACCCAGGCGCCCCGCAGGTTGATTTTCAAGGGTCGTTGGCCTAGATTGTGTCCTTGTCATGTGGGCTTCTCTATAGAGCACCTCAAAACATGGCAGCTAAATTCGTCAGAGCAAATAAGCAATAGAGCAAGAAAGTGCCAGCAAGACAAAAGTCACAGCTCTTACTATCTAATCATAAAGATGATATTCCATCACTTTTACTTTACTCTGTTTATTGGAATAAACTCTCTGGATCTGGCCCACATGCAAGGAGAAGTGATTTTAGGAGAGAATATCAAAATGCAGATATCACTGAAAGTCTTGTTGGAAACTGCTTACCAACCACAGAGCTCTTTGGTAATTTCCACTTTTCATGGTTGGAGGTTTGTGGGGTGATACCTATGGCTTTCACAGGAGACCCAGAATACAACAGAATTATATGGATAATATGCCAGAAGAAAGTCTTCAGAAGGTTTGAAAATGTAGAAAATAGGAGAAGATGATCAAGAGGTATGGAAGATAAAATAAGAAAAACTAATATGTGTTTAAGTCCTAAAATGGTACCAAGGTATTGTTTGAAAAGTTTATATATTAATCTTTTATATATTTATTTCTTCATTATTTATATAAATTTTAGATTTATATTATTTATATGTTTATTTTAATATTATTATTTTTATATTAAATTTATTTATATAAATGTCCATATATTATTTCTATATTAATATTTTATATTAATCTATAAAAGATTATATATATATTATATAAAAGAAAATGCCCAGGGATAATGATAATTATAATGCATAGATCAATAATACTGGAAGACTAACAAATCCCAACAGAATAAATAAAAATCGATCCACATTCAAAGTATCTTAATAAAATAAAATTAACAGACTTTCAAAATCAAGAGATGATCTTAAAAGGGAAGCATAAAATAGTTTCATAGCAATCAGTCAAAAAATATATTTCTTAACAAAAATGAAAATTAGATTATAGATATATTTAACATATTAAAGATCAATTAAAAATCAAGAAATCTATGAAAATAGAAAATATCCTTCAGGAGAGACCTGGGTGGCTCAGTTGGTTAAGCTTCTGCCATCAGCTCAGGTCATGATCCCAGTGCCCTGGAATCAAATCCCGTTGGGCTCTCAGCTCAATGGGGAGTCTGCTTCTCCCTCTCCTGGAGGCAAAAAGTATTCCAAGAATCCATTTACAATGATGAACAAATTTAATCAACTCCCAGAAAGGTATAACAACTTTAAAATAAGAACCTAGAGAACTTCAAAACATAAAGCAAAACCCAATGGCATTTAAAAAAAACAAAAAACAAAAAGATGTAGGGAGACACATTGTTATAGCAGGTAATTATACCACACTTTTCTCAATAATAAAAAAAAGTAGTAAAAATTAGTAGTGATAAGGAACAAGGTTTCTCAAACATCACCTTGGAAACTTTTAAAAATGCAGACTCTCATTAATAGGACTGAATTTGCCTGAGATTCTGCATTTTGTAGAAGCCCCTAGGTAAAGCTGATGGTCCATAGACTGCACTTGAAATAGCAAGGAAATACAAAGATTAACCTTTATGATTAGTAACCTTGACCTAATGAAACAGTAACCAATAGTTACATTCAATAAGTAGACTGCACTTGAAACAGCAAGGAAATATAAAGATTAAGTTTTATGATTAGTAAACTTGACCTATTGAAACAGTAATCAGCAGTGATTTCAGTAAAGTACATAAGGAATACCTACCCCCCCCCAAAAAAAAAAAATATATATATATATATAAAACCCCAAGTCACTGAGCCAAAAGTGAAGACTCAATAATTTTCAGTGGGTTGAAACTGGATGTTCCCTGGCTAAACCACAAATTCAGCTAGAAAGTAGTAATAAATAGACAACTATAACATAATAAATTCATCATGAAAAAATTTTAAATGTATTTTTTAATAACCCATGGATCAAAGAAGAAACCAAAATGCAAATTAGAAAATACATTTAACTAAGTGACATATAACAAATCTAATGAGCTATAAGAGTGATTGACTTATTAAATAATAGACAATATTTAAAATATGTATTGTATGTGAGGAAATAAAAACATTAATGGGTATTACATAGATAATAGAACTATGTATAAATTTTGTGTTCTTCATTTTGCTTATATTTACTTGATTCCAGCTCTGCAATGAATATGATCATTAATCAATTTGAATGAATAAAAATTTTATTTTGATATACTAGACCATAAAGAATTTACAGCGAACAAGAGGAATTAGAAGAATATGATAAAACACAAATACATCAAGAATGTAATAAAAAATACTCCAATTACTAAAATGCAAAATGAAGTCTATATATATATTTAAATACTCCTATCTTATTGGAAATCAAACAAATGCAAGTTGAAATACTTGGATGCTATTTATAATAATACATGGCTACATAAGTTGTTTTTAATAATACCTCATACTGGAGATTTTTTTAAAAATAGTTACTTTTGCACATACATAGATAGCAGTTATATATACTTGTTATATACATCTATAGGCAATTTGACAATATATATGAATAAATTTAAAATGAGACAGAGAGGCTGGAAAGATGACAGGGTAGGAGGAAGCTAAGCTTGTCTCCTCTTATGGGTACAACTAGATAACATTCACAATAGTGTAAATAACCCAGAAAATGACTTGAAGACTGGCAGAACAAACTCAACTAAAGGTAGAAAAAAAAGCACATCATGGAAGGTAGGAAGGGCAGAGACAGGAATTTGGAACCAAACAGACCATGGCCATCCAAGGCAGGGAGGGAGCCAGTTGTGTGAAGAAGGACAAGAAACAGACTATCATATGGGGAGCGGGCAAGGGGTAGGTGGATTCCCATAACATCTGGCGTTGAAACCAACAGGGGCTGAATCTTGTGAGATCTTAAAACTAGGGATTTAAGCCTGGAATTTTATTTTAATTTTACTTTTAATATATTTTTTTAAAAATTTTAAAAGATTTTATTTATTTATTTGAGAGAGCCAGAGCCAGACAGCAGGAGCAAGGTGAGAGGGCAAGAACAGGAAGAAGAGCAGAGGGAGAAGTAGACTTCCTGCTGAGCAGGGGGTCAGATGTGGGGATCTGTCCCAGGACTCCAGGATCAAGTATATTTTCTAAAATTCTACTGTAAGCATTAGAGGAGTTATAAATGATTTGTTATATAAAATTATAGAAATATGTTTATTATTCTTCATGATTTTTTAATTGTTGGGTATTAATACACATGCAGAAACATGATTATGTATGCTATCAAGTGTACACATTAATGATTTTTTTTCAAGATTGTATTTATTTATTTGACAGAGATCACAAGTAGGCAGAGAGGCAGGCAGAGAGAGAGGAGGAAGCAGGCTCCCTGCCAAGCAGAGAGCCCGATGAGGGGCTCAATCCCAGAACCCTGGGACCATGACCTGAGCCGAAGGCAGAGGGTCTAACCCACTGAGCCACCCAGGCGCCCCACATTGATGATTTTTAAAATATGTATTCATTCATGTAACCATGCCCCTAATTTAGGTATAGAAGCCTTTCAGCATACTGGAGATTTCTCTTGTTCTCTTTCCCAGTCTGTACCACTGCCCCCTTCTTCCCCAAAGAGGTCATCTTCATTCTTTTTTTTAAATTTTTTATTTTTTATAAACATATATTTTTATCCCCAGGGGTACAGGTCTGTGAATCGCCAGGTTTACACACTTCACAGCACTCACCAAAGCACATACCCTCCCCAATGTCCATAACCTCACCCTCCTTCTCCCAACCCCCCTTCCCCCAACAACCCTCAGTTTGTTTTGTGAGATTAAGAGTCACTTATGGTTTGTCTCCCCCCCCAATCCCATCTTGTTTCATTGATTCTTCTCCTACCCACTTAAGCCCCCGTGTTGCATCACCACTTCCTCATATCAGGGAGATCATATGATAGTTGTCTTTCTCTGCTTGACTTATTTCGCTAAGCATGATACCCTCTAGTTCCATCCACGTTGTCGCAAATGGCAAGATTTCATTTCTTTTGATGGTTGCATAGTATTCCATTGTATATATATACCACATCTTCTAGATCCATTCATCTGTTGATGGACATCTAGGTTCTTCCATAGTTTGGCTATTGTGGACATTGCTGCTATAAACATTTGGGTACACGTGCCCCTTTGGATCACTACGTTTGTATCTTTAGGGTAAATACCCAGTAGTGCAATTGCTGGGTCATAGGGCAGTTCTATTTTCAACATTTTGAGGAACCTCCATGCTGTTTTCCAGAGTGGTTGCACCAGCTTGCATTCCCACCAACAGTGTAGGAGGGTTCCCCTTTCTCCGCATCCTCGCCAGCATCTGTCATTTCCTGACTTGTTGATTTTAGCCATTCTGACTGGCGTGAGGTGATATCTCACTGTGGTTTTGATTTGTATTTCCCTGATGCCGAGTGATATGGAGCACTTTTTCATGTGTCTGTTGGCCATCTGGATGTCTTCTTTGCAGAAAAGTCTGTTCATGTCCTCTGCCCATTTCTTGATTGGATTATTTGTTCTTTGGGTGTTGAGTTTGCTAAGTTCTTTATAGATTCTGGACACTAGTCCTTTATCTGATATGGCGTTTGCAAATATCTTCTCCCATTCTGTCAGTTGTCTTTTGATTTTGTTAACTGTTTCCTTTGCTGTGCAAAAGCTTTTGATCTTGAAATCCCAATAGTTCATTTTTGCCCTTGCTTCCCTTGCCTTTGGTGATGTTCCTAGGAAGATGTTGCTGCGGCTGAGGTCGAAGAGGTTGCTGCCTGTGTTCTCCTCAAGGATTTTGATGGATTCCTTTCTCACAATGAGGTCCTTCATCCATTTTGAGTCTGTTTTCGTGTGTGGTGTAAGGAAATGGTCCAATTTCATTTCTCCTGCATGTGGCTGTCCAATTTTCCCAACACCATTTAATGAAGAGGCTGTCTTTTTTTCCATTGGACATTCTTTCCTGCTTTATCAAAGATTAGTTGACCATAGAGTTGAGGGTCTATTTATGGGCTCTCTATTCTGTTCATTGATCTATGTGTCTGTTTTTGTGCCAGTACGATGCTGTCTTGATGATGACAGCTTTGTAATAGAGCTTGAAGTCCGGAATTGTGATGCCACCAACGTTGGCTTTCTTTTTCAATATCCCTTTGGCTCTTCGAGGCCTTTTCTGGTTCCATATAAATCGTAGGATTGTTTGTTCTATTTCTTTGAAAAAGATGGATGGTACTTTGATAGGAATTGCATTAAATGTGTAGATTGCTTTAGGTAGCATAGACATTTTCACAATATTTATTCTTCCAATCCAGGAGCATGGAACATTTTTCCATTTCTTTGCATCTTCCTCAATTTCTTTCATGAGTACTTTATAGTTTTCTGAGTATAGATTCTGTGCCTCTTTGGTTAGGTTTATTCCTAGGTATCTTATAGTTTGGGGTGCAATTGTAAATGGGAATGACTCCTTAATTTCTCTTTCTTCTGTCTTGTTGTTGGTGTAGAGAAATGCAACTGATTTCTGTGCATTGATTTTATATCCTGACACTTTACTGAATTCCTGTATAAGTTCTAGCAGTTTTGGAGTGGAGTCTTTTGGGTTTTCGCACATATAGTATCATATCATCTGCAAAGAGTGATAATTTGACTGCTTCTTTGCCGATGTGGATGCCTTTAATTTCCTTTTGTTGTCTGATTGCTGAGGCTAGGACTTCTAGTACTATGTGAATAGCAGTGGTGATAATGGACATCCCTGTCGTGTTCCTGACCTTAGCGGAAAAGCTTTCAGTTTTTCTCCATTGAGAATGATATTTGCGGTGGGTTTTGATGATATTGAGGTATGTGCCCTCTATCCCTACACTTTGAAGAATTTTGATCAGCAAGGGATACTGTACTTTGTCAAATGCTTTTTCAGCATCTATTGAGAGTATCATATGGTTCTTGTTCTTTCTTTTATTGATGTGTTGTATCACATTGACTTATTTGCGGATGTTGAACCAACCTTGCAGCCCTGGAATAAATCCCACTTGGTCGTGGTGAATAATCCTTTTAATGTACTGTTGAATCCTATTGGCTAGTATTTTGGTGAGAATTTTCGCATCTGTGTTCATCAAGGATATTGGTCTATAGCTCTCTTTTTTGATGGGATCCTCTTCTGGTTTTGGGATCAAGGTGATGCTGGCCTCATAGAATGAGTTTGGAAGTTTTCCTTCCATTTATATTTTTTGGAACAGTTTCAGGAGAATAGGAATTAGTTCTTCTTTAAATGTTTGGTAGAATTCACCCGGGAAGCCATCTGGCCCTGGGCTTTTGTTTGTTTGGAGATTTTTAATGACTGTTTCACTCTCCTTAATGGTTATGGGTCTGTTCAGGCTTTCTACTTCTTCCTGGTTCAGTTGTGGTAGTTTATATGTTTCTAGGAATACATCCATTTCTTCCAGATTGTCAAATTTGTTGGCGTAGAGTTGCTCATAGTATGTTCTTATAAATAGATTGTATTTCTTTGGTGTTAGTTGTGATCTCTCCTCTTTCATTCATGATTTTATTTATTTGGGTCCTTTCTCTTTTCTTTTTGATAAGTCTGGCCAGGGGTTTATCAATTTTATTAATTCTTTCAAAGAACCAGCTCCTAGTTTCGTTGATTTGCTCTATTGTTTTTTTGGTTTCTATTTCATTGATTTCTGCGCTGATCTTTATGATTTCTCTTCTCCTGCTGGGCTTAGGGTTTCTTTCTTGTTCTTTCTCCAGCTCCTTTAGGTGTAGGGTTAGGTTGTGTACCTGAGACCTTTCTTATTTTCTTGAGAAAGGCTTGTACCGTTATATATTTTCCTCTCAGGACTGCCTTTATTGTGTCCCACAGATTTTGAACCATTGTATTTTCATCATCATTTGTTTCCATGATTTTTTTCAATTCTTCTTTAATTTCCTGGTTGACTCATTCATTCTTTAGAAGCTTGCTGTTTAGTCTCCAAGTATTTGGGTTCTTTCCAAATTACCTCTTGTGTTTGAGTTCTAGCTTCAGAGCATTGTGGTCTGAAAATATGCAGGGAATGATCCCAATCTTTTGATACCAGTTAAGTCTTGATTTAGGACTGAGGATGTGATCTATTCTGGAGAATGTCCCATGTGCACTAGAGAAGAATGTGTATTCTGTTGCTTTGGGATGAAATGTTTTGAATATATCTGTGATGTCCATCTGGTCCAGTGTGTCGTTTAAGGCCTTTATTTCCTTGCTGATCTTTTCCTTGGATGATCTGTCCATTTCAGTGAGGGGAGTGTTAAAGTCCCCTACTATTATTGTATTATTGTTGATGTTTCTTTGATTTTGTTATTAATTGGTTTATATAGTTGGCTGCTCCACCGTTGGGGGCATAAATATTTAAAATTGTTAGATCTTCTTGTTGGACAGACCCTTTGAGTATGATATAGTGTCCTTCCCTCTAATCTCTTATTATTGTCTTTGGCTTAAAATCTTGTTGGACAGACCCTTTGAGTATGATATAGTGTCCTTCCTCATATCTTATTATAGTCTTTGGCTTAAAATCTAATTGATCTGATATAAGGATTGCCACTCCTGCTTTCTTCTGATGTCCATTAGCATGGTAAATTCTTTTCCACCCCCTCACTTTAAATCTGGAGGTGTCTTCGGGCTTAAAATGAGTTTCTTGGAGGCAACATATAGACGGGTTTTGGTTTTTTATCCATTCTGATACCCTGTGTCTTTTGACTGGGGCATTTAGCCCATTAACATTCAGGGTAACTATTGAGAGATATGAATTTAGTGCCATTGTATTGCCTGTAAGGTGGCTGTTACTGTATATTGTCTCTGTTCCTTACTGATCTACCACCTGTAGGCTCTCTCTTTGCTTAGAGGACCCCTTTCAATATTTCCTCTAGAGCTGGTTTGGTGTTTGCAAATTCTTTCAGTTTTTGTTTGTCCTGGAAGCTTTTAATCTCTCCTTCTATTTTCAATGAGAGCCTAGCTGGATATAGTATTCTTGGCTGCATGTTTTTCTCGTTTAGTGCTCTGAAAATATCATGCCAGCTCTTTCTGGCCTGCCAGGTCTCTGTGGATAATTCAGCTGCCAATGTAATATTTTTACCATTGTATGTTACAGACTTCTTTTCCCGGGCTGCTTTCAGGATTTTCTCTTTGTCACTGAGACTTGTAAATTTTACTATTAGGTGACGGGGTGTGGGCCTATTCTTATTGATTTTGAGGGGCGTTCTCTGAACCTCCTGAATTTTGATGCTCATTCCCTTTGCCATATTGGGGAAATTCTCCCCAATAATTCTCTCCAGTATACCTTCTGCTCCCCTCTCTCTTTCTTCTTCTTCTGGAATCCCAATTATTCTAATGTTGTTTCGTCTTATGGTGTCACTTATCTCTCGAATTCTCCCCTCGTGGTCCAGTTGCTGTTTGTCCCTCTTTTGCTCAGCTTCTTTATTCTCTGTCATTTGGTCTTCTATATCACTAATTCTTTCTTCTGCCTCATTTATCCTAGCAGTGAGAGCCTCCATTTTTTATTGCACCTCATTAATAGCTTTTTTGATTTCAACTTGGTTAGATTTTAGTTCTTTTGTTTCTCCAGATAGGGCTTTTATATCTCCCGAGAGGGTTTCTCTAATATCTTCCATGCATTTTTCGAGCCTGTCTAGAACCTTGAGAATTGTCATTCTGAACTCTAGATCTGACATATTACCAATGTCTGTATTGTTGAGGTCCCTTGCCTTTGGTACTGCCTCTTGTTCTTTTTTGGTGGGTGAATTTTTCCGTCTTGTCATTTTGTCCAGATAAGAGTATATGAAGGAGCAAGTAAAATACTAAAAGGGTGGCAAAAACCCCAGGAAAATATGCTTTAACCAAATCAGAAGAGATCCCAAATCGTGAGGGGGGAGAAAGGGGATGAAAAGAGGTTCAAAAATAAAGAAAGAAAAAAAAAAGAAAAGAAAAGAATTAAAAAAAGAGAAAAATATAAAAAAGAAAAAATATATATATTAGATAAACTAGTTAAAAAACGTTAAAAAAGAAAAGGGTAAAAGTTAAAAAAAATTAGCAGAAGAAGAGAAAAAAAATGAAAAAGAAAAAAATTAAATTCACTGCAAGACTAAAAAAATCTTAGGGAGAAAGCCATGAGTTCCGTGCTTTGCTTTCTCCTCCTCTGGAATTCTGCTGCTCTCCTTGGTATTGAAACCGCACTCCTTGGTAGGTTAACTTGGTCTTTGCTGGATTTCTTGTTGATCTTCTTGGGGAGGGGCCTGGTGTAGTGATTCTCAAGTGTCTTTGCCCCAGGCGGAATTGCACTGCCCTTACCAGGGGCCGGGGTGAGTAATCCGCTCGGGTTCGCTTTCAGGAGCTTTTGTTCCCTGAGCGCTTTCCGTAGAGTTCTGGAGGACGAGAATACAAATGGCGGCCTCCTGGTCTCTGGCCCGGAGGAGCCGAGAGTCCGGGGCCCCACTCCTTAGTGCGCCCTCAGAGCACAGCGCCCAGTTACTCCCGTCTGCCTGACCTCCGGCCACGCTCCAAGCCCACCGAGCCTGCAGCTGGTTCAAGGTAACCCCGAGCTGCGAGCTTACTGTCGGCTCTGTCTCTGTAGCCGGCTTTCCCCTTCCAATACCCGCAAGCTCTGCGACACTCAGACACCCCCGATCCTTCTGTGACCCTGCGGGACCTGAGGCCACGCTGACCCCGCGTGGGTTTCGCCCTGGTTTAGCTTTTGGAGCGATGTCCCTCAGTGGAACAGACTTTTAAAAGTCCCGATTTTGTGCTCCATTGCTCTGCTGCTTGCCGGGAGCCGGCCCCTCCCCCCGGGGTCTATCTTCCTGTCGCTTTGCATTCATTTCTCCGCCGGTCCTACCTTTCAGAAAGTGGTTGTTTTTCTGTTTCCAGAATTGCTGTTCTTCTTCTCTTCGATCTGTCGATGGATGTGCAGGTGTTTGCAATCTTTAAATAAGCTATCTAGCTGATCTCTGGCTAGCTGAAGTAGTCTCAGCCTGCTACTTCTCCGCCATCTTGACTCCTCCCCCTTCATTCTGACTTTTATCACCAGACTTAGTTTTTTGCCTGTTCTTGAAATCCATATGAATGGAAGCATTCATATAGCATATGCTCTTTAGTATCTTGAAGCTTTACATTGTATCTCTTAACAGGTAGAATGCTTCTTCCCATTTTAATCTTCTAAATTTATTCTGATTTAGCAGATAGGAGATTGATAAAATCTGAACAATTGATGTCTAGGGGCACTAGTAGCAAAATCTACCCCGAAAAATCCTTAAAAAGCTGAGGAATTGGTGGCATCAAGTTTAGGAAATGAAGTGAGGAGACAATTAAAATAATACTTAGTTCCTAAGTTCAATGACATTGGGCACTTGTCCACTTCTTAGTCAAAGTCTGTAGTTCATTATCTGGACTGGGGGAAATAGATACTATTGAGAAAAGTGCTATGGTGAGCGCTGTGAATTGCATAAGACTGATGATTCACAGATCTGTACCCCTGAAGCAAATCATACATTATATGTTAAAAAAATTTTTTTAAAGGAAAAAATAAAAAAGAAAGAAATATAATCAAACATATATTTTGAATGTTGAGGTTCCCCATCTCTCGTTATCTACTTGGCTTTTGAATTCTGATAGGGAGACCTACACTCTCCAGACGTGGAAGGGTAAAGAAGAATCTTTTGTTTATTTTTTATTGTTTTAATTTTCATTTCCTTAATGAGGTTGTATCTTTCAGTTTTGTTTGACTCCACTCCTAAAATCAGGGTTAGTGCAAGAGAACCTGGACTACTTCCAGGTGGAGTTATCTGTATTTCTTAGTGATGTTTTGTGGAAATGATAACTTTGTCATTTTCTTGCCATACTTTTTGTGTATATAAACTGTAACACCTTATCTAAAGTGGCTTCTATCTTTTATATGTATTTGCTACCTACCGGATAGGATATAGGATTATGTGGGTCACAGTTTAGCTCTGGCTTTCTTTGTGGAAGATCACATAAGATCAAAATACTTGGCAATTTATTTTTTAGTGAACCTATTGTTTTCCTAAGCTGCAGTTTCCTCCATTTTACCTCTAAGACTGAGAAAGACAAAACAGTAAACTAGGGCTTTAATAATATGCAGTCTTTTCACTTCTACAACCTCTCTTCTTTTTTTTCTCTTCCTTTTGTTTTGCCTTCCCATCCCTGTACTGCCCACCCTCTGAATCAAAGGTGCTTATCTCTATCACCTGAAATTAAATCAAAAGGTGATTTATTTTAAATAATTTAGGAATCACTTTTGCCTCATTTTTTCCCATTGGAAACATAAATACATCTGGTGAATTTTTTCTCACCATTTACTTCTTGATCTTTTAAAAAGTTACTTTGGCATAGGACAAATTTTAGGAAAAGGTAAATTCCATTGATTTGCATTGTTATGTCAGAAACTAATTTACATAAAATTTTAAATATGATTTTCCTTTCATTGTGGATAAAACCAACCATGTTTTTCCTCTTAGGAGAGAGATAGAGAAACTTGACAATATATATCATCACTACTCTACAGCGGTACAAAATGTCAGTGTTAGTATTGAGGAGAACAAAGAAGCAGTGACTGAAGTACTGAAGGAAACAAAGTCATCAACAAAGGAACTATCAGATTTATCAAAAATGGTGGGTTTTCCAATTTAAAAATAGAAAAAATACTGATTTTAGTTTTAAGCCATAGTTGTTAAAACTTAACAATTATCTGTCTACGTTGGTCTTCTCTTACTACACAACAAATTACCAGAATTTAAGCAGCTTGAAACAACACCCATTTCTTATCTCAAGGTTTCTCTGGATCATGTCTTAGCTGGTTCCTGTGCTTTGTGTCTTTTTTTTTTTTTTTTAAGTTTTTTTTTTTTTTTTAACTGAAATCAAACTATTAGCAACCCTACATTTCTTTCTGGAGACTCTAGGATTAATCTGTTGTCAAGCTCATTTCAGTTTTGGCAGGACTCAGTTTCTGTGCTTTTAGAACTGAAGTCATTGTTTCATTTGTGGCTGTCAGCCTGGGATCATTCTTAGCTTTCAGAGGCTGCTTGCATCCCAGGCTGGTGGTTCCCTTTGTCTTTAAATCAAAAATGGGGTTGAGTCCTCTTGGGCATAGTTAACACTCTGACCTGCTCATATGACTCATTTTTCCTGCCTTCTTGTTCTCCCACAACTTATTCACTATATTTACTATTCATAGTAAATAGTAAAATGAATAATAAGATGGTAAAAATAAATAAAAGTATAGTACAAAGCAATAATATATATTCTATACCATTTGGCATTCATTGGAATTAAAACTACATGTTTTTATTGCCACTTTCTATTATATTTCTATCTATATACTCTTTAACTGTTTCATTAAATTTTTTAAAAAATTAATCCATAATTAAGAGTGAGGCTAAGCATGTTTTAGTGGCTTTTTGGAGGTCATTTATATTTCCTTTTTTTGTGAAAAAGCTGCTCATTATTTTTCCCCATCTGTTGCATGATTATTTTTTGACTTAATTTGTAAGAACTTGTATATTATTGATACTAAATATTTTAAAGTTACATATATTAAAAATATTTTTATCCAGTCTTATTTCTTTATGGTAACTTCTGATGAAGGAAAACTTCAGTTTTAATGTAGCAAAGTTATAATACTTTCCTTCGACCTTTGTGCTTTTCTGAATTTAAGAATTTTTTTTTTTTATGTTGAAGTCAAAAAATATTCTCTGATATTTTATTCTAAATGTTTTGAAATTTGGCTTTCCATATTTCATGATGCTTCTAGATGAAATTATGTTTAAAATATTCAAAACTGATATTTTTCTCCTATCTTTTATTTATAAGTTTAAAAGTAAGAAACTATCTAGAATTTTAGGAATGCATATTTCATTTGCCACATGTGAAGCATAATCAATATGAAATTCATATATGGGTATGGTGTGAAGTTGAGCTTCCAATTACATTTTTTTTTATTAAATAGAAAACAAATCATTGCAATATGTTATTATATTTCTATATTAATATTCAGTGCCATCTCTGTCACATGTGAGGCTTCCATATTTTTGTGTATCTTTTCCATCTTTTTAAAAATTTATTTGGTTTACTTAACCATCTTTACCTCAGCACTTTATGTCTGTATTACTAAGATTCTAATGATTTTTGATTATCTATTGTGGTGAATCCCTCAGTCTTACCTTTCTTTATGAGTTTTAGGCTGTTCTTGACCTTTGTTCTTCTCTATAAATTTCAGTGTTATCTTATTCATTTCCTTCAGAAGTTTTATTGGAATTATGATTAGAATCATATTCATTTATGGATTGTATGATGGAAAAGTGAGATCTTTATGATGGGGATACCTAAACATAAACATGATCTATCTGTCCACTTATTTGGGTAGTTTTTCTAAATTGAACTTCAAGCAGCTTCCTTGGAACTTTGTAGAAGGCAAACTCTCTCTGGAAAATCAACCCGAGATTAGTCTTAGACAAATTAACTCATATCTCCATTGAATTTTAAAGTTAATTTTTAAAATAAATTTTTAATGTAATTCTGATTTATTTGTAAATGTAGTCTATATGGTAGGTACTATTTAAAATTCATGAAGATTTAATTTTTGTCCTACTACCTGGGTAATTTGCATAAATATTTTATTTAGGAAAACTTTTTTCTTTTTTCTCTGGTAGTGGGATGCAGTCCTAAATAGGTTCATTTTGTAAACTGTCTAATTCTGCTATTTAAATCTTTTATATTTCTGATTTATTTTCTGATAAAAATTACTGAGAACTGTATTAAAATGTTTCAATGTGATAGTGAATTTCTTTCTTTCTTATTGTTTCCATTTTTTTTGTTGTTGTTGTTTTCTGCTTTATATAACTTGTAACCATGTTTTAGATGAAACTAAATTTAGAATGTTTAGAATTAAGTTTTTGCTTATGACATACTTGATTTTTACATTTTTAAGCTATAAATTATTAGAAGTTTTGGAATGGATATTTCATTTACTGATTATAAATCATAACATCTTTAACTTCTTCTTGAAGTTTGAGGATCTTGTGATTTTTTTCTTGATAGGTAGTTTACTTTCCATCATGTTATGCCTATCTTATTTAATAATCCCTGTATTAAGATAAGTTTTATTAGTTTACATAATAAATGTTTGATTATATTTTTCCCATTGTAATCTTTTTGCACAGTTCTATTTGCTTATTACATTATTTTTTCTTGTTACTAAAGTATATCCTTTATAAGCTTTTTTAGTGAGCTAGATTTGATATTTTCAAAATTTTGTTTCCCTGCAAGTGTTTTCATTTTGTTCTCTTTCATGCACTATAGGGAATATGTCCCTAACTTAATATGGACATGACTTACACTGCTGCATATGCAATGTAAAAGAATCCAGAAAAAGGCAAGGCTTAAAACACTAAACTAAAACACAGTGGGCCTAAGTGCCAGGGGGATGACATAGGAACAATGAATTGGAAGAAACTGATCTTAAATAGATAGTAATCTAAGTATCTCTTCAATTTTCTCTTGTTTCTTTGACCAGGTTCTCTGTAGTTACCCTTTTCCCTCTAACTCTGTTCTCTAGCTACCTGCAAGAGGCCAGAAATGTGCCAAGAGCTTTCTTTATTCTGTTTTGATTTTTTTTTTCATAAATACAGTTCTCTCTGACTATAAAGTTGGTATTCAATTACTCATTTTTCCAGTCCTACCATGGTCTGACTGAATCCTCTCATTTTTATTTATTTATTTATTCATTCATTCATTTAATTTTTCTTTTTTTTTTAAAGATTTTATTTATTTATTTGACATCAGAGGTTACAAATAGGCAGAGAGGCAGTCAGAGAGAGGAGGAAGCAGGCTCCCTGCTGAGCAGAGAGCCCGACGTGGGGCTCGATCCCAGGACCCTGGGATCATGACCCGAGCTGAAGGCAGAGGCTTTAACCCACTGAGCCACCCAGGCTCCCCTATTCATTTAATTTTTCTAAGAGAGAGAGAGCACATGCACATGCATGTGAGCAGTGAGGGGAGGGGCAGAGGAAGAGGGAGAGAGAGAATCAATCTTAAGCAGGCTGCAGACCTTTCTGGAGCCCAGCAGGGGATGGTCTCAGGACCTTGAGATCATGACCTGAGCCAAAATCAAGAATCAGATGCTTAACCAGCTGAGTCACCTAGGCACCCCATGAATCCTCTTCATTTTAAACTTCAGCTTGGAAGGAGTAAAATCATCGGTAAAACAGTCTCCTCACTTTATTCTGTCCGCTTTGGCCTCTAATTGCACTCTCTGTTTACATTCATACCAGTACTTACAACACTGTTGAAGTGAGTGATTGCTTGTCTACTTTTTTTTAGACTATAATGTTTTTAAGGGTAGGAGATGCATTGTGATTTTTATTTCCTTTGTGTAACATGCACAGTTTCTGTCCTTTATTAGGTACTCAATGAAATGCCGTATTAGGCACTCAAGGAAAGGCATTTCAGTCTTTTTGAATAGGTGAGTTATCCCGGGAATAAATGAAACCAAAGGAGGAAGGGAGCAAAAGGGAGGAGAAGGGAAGGGAGGGGAAGAGAGGGGAGGAAAGAAGGAATGAAGAAAGGGAAGAAGGAAAGAAGTAAGGAGAAGAAAGATTGGAGGAAGGAAGAAGGAAAGGAAAGAAAAAAAAGAAGGAATAAATGGAAAAAAGGAAACACATCACTGTGAGCTTGGAAAGAATTTTGTGAGGTATGGAGTGTATAGTGCATATATTCAGAATATCTGTGAAGATTTAAAATGATGCTTGTAGCTTTCTTACATTTTATTTCTTTCCAGGGACTACTATAAGCATCAGAGAAATATAGGACAACCAATAAAAATTTTAAAATATTATATAGTGCTGTGAAATAATTATGTTCTCAATTTTTCAATCATGCTGAAATTTGTCATCTTAAAGAATATCATTTTTTTAAAGATTTTATTTATTTGACAGAGAGAGACACAGTGAGGGGGGAACATAAGCAGGGGGAATGGGAGAGGGAGAGGCAGGGTGCTTGCTGAGCACGGTGCCCGATTCGGGCCTGGATCCCAGGATGCCCCAAGAATATCATTGTTGATAAAATATCTTCAAAAATGGAAAATTTGGGGTGCCTGGGAGCCTCAGTGGGTTAAGCCTCTGCCTTTGGCTCAGGTCATGATCTCAGGGTCCTGGGATCGAGCCCCGCATTGGGCTCTCTGCTCAGCGGGGAGCCTGCTTCCCTTCCTCTCTGCCTGCCTCTCTGCCTACTTGTGATCTCTCTCTCTGTCAAATAAATAAATAAATATTTTTTTTAAAAAATGGAAAATTTATTCACTAATCTTACAAGCAATCATTTTTTTATCTCTTTGATCATCTCTAAAATGGCAAGTATGGCCTTTCCTAACAAAAATGTTATTTTTAATGAGATATTATGAATATATGTTATAATGTTAGTAATATTTTTCAGTTATAGTAATCTTTTGGGGACTATCATATTTTCTGGGAAAGAACAGAACATGATGAAGTTTAGATATATTTTTTTCCTGCATTTTGCTCATCATAAAAACCTTTAAGCTAGGTTTTTAAGGAGCGCATGTTAAGCACTCAATTAAAAGCAATGATGTGCATCACTTCCACGCATTATTTTTTGGTATGCAGTTGAAACTTCCAGCACCAGAGAAAAGTAAAAGATTTGTTCTGCCTAATTGCACATACAACCTAACTGATTTTTTAAAATTTCAAGGCATATCATCCTTCCAATTTAGTCTTTGCTTCATTAACATATACTCTTTTCTAATTTGTGTTGGAATTGTATCTATGAAAACACATTTTTCCTTCTCATGTCTACAAACAATAGCTTTTGTAGGTCAAAAAACATCTTGAAATTGGTTAAGTACCTTAAAAAGTGTCAAAATAAAATAATTTTTAAATGTTGAATTACAGATTTTCTATAAATTTTTATCTCGTGTTTTCTTTGAAGTCTACTGCTACTATAGTTCAGCATTTTTTTTGGACTTAATTTCATCTTCAGCAACTCTTAGCTTCTTGTGATATTAAAAAAAAGCCATCTGTATTTCATTTTATCCAGTTATTTCATTAGATAATAAAAATGGTTTTTAAAAATTTATAAATCCTTTGTGATTTTCATATTTTACTGACCAGCGGCAGGTACACAGAACTTTTTTTAAAAATCAGATTGTAGATAAGGATTGTAAATAAGTGAATAGCTTTTGTATGTATGCCTATGGTTTCATTTTTAGATATTGATTTTGTTAGCAGAAATTTGTTTTATTACTACCTTATTGGTCTCTGTACTATATCGTATAAATTCTGATACCACAAAACATTCCACAAATTCTTTTTGACTCATTGTTTACCTTAAAATCTTCTTAAGAAATTTATTTCTTAAAAAAAGGCCAATGATTATTACTAATAATATGCATAATTATTACTATAACCAACTAAGAAACTAGAGAGGCAGAGTAAATTCTTCATGGACTCAAAGCTGTTAAGTGGTAGAGCCAAACTACAAACTACAATGCAATTCTTTCATTATAATATATTCAATATAATAATATGGATAAAATGTGATAATGTATACAAAAGTACATATTGCTAATTTTTTTATTATAATATTTCTATTTCAGTGTAGCATATTCCTAAAATATTTTAAAATTCTTTGAAATTGACTTTATTTCATTTCTTATTTTAAAGAAGTGTTTAATGTTGTCTAAATATTGATTTCAAATATATGCTCATTATCATGTTAAAGATTTAAAAAATATATGCAGGTTATAAAAATTGTTTACCAGGAATAGATGTTGCTTTGTGAGCATCTGTGAAGATTCTAAAGAGTTTCTCATTTGATCTATTGAAGTGATGTATTATATTAATATTAAATCTTTTTTAAATTCTTGAGATGACTCTGCTTGGTTATGGTTTATTGTTCCTTTAATTTACTGCTGAGTTTGATTTGCAAGTATTTTATTTAAGATTTTGCATCCATATTCATAAGTTAGTCTGTATTCCAGTGTTCTTAATTTGTGCTATATTTGATAGATTTTCTTATCAGGATTATACTAGCTTTAAAAAATGAATTATGAAGCTTTTCTTCCTTTCTTATTACCTGAGGAATTAATATGGATTTAAATAACTTTTTCTTGAAAGTTTGATAAAACCCTTTAGTTGAAAATATAACTCTGGTGTTTTATATTTTTTAATTATTTGAATTATTATTCTATTTGTCATGAACAGTTGTTTCATTTCATCGCATGATTGGTCGTACCAGGTTATATAGGTTTCTTCTTAAGGTTAATTTACAAATTTTAATGGCCCTAGAAATAATCCAAGTGGATTAATATTTTGAAATTATTATGATATGATATAGAATGCTCTATTAAACTTCTGTATATCTCTTATTTCTAATTTCTAATTTCACTGTTTAAGTTAGATTTTCAAATTTTTATAAATGGAATAGAAAAAAAGAGGTGGTCCTTAGATTTCATACTTCCACAGTTTCCAACTTCTAAAATAGTAATGTATGCTTTTACAGTTACAGTTTATTTTCTTATTCCTTTAGGCTTATTCTATTCCTTTTTACCTTTCACTTCTCTGTTCCCAATGCTTAATGTTTTGTTTTTGTTTTTAAATTTTTCTCAAAGAGCTACAGTTGCATTTCTTGTTACATTTTGAAGCAAGATTTCTTAAAAGGATTTTCTGTTTTCACTCAGATTGCTCAACTGCATTCCCCCTTCAAATGATTTCCAGTCAGTTTTAACTACCACACTACACTGAAATTACTAATAAGGGATCCTATTTTCTTTCTTACAACCCTTCAAAAATCTAGTAGGATTCATTACGCATAACTATTAGCTAACATTTCTTTAAGGCACTTTGTGAATAGCACAAATATTTAATTGGCATGCCTCAGAGTTTAGAATATACTCATGAGTAGAAGAAAATATTGATCTATGACTTCACTATCCAGATGTGGTCACTGCTAATATTTTGTTGTGCATAAACAGGCATTGTGCTATAATTAAAAACTGTATTTTCATATGCATACAGTAATTGATGACATGTTTCTCCTTAGATAAAAACTTATTCAAAATTATCTTATATTTTACAATGTAATTTTAATAATTGAGAAATTTTAGACCTTTATTATCAAATGTTTAGGATGTTTTCAGTTTCTAAACATTATAATCAAAACTGTGGTATTTCTAAAACTTAAAATTACACAACTACTCATTTTAACAAAATAATACTGTGATGCAAAAATAATGAAAGTTGCACTATGATGTAGTATTAGAGGTTCAAGCCAGAATTTTATGCCATGTATTTCTGGTAGGGCTTGAATGATTGCCTGCATTTTTACATTTCCCAAAATTAATTTTTAACAATAATATTTCCATTAATTCAATTTCTTGGCTTTCATATCATTAATCTTATAGAGCTGTTATCCACGGGAACTTGTATGGCAACTGCTCACAATTAAGATCTGGGCTTATACTATTTTTATATTTTACCTAATGTTATATCTTTAAATATTGTTGATGTTACACATTGTTTCTTTAAATCTAAAGAATTTTAGCCATCAGTTTAAACATAATCATACCGCCTCTCAGAGCAGTACACATTGTATTATATTTGTGCTTGTTCAGGGAGGAAGGAGAAGAAAGCACAAAAGGGCTTACTACCAGTACGTTTATAGTTAGGCAGGATTAACCATTGTCCCATATGTCTGTATTTTGTTTTACTCAGGGTGTATATGTCATTTAAAGGACAAATGAGTCCTATTTACAACATCTCATCCTTCTAGATGTTAAAAAGGTTTCCAGTTTATGAGAAAGTAGTTAGTAAACACTGTGTACACTGTGTTTAAATTTAGAGAAAAGATTGTTCTGCGAACAGCTAGAAGAAGTGATATTGTTAAAATCCCTTCTAAGCATTACAGATACTTATGCTTTCTCCTGGGTTGATAGAGATGGGAAGTTGGAAGGTTCTAGGTCAGAATGTTCCTTCAGTGCTGCTGTGTGTAACGTGGGAAAACTTCAAATAAATCCTTACTTGAAACATCTAGTCTTCTAGATGTTTAAAAGTGTACATATGTTAAAGGTAGAGAGATAAAGTAACACCCTTTAAGTATTCTGTTAATTCATAAGAATGGTTGTATTTTGGGAATGGGATTGTTAAACTTGATGTCTTGGAGAGTATGCTGACTGTTCACTGGGTGGCAGGGCATGGGGTGGGCCAGGAAGGGAGTGAAGAGAGGAGCTTTGTGTGCCCATGAGTCCTTAGCCATGTTCAGATGGTCTAATAACCGTTCTTCTGTAAGAACACTGTAGTTAACACTGCTGTGTATTAAAGGATAAACAAGTCCTAATGTACAAAGTATATAAAAAGTAGGAGTGGTACAATAGTCCTGTTGTAATAAATGTCCTTTTGTTAGTTTTTAGGAAGGACTGCTCTGTTCTGTCTGTTAATCCACCTCTTGGAGCTAGATGTATCCCTGTACTTATCATTGAAATGGTGGAGGGAGTAGAGGAAGGGTGAAGGGAAGTGCTTTTTACTACTCTCTCGATATCTAGAAGACAGTTTTAAGTGACAATCATAGGTCTGTATATGGGTTTTTGTGAAGTACCTGTGTTTATTTTGGACAAGGTTCATTATTTGTAACATCTAAGTTTTTCAGATATCCTGAGGCGCAATGTATGATAAAATGTACGGCTAGTAAATTAACCAATTTACATGTTTCTTTTTGTTATAATTGATAGGAAAGAAGCATCTGGAACATGGAATTGTTAAACTGTCTCTGAGAAGTATATGTTAGGACTTGCTGGGTTGGCATCCCGTGGCAGAAGGAAGTATAGAGGGAGAGATGTATATGTGTGTGTTCATATTTACTTTTAAATGATAACTGTTAATATGTGTACATCGCTTTTGTCTGCACTATATAGGAAGGTACTAAGTGATTCAATGGCAACATACCTGCTTGCTAATAGTATAGATTGGATTATGAATTTGTTCAGAAGCATTATACTTTGTGTACTCTGTTATTCTGTGTCTCACTTTTAATTGAACATGAAGAGAATGCAATTATTTTAATTGTAATTTTGCCAGTATCTTTATCTAGGTGTCTGTTGCCATTTTTGTCTTTCATAACATTTTTGTCACCAAGTAAGGCAAGCATACATTTTTTTTTCTTTCCGATTGAGTTGGTGTAGTGTATTTTAGGTTATCAAAATACTCGTAGTTTTGGGACTTTGAAGTGGTAAATATTCATGTTATGTAAAAAAGCACAATACATAACTTTATGATCTTAATTACATTAAAATGCTTTGTTTTATATATATACACACGGGACCTAGAAGTCAAACAGTAAACTGCATGTGATTACAGAATTGTTTTTGCTTCTTGTGTTTTGCAATTTCATGTACATGTTAACTTTTAAAAATTACATTTAAAAAAACTACATACCAATTCTTCATGTTTTCTTATAAGTGTAGAAGGTTTTTCCCTCCTCAATATCATTTGTCACTTAATTTACTAATTCTATAAATAAAAATTCCTAGACTTTTTCTTAAGCAAACATTATTTATGTTGTAAGAGAGAGAGATTCTGGAATTTTTACAATTGATTTGAGTGAAATGGAGAAGTAAGAAAAGCTATTCCCATAATAATTTTGTATGCATTAGGTGCCTTCTGATTAATTTTTAGATGAGATTACCCACTGGATTTCTTGTACTTCACAGTTCTCTTAGAGTAACTCTGTATTAAGTACTGTAAATATTAGTTACCTTCATTAGTATTCTTTATAATTTTTTAAAATATTTTATTTATTTATTTGATGGAGAGAGATCACAAGTAGGCAGAGAGGCAGGCAGAGAGAGAGGGAGAAGCAGGCTACCTGCTGAGCAGAGAGCCCAACACGGGGCTCAATCCCAGGACCCTGAGATTATGACCTGAGTCGAAGGCAGAGGCTTAACCCATTGAGCCACCCAGGCGCCCCCTCATTAGTATTCTTTAGATGATAAAAATGTTCTAAGCTTGTAAATTCTGGGGCACCTGGGTGGCTCAGTTCGTTAAGCCACTGCCTTCAACTCAGTTCAGGATCCTGGAGTCCCGAGATCAAGTCCTCCATCAGGCTCCCAGCTCTGCCAGGAGTCTGCTTCTCCCTCTGAACTTCTCCCCTCTCATGTTCTCTCTCTCACTCTCTCTCTCAAATAAATAAATAAAATCTTAAAAAAAAAGGTTGTAAATTCAATCATTTTCTAGTTATAGAGGTGGTTTTATATATGTTAGAAAACTATATGTAACTGCTAAAATTTAAGTTAATATATTTGGGTATAATTTATAAATATTAATCAATTTTAATTGAAATTCTTTTTAAATTGAAGTGATTCACATATACCTTAATCTAGAAGGACACATAAGGCTATTGGCTCTTGACTATTTCAGTATAACCAAAAATAGTGAAGTGATTATCTAAAAAATATTTTGGCCATGTCCCCACTATCTAATGGAATACACACACAAACGCAGCTACATGCATACATACGAGCATATGTATACATAAACATATATATGCATACCTGTGAATTATATGCATATATAGATGTGCATACATACATATGTATACATATATGTACGTATATATGAATGAATGCATGTGTGCATCCCTGGTCTACATGGGAGACCTACGTGTTGTGAATTTTGTATCAGCAAAATACTAAAAGAGACTGACAGTGTCTAAAATAAAAGAAAGCCATTGGATCTCATGATTCTTCTGGAAAGAAGCAGGTTGATAAAATTGTTCACCTGCAAACTTGTGCTATTTTTCATGAAAAAGGAAGGATGATCCAAATAGTGAAACTAAGAGTCCTGAAGTTGGGACCAAGAATTGAGAGGGTGGATAAAATTCCAGAGGGTGCCGTTGAGAACTACAGAAGATTATTCTTCCTCTTGGCTGAGGATAGAAAAATTCAGGGAAATGTAGCAGAACGTGGAGTCAGAAACAGAGCATGAGAAGCACTCAACCAGCCATTGCTGACTTAAAATGGAGTGGGCCATATAAAAAATGTGAAAGGAAAATGAATTCTGCCCACAGTCTTAATGAAATTAGCAGTGGCTCATTCCCTGGAGTCTCTGCAGAAGAGCCCAGCTGAAACCATCATTTCAGCTTATGAGACCTTAAACAAGGTGTTTACTTAACCCACTAGCATTCTGTTCTACAGAATCATGAGATAACAAATACATATTATTTTAAGCCAGTAAGATGATACCATTCTATTTGTTCAGTTTTCTTTTTTGTCTTAGAAAATTTTTCAAAAGGTTTCCTCATATAGAGTTTCCATATTTTTGATAAGTTTATCCCTAATTAGTTATTTTGTTGCATGTTAATTGGGGATTTTTTCTTTCATTAATTCTTATTCCTGGTTATATTTAGGTATATAAAATCAATAATGCTAATTCATATTTTACTAATTTACTGGTTTTAAAAATATTTATGGCAGTTTAATCATTTTTTTAAAAGATTTTTATTTATTTATTTGACAGAGAGAGATCACAAGTAGACAGAGAGGCAGGCAGAGAGAGAGAGGAAGGGAAGCAGGCTCCCCGCCGAGCAGAGAGCCCAATGTGGGACTCGATTCCAGGACCCTGAGATCATGACCTGAGCCGAAGGCAACGGCTTAACCCACTGAGCCACCCAGGTGCCCCTAATCATTATTTATTTTGGATTAGCCAAGAGTGCTATTATTTCAACTATAAATACAGATATTATTATCCCTTCATTATTTTTATGTCTTTTAAAAAAGTTATCTTTTATCTGATTACATTGGTTAATGTATCCAGTACTGTGTTAAATGGTAGTAGAGATCATTGGCATCCTTGCTATGTTCTTCTTTTGATGGGATTGATGCTAGTTTTTTCCCTTAAGTAAGAGTCTGACTTTAGGAGTCAAAATATATTTTGTCATGTTAAGAAAATATTGGTTTCAATTTATTGAGTATTTTTTTAATTGGAGACAGGTGTCAGATTTTATCAAGCTTCTCTTTTGCACCTAGGGAAATACTTATATATTTTCTCTTATCTGTATAATATCCATATGAAGCTAGTGAATTGTATTGATGGGTTTCCTAATGTTGAGCCTTGCATTATTGTAATAAATCTTATTTGGTTATAATATCTCTCACCCTTATCTTAGACACATTTTAATTTTCTTTTTTTTGTCTTCATCATTCAACCAGAGCATCGCTGATTTAGGTTAATAATGATTTCCATATTGCTAACTCTAATCATTGTTTCTTTGTCCTTATTTTAATTATAATTAAAGTGCTATATGTAGCACTTAACCAAACTGATTATACCCTATCTCTGGAAACTTTTTCTCGTGGTTTCTAACAAGCACTATTCTTATTTCTCTTTACTCTTCTGCAAAGTTGCTCTCAGTTTCCTTCGCTAGTTTCTCTATATTTCCCCAACTGCACAAACATCTGAGACTCTCAGGGCTTTGTCTTTTAGAATAAGCTTTATGTATATGTAATTAACAACTCAAACCCACTTAGTTGTCTAGTTGGTATCTCAAGCTTACCTTTTCCAAAATTGAACTTTAGATATCCAGCCTGCAGTTTTTCCAGTTCTAGTTTATGACATTCAGTCCCTCTAGTTTTTTAGACCAAGGTAGTTGAAATACACATTCGAACTCTGTATTAATTTATGTTGGGAATTGTTAGGCAAAAACAAAACAAAACAAAACAAAAACCCTTCTGTTCAGTTTTAGTAGCTAATGCCAAAAAATTTTTCCAAGATAGTTACACATTTTTTCTACTCAGACCATTATGAATGAGAGTTCCAGCCTCAGATTAACACAATCCTCTAATATTGTCTCTTATTTATTTTTAATTATAGTTCTTTTGTAGGATTTATCCCACTGTGGTTTTAAATTTTCATTTCTCTGATTAGTAAGGCTGAGAATTTTTAAAGCACTTTATTTAGAATGTTATTTTAGAGTTTGTCACAGAGACTCAGGCTCACATTTTGCCTCCACTTTCCAGTTGTGACCTGCACATTATACCCTTTTGAGATTGAGTTTTCTCATTTGAACAACAAGGTATATGTTAATTTTGTATGTTAAAAATGTGCAAGAGAGGGATTTAGAGGTTAACGTGTTGATTAAAGGAGAATACATATAAAGGGTACCATTCATTTAGAAAAACATTTTATTCTTTACATGATTTTAATAATTTTAAATATTGATATTTTCTGTTCAAACTTAATCTTTCATTCAATACGCATGTCTAAAACATTGCCAATTATGAATCCCATATATTACTAGTTATTTCAAATATATATGTTCTCTTTTCAGTGGTGTAGTATGCAGAATGTTTTCCCACCTTGTTGTTTTCATTGTTTTTATTTTCAACTGTCCTCAGTAATTTCCACTCTATTAATGACTCACCCAATTTATAAAACAGTGAGATTGTATAGACTAGGTGCTGCATTTCTTTATTTAATTTTCTTGTAAATGTTATAGGTAACATGTTCACCTAGGCAAATGGTATAAATAAAAAGATAAAAAGGTTTTGCTATCAATTGTAATACCTATTTTCTTCCCATTTCTGATCTTGCATGAAGTAGCCTGTGTTACCAACACAGTATGTCATCTTGCACATATTTTTTCTATCCTCCTATAAATGTATAATTGTATCTGTTTGTACAATTTATTATTTGATTTTTAATTTAAAAAGGACTTTTCTCTATATACACATTTAGCAAACTTGCTCTTTTACTTAAAAATACATTGTGATATTCCTCATGATAATTAGATAAAAGTCTAATATACTTTTTAAAAAAATATTTTGTTTATTTATTTATTAGGCAGAGGGGAAGGAGAGGAAGAGAGAGAGAGAATCTCAGGCAGACTTCACACTGAGCACCGAGGCTGAGGCAGGGTTTCATCTTACCACTCTGAGATCATAACCTGAACTAAAACCAGAGTCAGGCATATTTAACAGACTGAGCTATCCCGGCTCTCTTAGTGTACTTTTCTAATGGTACAAATAGTATGTGTTATTAATTGCCATCATACCAGTCAGAGTACAGTGCAGAAAACAGAAATCATTCTGTTTTAGGCAGGAAGGGATTTAGAGATTTCAACTAGTTTACAAAGCTGGCCGAGAGACCTGTAGGCTGGACTTCAGGAGGTTTTCCAAATTGACCAGTAGAGGAACTATGACATCTGGGGCTGCTTCTGAACCTGTATTGAGTGTATGCCTGCTCCTTGGATTAGAAAGCTGGGATTGGAAAGCTGTAGCCACTGCTGCTTGATGCCACAGTGCTGCAACACCCACAGCTAGCAGATAGACACTGAACACAATTATACAATATTCACACCTCATCACCTTACTTGCCAACAGAAAACTAACAAAACTAAACTTAAAGAAAGCAACCAAGAATCAGGAAGATGACTTTTACCTCAATTTTACTATCCATAGTATGTATGACTGTATCCTATCGGTGGAAACTAATTTACATCTTGAATGCTTTCACAAATAAGAGTAGAAACTGCTTCCTGGACTTCCTGCCTTCTTTTCTGTTCTTTTTTTGCCCTGGGCTCTGATAAACAAGAAAGCACCTAGTAGGAAATTGCAAAGGAGGTTCATTGAGCCATTAATTACACTTTGTTCACCTCAACCAAAAACCATAAGATACCTTGGAATAAACCTAACCAAAGGTAAAGAATTTATACTTTAGGAACTACAGAACACTCATGAAAGAAATCGAAGAAGACAAAAAAGGATGGAAAAACATTCCCTGCTCATGGATTGGAAGAATAAACATTGTTAAAATGTCTCTGCTGCCCAGAGCAATCTATACTTTCAATGTCATCCCAATCAAAATACCATTGGCATTTTTCAAAGTGCTGGATCATAAATCCTAAAATTTCTATGGAACCAGAAAAGACCCCGAGTCACCAAGGAAATTTTGAAAAAGAAAAACAAAGCTGGGGATATCATGTTGTCTAATTTCAAGCTCTATTACAAAGCTGTCATCACCAAGACAGCATGGTACTGGCACAGAAACAGACACACAGTCCAGTGGCATAGAATAGAGAGCCTATATATGGACCCTCAACTCTATGGTGGAGCAATCTTCAACAAAGCAGGAGAAAATATCTAATGGAAAAAAGACAGTCTCTTTAATTAATGGTGCTGGGAAAACTGGATAGCAATATACAGAAGAATGAAACTCGACCATTCTCTTATACTATACATAAAGATAAATTCAAAATGGTTGAAAGAACTCAGTGTGAGACAGGAATCCACCAAAATCCTAGAGGAGAACCTAAGAAGTAACCTATTTGACATCAGCAACCTGGCACTTCTTTCAAGACATGATTCCAAAAGCAAGGAAAGCAAAAGCAAAAATGAACTTTTGGGACTTCGTCAAGATAAAAAGCTTCTACACACCAAAGGAAACAGTCAACAAAACAAAGAGGCAACCCACAGAATGGGAGAAGATATTTGCAAATGACAGTACAGACAAAGGGCTTATATCTAAGATCATAAAGAACTTCTCAAACTCAACACCCAAAAAGCCAATAATCCAAAAATGGGCATAAGACATGAACAGACACTTCTCCAATGAAGACATACAAGTGGCAAACAGACACATGAAATAGTGTTCATCATCCTTAGCCATTAGGGAAATTCAAATCAAAACCACATTGATTACACCAGTCAGAATGACACAAATTGACAAGGCAAGAAACAACAAATGTTGGAGAGGCTGTGGAGAAAGGGGAACCCTCTTACACTGTTGGTGGGAATGCAGGTTGGTGCAGCCACTTTGGAAAACAGTGTGGAAGTTCCTCAAAAAATTAAAAATGAGAGTTACCCTATGATCCAGCAGTTTCACCACCACGTATTTACCCCAAAGATACAGATGTAGTGAAAAGAAGTGTCATCTGTACCCCAGTGTTCATAGCAGCAATGTCCACAATAGCCAAACTGTGGAAAGAGCCGAGATGCCCTTCAACAGATGAATGGGTAAAGGAGATGTGGTCCACATATACAGTGGAATATTAACTATCAGAAAGGATGAATCCCCAACTTTTGCATCAACATGGATGGGACTGGAGGAGATAATGTTAAGTGAAATAAGTCAAACAGAGAAGTCACTTATCAATGGTTTCACCTATTTGTGGAACATAAGGAATAGTATAGAGGACATTAGGAGAAGGAAGGGAAAAATGAAGGGGGAGAAATCGGAGGGGGAGATGAACCAGGAGATGCTATGGACTCCAGGAAACAAATTAAGGGTTTTAGAGGGGATGTTGGTGGGTAGATGGGTTAACCTGGTGATGGGTATTAAGGAGGGCATGGATTGCATGGAGCATTGGGTGTTACACAAACAATGAATCATGGAATACTACATCAAAAACTAACAATAGATGTATAGTATGGTGACTTAACATAATAAAAAATAACACTACACCTTAATTATTTATCTTTCAAATAAATTCAGAATTAAACAGTTATTAGCCACTACTAACAATATTAAATATTAATAACTTTATGTATGCTGTTTTTATGTGCTGGTTCCTTGTAAATGCAAAATTCTCAAAATTTGGATTGTTGTGTCAGACAAAACTAAGTGTATTTTTCAAGATAGATATTATTGAAATATATTCTGAAAATTTGCTATGTATATTGTGCACATGTATGTGTATGTGAGCAATATAAATGTCTGATTTCTCACTTTTCCCAGCACATAGGTGTTTTAAAATCAAAGCAACTTAATTGTTGGGTAAAGCAGTATTGGATTAATTTTCATTTCCTGTCTGGGAGTGAAGTAAATTCATTTTCATTTTCTTTTAATTAGCCATTCACATTTCCTCTTCTTTTACTTGCAAAGATTACTATTCATGACATACCATATAATTTTAGATATTCCAGTGATGAGCATTTTCAAAGTTATGTGTATATTACCATTTATATTAAGAAAGCAATTAGCACACAATGATTTCATGTGTGATTCCAGGGACTTTATTGCTTAGGGCAGGGGTAAAATATTAGTACTTATTCAAAAATTGCAGGATGTAAGAATTATACTGTAGTAGTTAAGGTGTGCTCATAAGCATTTCATAATTTCACTTCCTGAGCTTGCCGACAAACACCTATCAGTGGCATGGTAATACAGATCATTAATTTTGACCTGAAGGCACTGAATTTTCACTTTAATGCCCTGGAAAATCTACTTCTAAAAAATTTATGATTGTTTGGCATATGAAATATGTATAATTTTAGGCATCAGAGCTATCACATCTGATCTAGAAAGCACATTAGAAACTGGTTTGGGATATATTTATGATTTTTGTACTTCCTGTAGATTTAATCCTAGATAAATGAATGAAACAGTTCACACATCTGTCCCACAGATGTTTGGGATACCTGAGTGGCTCATTCGGTCAAGCCTCCACAACTTGATTTTGGCTCAAGTCCTGATCTCAGGGTCCTGAGATCATTCTGAGATCTACTCTGTGCATGGAGCCTGCTTAAGATTCTCTCTCTTTCCCTCTTCTTTTGCCCCTCTCCCCCTGCTCAGGGATGCATGTTTTCTCTCTTGCTTTTTCTCTGAAAAAAAAAAAATTATGGATGTTTAAGTGTAGAAATAAAGATACTAGTGAAGAATGTAATAGAATCAGTTACATGTCTTTAGATAGGTATGAAAACCAAATTAAAACATTTCCTAAAAGTTTTTTACTAATGTTTACAAGCAGCAAAGAAAAATTAGTGTGGAAGGAATTTGATTTTTATTAGATTTTTGGATTTTATGAATGGTGAAGAAATATCTAATTTATTATGTATTCTAAGATTAGTCACAATGGTCATAATTATTAAATAATCCACGATTGTCATGTTGAAGCACAAAAAATAGGGAGCCTATCAAAATGTTAGAATAGACGGATGCTCAAGTGTATGTACAGAGTGACACAGAATGAAAATGCTGAGACTTTAGAATTATGTTTTTAGCATTACAATTAACTTCAGAGTCCAGATCTGCTGAAGCAGTTAGTAAGACATTTATCAAGCCCGCTACCAGGTGACTGGGAGTTTCAAGGATATAACAAAATGATTCATTAAATGCCTATGTCAAATAACAATTCGTCTTTTACTTATAGAGATAACCAAATATGTAAAGAAGTAATTATTTCTGGTAAAAAAGTTATCATTCACTGCAAAATGATGAATTTATGCATGGTGAATTCTTTGCTACTGTGTACAGATAAAGAAAATACAAATGTATTGATGACTTCTTGACTTCTTGAGAAACAGCAGTAAGTCCTGAAATCCATGTTTTTAATTAAGCACATATGATGCTAATGCCATAGACAGATGAAAGAAAATAACTAGTTACATATATTCAAAAAATTGTCAAGAAAGGCAAATCCACCCACTATTCTACTCTTGAATAGTCATATTTAAGCCATTGCAAAATGAAATTGAACTTTTAGGGCGCCTGGGTGGCTCAGTGGGTTAAAGCCTCTGCCTTCAGCTCAGGTCATGATCTCGGGGTCCTGGGATCGAGTCCCGCATCGGGCTCTCTGCTCAGCAGGGAGCCTGCTTCCCTCTCTCTCTCTGCCTGCCTCTCTGTCTACTTGTGATCTCTCTCTGTCAAATAAATAAATAAAATCTTTAAAAAAAAAAGAAATTGAACTTTTAAAATTATTAATCAAATTAGTTAAAACCACCAAATACTCATATGTGCTCTCAGATTTGTAAATGAATGTTCAACCCTTAGTCTTCAATATGTGCTTTTTAAGAAACTCACATCCTATTAATTTATAAAAAGAGCTTCAAGTATTCCTTGGTGAAAAATTCAGGCTTCTGGATTACTTTATGGCTGAGAACTACATTAAAAATTAGAACATTTATAAAGGTATTTTCTCATTCAAAACAAAATGTCCTAATAGAATTCTAATAGGTGAAACACATTAAAGAAAAAAATCCAGCAAAATTGAAGCCATAGAATAAACCTTTTAATTATGTCAAGGAGGAAATATCTCATCGTCTGAGTAATTTGGTTACAACCTTAAGGAATACACTCAAAATATGTTGCATTATCTAAAAATGCTTGACTGATAGTTTTATCTTGATTATTTCCCAACAATGGTAGTAATGGGTGGGTAAGAAAGCTTGTACATCACTTAGTAACTGGACAGTTTCCAAAGAACAATTCTGGAAGATATTTCAAAGCCTTCTTGAAACTAAAAATTATAAAATACTTATTTTTATTTGGGTTAGAAATATAATGTTCAGTTAGATGGCAAACATTAAATATACAGGTAAATTTGTAATTCATTGAAATGCTCATCTTCAAAATACAACACCAATTCAAATATTTCTTTAATTACTGATCGGAATTCTATGAAAAATATATTTAGTACTTTCTTAGTAACTTGAAGAATTTAATACTAGTATTTTATTTTTAGATTATTTAATAAATTCTTTTTATTTATTTTTAAAGTTGTTTCCCTTTATGGTATATGATGTTGGATTTTTAAACTTCCAATAATAGTAGTTTCCTTTTTTAAATGATTGTTTAAATAAACATGTGACTTGCCTTAAGAAAATTATTAAATGAATAGTAATACAGATGGTATGATATGTAATATGTGTAAAATAATAAAGAGGGTTCTGAAATGATTTGAGAAACTATGTCTTATTATTAACTTTGTCATTAATTTTTGGATCTGTTGCCTCTTAACTATGTTGTTTCTTTCTAAAATTGTACAGTTCAGTGGTTTTTAGTATATTGACAAGTTAAGCAACCATAATTGTAGGATAACTGACAGTTCATTCTATTAAACCTTTGCATGGCTTATCACTCTTTTCGTGTGGGTCTTGATTTAAGCTTTTAAAACAGAATTTGTGTTTGCTTTATATAGGTCTTCCCTTTTATGTTTAATTATTCCCAGATATTTTTTTATTTTTTGGCCAAAGTTTTTAAATATTGTCACTATGTTTTTAAATAGATTGTTACTGTTATGGTTAAAAGCTATTAATTTCCTTATGCTCATTTTACCAAAGTCATACATTGTAGTTTAAAATAAAATCTTCTGGTTTTTCAAAGTGTTCAACTGTATCATCTAAAGTTGAGGGTGTATTGTCTATTCATATTCAACATTATAATAACTTTTGGTTTTATCATCCAATTGCATTTAGTTAAATTTTCCAAAACATGATTAATAATAATGGTGATAAGAGATAATCTAGTCTCATTATTCAGTTCAGTGGGCATGCATTTAGCATTTTATGGTTTGATATTTTTTCTTCTCTGTATTGTATTTGCATAGTTTTTCCTTGTACTAGCTTAAAAATTATTGAAACTAGATAGTGAATTTATCACATAGTTGTTCTAGAGTGTTGACCATATTCGTGTTATTTTTTCTTTCAATTTTTTAGTGTGATGAAATATGATTTAAATTTTCTAATTTTTATAAGTTCTTACAATATAACTAAAATACATTCTATTTTATTCTGTTTAACTGAGCACTGTTAGACTTGATTTGCTATATTCTATTCAGAGTCTTGCATCAATTTTTATAAATGGCAACAACCTATGATGTCATACTATTTTAATCAACATTTATTAAGTTACGATAAGTAGATAATTTGAAATATTTCTTACTTTAAAAAAGAACGGGAAGGTTCATAATTCATTTATTTTTCTCTATATATTTTTTTCTTAGGTCGATGATTTAAAAAAAAATTATGATCAACTATCCTGGAAGAAAAAAAGTTTTGAAAAGGAGTATCTGAGTGTACTTAATGATTATTATGCCGCAGTAAGTTGACCTTTCCCTCCTTCTCCCTAGAGTTCTATTCTCTATTCCTAAATACTAACTCATGCATGTAAAAGTAATTTCATCATTGCACATGTTTTTCTTCCCAAGATACAAGACATATATAAATGATTCTTTTATTCTTTTCTTTAAGAAAAAATCATGGGATATTGAGCTTTCTAATATTGCAAGAGACTTTTCAGATATTTCGATTGCAAATGCTCAATTGGCAGAAGAAAACAAAAAGCTTGCAACTGATATTGAAACAGTGGCAGGTTTAATCAATGAAAGGTAATTATGCAAATACAATTTTCATTTTGATATAACATATCCAATATGTTAAGTATAATACATCTCTTCATTTTTGTTCTCCTGAGGTGATATGGTAGTTTTTGTGATTATCATTAGCTTAAATTTTGTTTACTTCTATTAGCCTTTTTTTTTTTTTTTTTTTTTTGCATTGGCGTGGCGAAGCAGAGTGAGAAGGAGGGAGGGAATCTTTTTTTTTTTTTTTTTAAAGATTTTTTTATTTATTTGACAGAGAGAGAGAGAGATCACAAGCAGGCAGGGAGGCAGGCAGAGAGAGGAGGAAGCAGGCTCTCCGTGGAGCAGAGAGCCCGATGTGGGGCTCGATGCGGGGTTCGATGCGGGGTTCGATCCCAGGACCCTGGGATCATGACCTGAGCCGAAGGCAGAGGCCTTAACCCACTGAGCCACCCAGGTGCCCCGGAGGGAGCGAATCTTAAGTAGGCTCCACTCCCAGGGCAGAACCTGACACGGGGCTTAACTTCACAACCCTGAGATCATGACCTGAGCTGAAATCAAGAGTCAGAGGCTTAACCAACTGAACTACCCAGGTGCCCCTAGATGTTGCTTGGTGTTGCTCTTTAAATCACTCTGAATCCCTTTAGAGGTTATCAAAATGGTGAAAAAATGATCTAATAATGAGTTTTATTCTCACCCCTATCACCTCCTTTTGACATATCCTCTTATACTCAAAGACACTTTAAAATTAAAATAAAATATGTTTAACTAAGCTTCTGCTGTCCTTGTCAACCCTCTTTCTAGCCACTACTAGTTTTCTTAGCTCAGAAACCTATGGTTTTCTCGCTTCCTTTTTCTATTTCAATCCTCATATTCAACATGATAATAACGAATGTTCCACAGGCTAAATACATTTTTATCTGTCTCACGACTCCACCAGCACTCTGGTAAGAGCTATCATCATGTCTTATGTGAATTTACAGTGACTTCCAAAGCTGGTTTATTGCAGTCATTCTGCTCTCTTTCTAGCCCGTTATCTACACTGTGGTAGGTACATTCTTTTCTCCTTCCTCCCTCCTTCCCTCCCTCTCTTTTCCTTTCTTCCACTCTCCTTTCCTCTCTTTCCTTTCTTCCTTCTCCCCTCCCTCCCCCCGCTTTGCTTGGCTTGCTTTGCTTTTCCTTCCTTCCTTCCTTCCCATAACTGTGATCCATTTCTCTTCATACCTGCATTAATGTTAACAGGAATGAAGGGACAAAAATGCCTCCTTAACCTCTCCTACTATATCCCTGAAGGTGGGCATATCTGCCTGTGCAGTCTCATAGCACACATGCTTTACCCTTATTATGCAGTTCAAATACAATGGCCCTACTTGATCTTCTCTTATTTGCCATATTTTCTCCAGCCTATATGGCATTTTTAAAAAGATTTTAATTATTTATTTGACAGAGAGAGAGAGAGAGAGAGAGAGACGGCAAGAGAGGGAGCACAAGCAGGGGGACTGTGAAAGGGAGAAGCAGGCTTCCCACTGAGAAGGAGCCCAAGGTGGGTCTCCATCCCAGGACTCTGGGATCATGACCTGAACTGAAAGTAGAGGCTTAAAGACTGAGCCACCCAGGCACCCCCATGTGGCATTTTTATGCTATTTCCTTTTCCTATGGTATTTTTCCTGTTCCTTCTTCCCAACATTTAACCTTAAGACAGTTTAAGAGTTAGTTCTGAGAAGCTTTTCATTGACTGTCCAGTTAAATCCAATTTGTCTATTATGTGTGTGTCTGGCACACCTACTTTTCTCTATTTCTCTTGCCATATTTGGAATTTTGTTTGTGTGAATATTTGACTTTTGTTCATTCTCTCAAAAAATGAGATCTGTGGGTACCTGGGTGGCTCAGTGGATTAAGCCGCTGCCTTCGGCTTGGGTCATGATCTCAGGGTCCTGGGATCGAGTCCCGCATCGGGCTCTCTGCTCGGCAGGGAGCCTGCTTCTCTCTCTCTCTCTGCCTGCCTCTCTGTCTACTTGCGATCTCTCTCTGTCAAATAAATAAATAAAATCTTTTAAAAATAAAAAAAAAAATGAGATCTGTGAGGGCAGGCATAGGCCATGGCCATATTTTCTTCACTAGTGAATCCACATCTTCAATCATAGTGCCTGATACATACTATGTTATCCAGTTAAGTACTGAAGGGAGGGAAGGAGGAAAGAAGGGAGAAGAGTAATGATGATATTTGATGATTATGTAGGAAGATTGTTAAAATTTTTTATTGATCATTTTATCTTTGGAAATGGTAGAATGAAACATTTGTGAGATTTTTCTGTATGTTAAAAATACTTTTATTATATTCAGTTAGCCAACAACCAGTATATAATTAGTTTTTAATGTAGTGTTCAGTGATTCATTATTTTGTTTAACACCCAGTGCTTATCACAACGTGTGCCCTCCTTAATACCCATCAACTGTTACCCCATCTCCCTACCCCCTCCTTTTTGTAGTCCTCAGTTTGTTTCTCGGAGTCCAGAGTCTCTCATTGTCTCCCTTTCTGATTTCTTTCCATCCAGTTTTCCTTTCCTTACCCTAATGTCCTCTTCTTTTTTAAAAGAGAACAAAAGGGGGTGCCTGGGTAGCTTCAGTGGGTTAAGCCTCTGCCTTAAGCTCAGATCATGATCTCAGGGTCCTGGGATGGAGTCCTGCATCGGGGGCTCTCTACTCAGCAGGGAGCCTGCTTCCCCCTCTCCCTCTACTTGCTTCTCTGCCTACTTGTGATCTCTATCTGTCAAATACATAAATAAAATCTTTTAAAAAAATAAAAGAGAACAAAAGGAACTATTTTATAAAAGATAATTTAAAATTGTACTTTTTAATATTACTATACTTTATTAAGAGAACCAGAGGAGAGAAAAAATTTGAAGTTAATGAGAAGACTCCTCTGGAAGAAAAAAAGGGAGTGTGAGGTTAGCATTTATTAGATTATCCCACAGTAACACACAACCACCCAATCTTAGTGATATGCAAGTATAAAAGTTCATTTCTCACTAGCATTGCAACTTAGCCCTGTTTATGCTTCATGTTATTTCTACTTCTTAGATTCAGAGTGAAGGATCAGATCCTTCTAGGGCAAGTTGCTCTGGTAAGCACAAGTTCATTAGTGGGATCACTTGATAGCTCTTACAGTTTCTATCAGTAGATGATAAGTGTTTCTTCTGCTCAACTCCATTGAACAAAGCAAGTCCTATCGCCAAGCCCATGTCAACAGCGTGGTAATCTAATCTTCTTAAAAAGAGAGTGCATAATTGAGAGCACTGATACAATCTATCACATGTAAGGAGAATGTAACCCTGGTTAGAGGAAAGGATTTCTATCATATGCTTTGTGCCTGTCCAATTAATACCTTAGATATTATTTAATTACTTAACTTTTCCTTCAAATTTTTACTTGAAACTTAAAAAATAAATGGGTGCTTTTAATAGCAGATTATGTAGTGCTCAATAGAGAATAAATGAAAGATTAGTGATATGCAGGCAAGAAAAAGTCAGGTCTACCACATTTAAAAAATTTTTTTATTAATTAATTTATTTTTAAATAAAAATATGATATATTTTTATCCCCAGGGATACAGGTTTGTGAATCACCAAGTTTACACATTTTACAGCACTCATCATAGCACATACCCTCCCCAATGTCCATATCTCCACCACCCTCTCCGTCCACCCTCCCCCCAGCAACCCTCAGTTTGTTTTCTGAGATTAAAGGTCACTTATGGTTTGTCTCCCTCCCAATTCCATCTTCTTTCACTTTTTCTTTTCCTACCCCCCAACCCTCCCACATTGAATCTCCACTTCCTCATATCAGGGAGATCATATGATAGTTGCCTTTCTCTGATTGACTTATTTCGCTAAGCATGATACCCTCTAGTTCCATCCACGTCGTCACAAATGGCAAGATTTCATTTCTTTTGATGGTTGCATAGTATTCCATTGTGTATATGTACCACATCTTCTTTATCCATTCATCTGTTGATGGACATCTAGGTTCTCTCCATAGTTTGGCTATTGTAGACATTGCTGCTATAAACATTCGGGTGCACCTGCCCCTTAGGAGCACCACGTTTGTATCTTTAGGATATATATCCAGTAGTGCAATCGCTGGGTCATGGGGTAGCTCTATTTTCATTTTTTTGAGGATCCTCCACACGGTTTTCCAGAGTGGTTGCAACAGCTTGCGTTCCCACCAACAGTGTAGGAGGGGTCCCCTCTCTCCGCATCCTCACCAGCATCTGTAATTTCCTGACTTGTTAATTTTAGCCATTCTGACTGGTGTGAGGTGGTATCTCATGGTGGTTTTGATTTGTATTTCCCTGATGCCGAGTGATATGGAGCACTTTTTCATGTGTCTGTTGGCCATCTGGATGTCTTCTTTGCAGAAATGTCTGTTCATGTCCTCTGCCCATTTCTTGATTGGATTATTTGTTCTTTGGGTATTGAGTTTGCTAAGCTCTTTATAGATTTTGGATACTAGCCCTTTATCTGATATGTCGTTTGCAAATATCTTCTCCCATTCTGTCAGTTGTCTTTTGGTTTTGTTAACTGTTTCCTTTGCTGTGCAAAACTTTTGATCTTGATGAAATCCCAGTAGTTCATTTTTGCCCTTGCTTCTGTTGTCTTTGGCTATGTTCCTAGGAAGAAGTTGCTACGGTTGAGGTCAAAGAGGTTGCTGCCTGTGTTCTCCTCAAGGATTTTGATGGATTTCTTTCTCGCATTGAGGTCCTTCATCCATTTTGAGTCTATTTTCGTGTATGGTGTAAGGAAATAGTCCAATTTCATTTTTCTGTGTGTGGCTGTCCAATTTTCCCAGCACCATTTGTTGAAGAGGCTGTCTTTTTTCCATTGGACATTCTTTCCTGCTTTGTCAAAAATTAATTGACCATAAAGTTGAGGGTCTATTTCTGGGCTCTCTTTTGTGTTCCATTGATCTATGTATCTGTTTTTGTGCCAGGACCATGCTGTCTTGATGATGACAGCTTTGTAATAGAGTTTGGAGTCTGAAATTGTGATGCCACCAACTTTGGCTTTCTTTTTCAATATTCCTTTGGCTATTCGAGGTCTTTTGTGATTCCATATAAATCTTAGGATTGTATGTTCTATTTCTTTGAAAAAAATGGATGGGATTTTGATAAGGATTGCATTAAATGTGTAGATTGCTTTAGGTAGCATAGACATTTTCACAATATTTATTCTTCCAATCCAGGAGCATGTAACATTTTTCCATTTCTTCATGTCTTCCTAAATTTCTTTCATGAGTACTTTATAGTTTTCTGAGTATAGATTCTTTGCCTCTTTGGTTAGGTTTATTCCTAGGTATCTTATGGTTTTGGGTGCAATTGTAAATGGGATTGACTCCTTAATTTCTCTTTCTTCTGTCTTGTTGTTAGAATAAAGAAATGCAACTGATTTCTGTGCATTGACTTTATATCCTGACACTTTACTGAACTCCTGTACAAGTTCTAGCAGTTTTGGAGTGGAGTCTTTTGGGTTTTCCACATATAGTATCATATCATCTACAAAGAGTGAAAGTTTGACTTCTTCTTTGCTGATTTGGATGCCTTTAATTTCTTTTTGTTGTCTGAATGCTGAGGCTAGAACTTCTAGTACAATTCTGAACAGCAGTGGTGATAACGGACATCCTTTCTGTGTTTCTGACCTTAGCGGAAAAGCTTTCAGTTTTTCTGCATTGAGAATGTTATTTGCAGTGGGTTTTTCATAGATGGCTTTGATGATATTGAGGTATGTGCCCTTTATCCCTACACTTTGAAGAGTTTTAATCAGGAAGGGATGCTACACTTTGTCAAATGCTTTTTTAGCATCTATTGAGAGTATCATATGGTTCTTATTCTTTTTTTATTAATGTATTGTATCACATTGATTGATTTGTGAGTGTTGAACCAATCTTGCAGCCCTGGAATAAATCCCACTTGGTCGTGGTGAATAATCCTTTTAATGTACTGTTGGATCTATAAGCCAGTATTTTGGTGAGAATTTTTGCATCTGTGTTCATCAAGGATATTGGTCTGTAATTCTCTTTTTTGATGGGATCCTTGTCTGGTTTTGGGATCAAGGTGATGCTGGCCTCATAAAATGAGTTTGGAAGTTTTCCTTCCATTTCAATTTTTTGGAACAGTTTCAGGAGAATAGGAATTAATTCTTCTTTAAATGTTTGGTAGAATTCCTCTGGGAAGCCGTCTGGCCCTGGACTTTTGTTTGTTTCGAGGTTTTTGATGACTGTTGTAGACATTGCTGCTATAAACATTCGGGTGCACCTGCCCCTTAGGAGCACCACGTTTGTATCTTTAGGATATATATCCAGTAGTGCAATCGCTGGGTCATGGGATAGCTCTATTTTCAGTTTTTGAGGATCCTCCACACGGTTTTCCAGAGTGGTTGCAACAGCTTGCGTTCCCACCAACAGTGTAGGAGGGGCCCCTCTCTCCGCATCCTCACCAGCATCTGTAATTTCCTTACTGGCTATGGGTCTGTTCAGGTTTTCTTTTTCTTCCTGGTTCAATTGTGGTAGTTTATATGTCTCTAGAAATGTATCCATTTCTTCCAGATTGTCGGATTTGTTGGTGTAGAGTTGTTCATAGTATGTTCTTAAAATTGTTTGTATTTATTTGGTGTTGGTTGTGATCTCTCCTCTTTCATTCATGATTTTATTTTTGGGTCCTTTATCTTTTCTTTTTGATAAGTCTGACCAGGGGTCTGTCAATCTTATTAATTTTTCCAAAGAATTAGCTCCTAGTTTCATTGATTAGTTCTACTTTTTTAGTTTCTATTTCATTGATTTCTGCTCTGATCTTTATGATTTCTCTTCTCCTGCTGGGTTTAGGCTTTCTTTGTTGTTCTTTCTCCAGCTCCTTTAGGTGTAGGGTTAGATTGTGTATTTGAGACCTTTCTTGTTTCTTGAGAAAGGCTTGTACCGCTATATATTTTCCTCTAAGGACTGCCTTTGTTGTGTCCCACAGATTTTGAACTGTTGTGTTTTCATTATCATTTGTTTCCATGAATTCTTCAATTCTTCTTTAATTCCCTGGTTGATCCATTCATTTTTTAGAAGGATGCTGTTTAGTCTCCATGTATTTGGGTTCTTTCCAAATTTCCTCTTCTGATTGAGTTCTAGCTTCAGAGCATTGTGGTCTGAAAATATGCAGGGAATGATCCCAATCTTTTGATACTGGTTGAGACCTGATTTAGGACCCAGGATGTGGTCTATTCTGGAGAATGTTCCATGTGCACTAGAGAAGAATGTATGCTTTGGGATGGAATGTTGCTTTGGGATGGAATGTTCTGAATATATCTGTGATGTCCATCTGGTCCAGTGTATCATTTAAGGCCTTTATTCCCTTGTTGATCTTTTGCTTGGATGATCTGTCCATTTCAGTGAGGGGAGTGTTAAAGTCCCCTACTATTATTGTATTATTGTCAGTGTATTTCATTGATTTTGTTATTAATCGGTTTATATAGTTGGCTGACTCCATGTTAGGGGCATAGATATTTAAAATTGTTAGGTATTCTTGTTGGACAGACCCTTTGAGTATGATATAGTGTCCTTCCTCATCTCTTATTATAGTCTTTGGCTTAAAATCTAATTGCTCTGACATAAGGATTGCCGCTCCTGCTTTCTTCTGATGTCCATTAGCATGGTACATTGTTTTCCACCCCCTCACTTTAAATCTGGAGGTGTCTTCAGGTCTAAAATGAGTTTCTTGTAGGCAGCCTATTGATAGGTTTTGTTTTTTTATCCATTCTGATACCCTGTGTCTTTTGATTGGGGCATTTAGCCCATTAACATTCAGGGTAACTATTGAAAGATATGAATTTAGTGCCATTGTATTGCTTGTAAGGTGACTGTTACTGTATATTGTCTCTGCTTCTTTCTGCTACTACTTTTAGGGTCTTTCTTTGCTTAGAGGACCCCTTTCAATATTTCCTGTAGAGCTGGTTTGGTGTTTGCAAATTCTTTCAGTTTTTGTTTGTCCTGGAAGCTTTTTATCTCTCCATTTTCAATGACAGCCTAGCTAGATATAGTATTCTTTGCTGCATATTTTTCTCATTTTGTGCTCTGAATATATCATGCCAGTTCTTTCTGGCCTCCCAGGTCTCTGTGGAGAGGTCTGCTGCCAATCTAATGTTTTTACCCTTGTATGTTATAGACTTCTTTTTCTGGGCTGCTTTCAGGATTTTCTCTTTGTCACTAGGACTTGTAAATTTTACTGTCAGGTGATGAGGTGTGGACCTATTTTCATTGATCTTGAGGGGCATTCTTAGCATCTCCTAGATTTTTATGTTTGTTCCCTTTGCCGTATTAGGGAAACTCTCTACAATAATTCTTTCCAATATACCTTCTGCTCCCCTCTCTCTTTCTACTTCTTCTGGAATCCCATTTATTCTAATGTTGTGTGTCTTATGGTGTCTCTTATCTCTCAAATTCTTTCCTCGTGGTCCAGTATTTGTCTCTCTTTTGCCCAGCTTCTTTATTCTCTGTCATTTGGTCTTCTATTTCCCTAATTCTTTCTTCTGCCTCATTTATCCTAGCAGTAAGAGCTTCCATTTTTGATTGTACCTCATTAATAGCTTTTTTTATTTAACTTGGTTAGATTTTAGTTCTTTTATTTCTCCAGAAAGGGCTTTTATCTCTCTGGAGAGGGTTTCTCTGATATCTTCCATACCTTTTTCGTGCCCGGCTAGAACCCTGAGAATCGTCATGCTGAACTCTAGATTGGTCATATTACCAATGTCTGTATTGATTAGTCCCCAGCCTTCGGTACTGCCTCTTGCTTTTTTTTTTTTTTTTTTTTTTTGTGGTGACTTTTTCCGACTTGTCATTTTGTCCAGATAAGATTATAAGATTTGCTTTCTCCTCCTCTGGAATTCTGCTGTTCTCCTTGGTGAGTGAAGTTGGTCTTGGCTGAGTTTCTTGTTGATCATCTGGGGGAGGGGCCTGTTGTAGTGATTCTCAAGTGTCTTTGCCCCAGGCGGAATTGCACCATCCTTACCAGGGGCCGGGCTAAGTAATCCACTCGGGTTTGCTCTCGGGAGCTTTTGTTCCCTGAGTGCTTTCTGTAGAGTTCCCAAGGTCGGGAATGAAGATGGCGGCCTCCCAATCTCTGGCCTGGAGAAGTCAAGAGCTTGGGGTCCCGCTCCTCAGTGCATCCTCAGAGAAAAGCACCTAACTGTCCCTGTCTCCCTGGCCTCTGGTTGCGCTTGGATGAAAGGGCTCAATTAGTCCCACATGGAGAAAAGTGCCCAGCCGCTTGTCTCCATGGCCTCCAGCCACGCTCCAAGCTCACCCAGCCTGCAACCGGTTCAAGGTAAGCCCGAGTTGAGAGCTCACTCCTTGGCTTTGTTGCTGTAACCAGCTTCCCTGCTCTAATATCTGTGAGCTCTGCGACACTCAGACACCCCCCATCTGTAACCCTACGGGACCTGGGGTTACGCTGCCCCTGTGTGGGCTTCCCCCTGGTTTAGCCTCTGGAGCTATGTCCCTCCATGGAGCAGACTTTTAAAAGTCCTGATTTTGTGCTTTGTTGCTCCGCTGCTTGCCAGGAGCTGGCCTCTCCCCCGCCATGGTCTATCATCCCATCACTTTGGATTCACTTCTCCTCAGGTCCTACCTTTCAGAAAGTGATCTATTTTCTGTTTCTAGAATTGGTGCTCTTCTTCTCTTAGATTTCCCGTTGGATTTGTAGTTGTTTTCAATGGTTAGATAAGCTATCTAGCTGGTCTCCTGCTACCTGATGTTGTCTCAGCCTGCTACTTCTCCTCCAACTTGACTCTCTTTTTCTGATCTACCACATTTTTAAGAGATGTTCCAAAGAAAGAGAAGATAAAAAAAATACAAGGGTAGTTAATCATCAGTCATATCTGGCAAATATTTCTTACATTCTTGCCTTTAACTGGTCTCTCACTCTCAGTAGATGATAGGTAGGTAGGTGGGTAAGTAGGTAGATAAAAGACAGATAGATAGATAGATAGATAGATACATACGTAATTATTCATTTCCAAACTTTATTTGCTTTTCTTCCAAATCTTCTAAGTCATTTTATGATTCTCTCTTTGGTGTAGATATTTACAGCTTATCTTTTATTTAAACATAGTAAAAAATTATTTTATTTTAGTTTTATTTTATCTACATGTAATAATTTAAATATGTATCATCTTTCTAATCTACTTTTGCATCTTATTCTCCTAGCTAATGCTTTTGCTGTCTCTTTTCCTTGTGCTTTTGGCTGTTTTTATTGATTGTCCATTTTCTTCTGAAAACTATTTGTGGAAAATCTTTGAGTCCTAATATAAAATTGAGTTAATCATTTGCAAACTTATATTTATGAAAGTTGTTCTCTTTCAATTTGTCCTTGGATATGCCCAGACTTTTTTCCATTTTCCAAGCCATGATATTCAAAGCTCTATTTTTTTTTTTAAGAGTTGATTTATTCATTTGGCAGAGAGAGAGATCACAAACAGGCAGAGAGGCAGGCAGAGAGAGAGGGGGAAGCAGGCTCCCCACTGAGCAGAGAGCCGGATGTGGGGCTCGATCCCAGGACCCTGGGATCATGCCCCGAGCCGAAGGCAGAGGCTTTAACCCACTGAGCCACCCAGGCGCCCCTCAAAGCTCTATTTTATCAACATTTCTATATCTTGTATGATCTTTTTGGACTCTGGTTATAGGGTATATTTGTTGTAGAAAAGAAAATACAAAAAAGTGCAAAAAATCTAAAATCATTTCAGTAAATAGTGGTAATCATATTAATATATTGTTGACTTTTTTCATTCATGATGAAACTAATTATATGTCCTGCTTTTATTCCCAACATGATATAATAGAATTTTTATTGCATTGTTATACAAATTATTATTTAACTATGTGTACAAAAGTCTATAATGTAGATTTTTTCGTAATTACTCTAAAATTTATGTTTAGGCTGTTTTTATTTTTATGACATAAATATTGTGATTTTTTCAGAAGTCTTTCTGAAAGTCTTTTTAGAATTTAAATTTATGACATAAATATTGTGATTTTTTTTCAGAAGTCTTTCTGAAAGTCCTTTTAGGATTTAAAGTAAATTTATAAAAATAGATTGGCTATATACTTTTAAATTCCTATTATCTTTAAAAAATAAAATAAATTCCTAATTACTTCTTTTTATAATAACTTTCTAAACCTACTTTCCAGAAAGACTATCATTTATTGAAGTTGAGCAATACATAATCTTGTTCTGTGATGTACCTGTGCCAACATTGAGTGCTATAGTTTTTTTTTTAATTTTGTTTCAATTTGATAAGTGAAAATTTATGTTCTCAATATTGTTTCAAACTCCATTTCATTGATCACTAATGAGGTGGAATATTCATACATCTTCTCTTGAATTCTGATTTTTCTATAGAATTCTTGTGGGGGATTTCAAGGAAGAAATAAAGAATTTAGGATCCAGAGAGGCAAAGCACCTTTTCTAAATTACTACAGTTTTAACACCACTAGCATTTGAAACTTGATTTTCTATATTCAGGTTCAGGATTTTTTTTTTTTTTAACGTTACCTCATTTTTTAAAAAAAATTAATCTGGCTTCAATTTAACTGATGTTTAGCGGATGTTCAAATTCGCTTGACATATTAGTCCAATAACAACAACTCCCAATAGTAATCTTAATGTTAAAATGGCAATTCTCTTAGGGTACAGGTAAGGTTGTTGTGAGTTTGCACTTTGATTTTGTGTCTAGAGCTTAGAGCAAGTGCTTGATATGAGTTGTATGTCTGTCCCTGTCTGTGTGTTTTTACGTGGCAGGCAGATAGGAACAAACATTGAGGGTAGGGAACTAAGTGTTAGATAATGAATCATTCCAAAGGATTTGGACTCCGATGAAGACTATGGAAATCTAAAGAAGCTGTATGGTTGCATTTCTCTTTTAAAGATAACACTTTGGTGGTAATTGGATGAGTTAAGATTTAATTAATGAGAAATGTATGGAGGAAAAAAAGAAAGGTTGGAGGGAAGATGTTCATATATTTGGTTTGGAATTGTGTATGGCATGATTCAAATGTAAGTGTGTAGATATCACTTTGATGCACAGGTCTGAAACTGAGGGAAGATGTTCATGGAGATGGAAGCTATGTTAAATGCAGAAGTGCTTTAAATTGGCAAGTGAACAATCTTATGTTTGCCACTTCATTTACTTCTTAGAAATTAGAATTTTCGTGAGGTAAAAATTTTGTGGGTTAAATTATAACACCAAACCATATGTAACTATAAGGTAAGGTTTCCTCAATATCTGATAGGTCGGAATCAAGAAATTTTATTAATGGCTTCTGGAGACTCTATCCACTAACAAAAACTGCTTTCTTATTCATTAGAAAATGAAACCTAAACCTAAAACCTAACCTAAACCTAAACCTAAAAAGACAAATATAAAATAGGAAACTTCTATGGAGAAAACACCAAATATGATTAACATTTATTAAAATGTATTTTATTATTTATTTTTTAAAATATTTTTCCAGATTTAATGAAGTATAATTCAGAAATAATAATTGTATATATATTTAAGGCGTACAAGTGTTGGAGTTTTAATTAAGACTTTATTTTTTAAAAGCCAGTATGTCGAGGCGCCTGGGTGGCTCAGTGGGTTAAAGCCTCTGCCTTCGGCTCAGGTCATGATCTCAGGGTCCTGGGATCGAGCCCCACATCGGGCTCTCTGCTTGGCAGGGAGCCTGCTTCCCCCTCTCTCTCTGCCTGCCTCTGCCTACTTGTGATCTCGCTCTCTATGTCAAATAAATAAAATCTTTAAAAAAAAAAAAAAGCCAGTATGTCAGAGCAAAATCGAGAAGATGTAGAGACTTCCCACATACCCCCTGCTCCCACACATGCATGGACTCTCACATTATCAACATCCTTCACCACAGTGGTGCAGTTGGTACAACTGATGAATTCACACTGACAGAACATATTCACCTGAAGTCCATAGTTTATGTCTTGGTTAACTGCTGGTGTTTTACAAAACTCAATAGGCTTGGACAAATGTATAATGACATGTATCTACAATAATGGAATTATACAGAGTATTTTCATTGCCCTATATCCTGTCTATATCCTGTCTACTTTATATATCTGTATAGTTCTCTATATCCTATATCCTGTCTACTCATTCCCCAACCCTCCCATCCAAACTCTGACAACCACTGATCTTTTTATTGTCTTCATAGTTTTGCATTTTCCAGAATGACATATAGTTGGAATCATATAGTATGTAGTCTTTTCAATTGGATTTTTTCACTTACTAATATGCATTTAAAGTTCCTTCATGTCATTCATGGCTTGATAGCACATTTCTTTTTAGTATTGAGTACTATCCATATCTGGATGTACTATAGCTTATCCATTTACCTACTGATGATCATCTTGATTGCTTCCAAGTTTTGGCAGTTATAGATAAAGCTTCTATAAATATTGATGTGCAGATTTTTGTGTGGACAAAGGTTTCAGCTCCCTTAGATAAATACCAATAAACAAGATTGCCAGACTGTATGATAAGAATATATTTAGTTTTATAGGAAACTGCCAAACTGTCCTCCAAAGGGGCTGTATCATTTTTCATCCCCAATATTAATGAATGAATGTTCATGTTGATCCACATCCTCACCAGCATTTGGTACTGTCATTGTTCTGGATTCTGGCCATTCCAACAAGTGTGTAGCGATACCTTATTGTTGTTTTGATTTGCATCTCCTAATGACATATGATGTGAAGCATATTTTCATATACTTATTTGATATTATTCATATCCTTCTCTTCTTTGATGAGATGTCCATTAAGGTCTTTGACCTATTTTTAATTTTTTTTTCCTTTCTATTGACTTCAGAGTATTTTTTATGTTTTGGATAACAAGTCTTTACCAGCTGTGTCCCTTACAAATATTTTCTCTGTTTGTGGGTTGTCTTCTCAATTTTTTGACCTTGGGTTTCACAAGAGTGAAAGATTTTAATTTTAATGAAGTCTAGCTTATCAATTATTTCTTTCATGGATTCTGCCTTGGTATTGTATCTAAAAGATCATTGCCATGTCCAAGCTCATCTAGTTTTTCTCTTATGTTATCTTCAGAAATTTTATAGTTTTCATTTTATATTTAGGTCTCTGATGCATTTTGAGTTAATTTTTATGAAAGGTATAAGGTCTGTGTCTAGCTTCATATTTTCGTACATGGTTGTCCAGTTGTTCCAATACCATCTGTTGAAAGGTAATCTTTGCTCCAATGTATTGCCTTTGCTTCTTTGTCAAAGATCATTTGACTGTATCTCTGTGGGTCTATTTTTGGCTCTCTCTTCTGTTGCATTGGTATATTTGTCTGTTCTTTCACTAATAAACCCTACTGTCTTGATTACTATAGCTTTATAGTAAGTCTTAGAAAAATATATTTTTAAAATTAGTAAATGTAGGAGTATATAAAATTTTGGAATATGATTCAATAATGAGAAAAATCAAGTTCTAATCAAATAAATAAAAATTTCTATTGTGATTATAACTAAATTCCTAATGTAATATTGTTTTATAGTTTATTAAATTATGTGAAGGTAATCATAATTTTTAAGTAATTTGTGATCATAAACAGCTCTATGATATAGTTAAACAAGAAAAATATTAAATAATCATTAAACTGTGTAGTGCTGGCCAAAATATAGATAGCTGGATAGATATTAACAGTAGTTAATAAGAAGTAAGATTTTGGATTTTTCTTTTGATAGAGAGAGCAAGTGGTAGGGAGCAGAGGGAGAGAGAAGGTCAAGTAGGATCCATGCACAGTATAGAGTCCAACATAGGGCTTGATCTCACGAACCTGAGATCATAACCTAAGCCAAAATCAAGAGCCGGATGAATAGAATTCAGCTACATAGAGCAACTTAGGTGAATCTCGTAATCATAATATTGAGTAAAAGACCCAGTAATAGTGTATACAGAATGATCCTGTTCAAACTCTACCAAATTTTCATGGTGGTGATAGACATCAGGATTGCAGCTCCTGTTGGATGATAGTCACTGGGAGAGCACACATAGGAATTGCTGCTGACAGTGTTCAGTTTTTTCTGTCTGAATGAAGGTATTACTGGTCCATTCACAGTGAAATGTAATAAGCTGTATTCTTGGATTTGCATACTCTTCTTTATAAATGTTCTACTTCAATAAAATGTTATGTTTAAAAACAGATATTAAATTATATCAATTGTTAATTCAGTCCAACAAAAAATGCATTCAATAATTTATTAATCTATTATTGAATTCACATTACATGCATAAAGTTTCAATATCTCTATATGAAAGGGAAAGTTCCTGCTTTCAGTGAACCCCCCAGGTAATAATTATTATAGAAGCTAAACTTTCTTAGCAGCCTAACAAGTATGATTAGAAAAGCAGGAATGGCTTTAGCTAGCAGGAAATTCTGGACCTGCAGCCCATTTTAGCCATTAGTGACTTATTGCTTGTGATTTCTTTCCCCTATTCATTTCTGTGGTTTTCTAGACGTATTCTGCCTTCTATGATGATCTCAAATTTATTTAACTATTTTTCCTCATAGAAATAAGATAGCCTTGGTGATATTTTATGCATAAAATAAAAAAAGATAAAATGTACACTTTTTGCATGGCTGCACACCCACTGCCTTATAAATGTTTGCAGGTAGAACATGTCTGTATTTGCCCTTGTTATTGAATCTTCAGGGACTAATCTAGTCAGTCACTAATCTACAGACACATTGCTGGTGTGCATTAAATACTTGTTGAATGGCATTTTTGATAGAAAATACTTATTTTTTATACACTATACATTATAATAGATACAAAAAATGATATAAAGGTCAATTGTTTTTATTATTCTGTGGTTAACATAAGAAATAGTTTCATGTATATTTATTTTTATTTTATGTAGTGATTTTATAATCTCATAGTTATAGTCAGTAGACCATTATAACTTTATGCTCATGAGGAACTTCATAATCAAGATTTATATTTAAAGAAAATGTGGACCTAAATAGCAAATGCAAGTTTGTGAGAGTGTATATGTGTTTGTGCATGTATGTGTGTTTGTGTGTCCTGAACATTTGCTTTATATGAAATGTTGTTTAAATGCTGGGGATAGCATTTAAATTTACATTCTCCTAAATAGATAATAAACATGTGCAATGATAATTTTTTAAAAATTCAGTCATTGATACTCTTGTGTTGAAGAAGAGAATTGGATAATGTGCTTGAGTGACGGGGCCAGGCAAGGATTGGGAGCTCTGCTTTAGCAAGAACCTTTAGGAACACCTGTCTCTAAGAAGGTAACATTTGAGTTGAGATTTGAATGAAGAAGGCATGCCTGCTTTGAGCTCATGGTGGGGTGGGGGGGAGAAGTTGTCGAATAAAAGGAATGGAATTTGCAAAAGCCCTGTGATGGATAAAGGTCCTATGTGTTCTGGAAACAGAATGGAGGTCAGAGTTCCTGGAGAATTGTATGTGGGTAGAGTAATTTAAGGAGACAAATGTTGGCAAAGCAGATAGGGACCAGATACTGCAAGCCCTTAAGTGGGCTGTGATAAAGGAATATAGATGAAAACATTGAATGCATTTAAAGAATTGTACATTTTATTTAGAAAGATCTTTTGGGCAGCTTAGTGAAGGATGCACTTTAGTGCATATAAGAAGGATGACAGCTTTTTTGATAATTCAGAAAATTTATAATAATGATGACATAGATCAAAGTTTTTTTCAATAAAAATGGTAATAGCTGATTTCAGATATATTTTGAAGGAAGTGTGAACCAGATCTTTTGATAGATGGAATATAAAATGTGAGGGGGGAAAATGGTCAGGCTCTTTGCTGAGGTAACAAGGGATCAAGGAAAGTGTGTGGAGGATTTTGGAGAAGATACAATTATATCTCTTTGGGCCATATTAAATTTCAGATTCTTAATAGTTCTTTAAATGAAATGAAAAGTAAAAATTAGATACATAGATCTATAGCACAGAGGTGAGGAAGACGTAAATTTTGAGTCACAAAATTAAAAGGACAGGATGAAGTGTCTAAAAAAGAGTAAGTAAATAAAACAGCAATGAGAATTTACATTTCCTGCAATGTTGATAATAAGAATGTAAGACACTTGTAGATGGATCATAAATAGGGTAAACATTCTGTTGTGCTTATGACAAAGTAAAGGAAATCCTCAGGGATCAATGAAAGAAAACTGAACAACTTTAAGTTAAATTTTTATTTGATATTTGGCTGATCTGAAAATATGAATTGGAGAGTAACTTTGCTGATCTTGGTAAACAGGATAATTAAATTTTAGTGACTTCAGATATAGGACATGGGCTGTGAATTCTGAGCAAGTAAGGGAGCTAGATAAAGTAAAGGCATTTGAATGGGTAGAGCAGAAAAAAATATACCCACAAGCAAAGGTAGAGACAAGAAAGTGTGTTTGCCTAAGCCTGAAACCTGGGTTGAGAAAAACAAGCAAGAATGGTCTGGCTTTTTTCTTTTTTTCCCCCATGATTGTTTGATATATTCATTTGTATATACCATCTAGGTGTTCTTAACCAAGAAATTATAATTTTAAGAAATTATCTTACTTTGATAAATATTCTCTAGAAAAATAAATTGGCTGAGGCCACACGAGATTTTCTCAGATAAAAAGTAAAGCTTTTAAAGATGAGCTAACAAAATGTAAAACAATAGGGAAGATTTCAACATGAATGAGAGCAGAAATAATCAGCAGTATATTTAGACCCCCAATAATTTCAAATGATAGTATTAGAGTAACTCTGCCTTAGTAAATTTAAAATGGTTAAAGGGAACAAAACAAACTTATAGAACACTGTCAAAACAGTTCAGGGAGGTTTGAAAAAGAACTCATCAAAACTTGTAGAGCTTAAAACTGGATTCATTTTGATTAAAATTAAAAATTTTAATCAAATTAATTAAATAGCAAATGCAGCTGGGAAGGAAAAGAATCAGTATACTTGGAAACATGAAGAGGAACAAAGAATGCAGCAAAGAGAGCAAAAGAGACAAAACATATGGAAGAGATATTAAGAATTGTGGAGTAGAGAATGAGAAATAAATGAGAGAATGGGAAAGCAGTATTCAAAAAGACAATGGCAGTTAACAGTCCATAATTCTTTAAAGTATGAATCTTTAGATTCAGGAGCCGTAATAAATCCCAAACAAGATAAGCTCAGAAAGAAAACTAATTTTCTTTATACGACAGGTTACTCATATGGGCAGGAGAAGTTGAAGACATGATGTATTTTATCAAACCAATGTATTCTACCATGGTAATATCTGCAAACCACTTTCCTACCTCTTTACATTTAAGTGGTAAATGGTACTTCCTCTTTAAGGCCAACACCTCTTTCTCTGCTCTTGGTCTTAATCCCTTTTGCCCCATTCAGGATGTCATTTTTTTCTTATCACTTCTATTTCTGACATCTTCATTACTTTTTTTTCCTTCAGTTCGTATTCATCATTAACCTTCTTCCAAGCTAAAATGAAAACCTTGCCTTTATTCTAGTTATATTTTCGGTAATCACACAGTATTTCCCTTACGTTCCCATTAAAGTTTTCACATAATTAGCAATATTTGCTAGATTATTAACAGTATTTGCTTGACTATTAATCATTTTTTGACACACAGTGGTCTGGCTTTTGAAATGACCATGCTACCAAAATTTATCTCACAGAAGTTAAATACAACAAAAACAACAGCACATCTCCCTTTCTAAAATCCTCAGATGCTTTCAGTGTTATTGTTTGTCTTTTCTCCTCAGCATGTGAACCAAGCATTTGTGTCTCTGCCCTCTCTGAAGCTCTCCCTTTTTGAGATTCAGCATGTCACTCCCTTGGTTCTCCTTTTAACTCTGTGAAGCTATTCTCTCTAGGAATGTTACAGTGGCTCATTTAGCTCTGCCTGTCACTTATAGATTAGCTCAGAATTCTAACCACAACCCATTTACATCACTGGGTTGTACAAGTTGTGTTGTAAGTACAACCAAGTACACCATTGGTCTATTTTCAGTTCCAGAAATTTCATTTGCTCTCATTATCTTAACATATGTCGTACTTTTCTTTACTTTTTAATCTCTATCCACATCTTTATTTCTCCTGATAGTATCATTTTGACTATCTAGCCTCTCTCCTAATATCATATCTTGACACCATTACCCACCATGTACTAGTTTCCGGCATCATCCTATATGCCTCTCTACCTGCTTACAGTCAACATCTTACCAACTTCTTTGAGTACATCTTTTAAATGATGCTTTTCTGTCTGTTTTAATTATCAATGGAAAAAATCATGCCCTATTTGTCTCCTAATTGGAATATTAAAATAGGCTTCCAGCTAGTCTGCCAAGTTTGAGTCCTGAGATCCAGCATATACAACATTACCCTTGCAAATTACCTACAAAGAATGAAATGTTACTTTCAGCATCTTAAAAACGCTTCAGAGTCTCCCTACAGACTGTAGCATAAAGCCTAAACTCCCAGACTGTTACATTAGACACTTTAAATCTGGAAATCTTCAGACTTCTGTCCTACCACTCTTTTCCATGATCTCAGTGTTCTAGCCTATTAAAATGCTAATGTATCCAAACTTATATTGTTTTAAGGTTTAATATTTGTCTGTGGTATTCCTCTGATTGAAATTTCCTTCATTTTCCTTCCCTTCCACTTTTTCCTCCTTTTCTGGCTTTATATATATATATATATATATATATATATATATATATACACATATATATGTGTATATATATATATATATATTTGATCATTCATACAATAGGTCAAACATTAACTCTTCCTAGGTGCTTTCCCTGTTGGTAACTTGTTTTCCCATATCCCCTAAACAGGTGGTATTAAGTGCTTCTTTTTTATTTTTTTATTATACCTATGATTGCACCAAGATTATTATTTTGTGAGAATATAAATTGGGAAACTTAGTTTTAATTCATCTTTTTGTCCCAGTCACCTAACATAGCACTTAATATGCAATCAATGCTCGTAACTATTCATTTAACTAACCTTCTCTGATTCCATATACTTTTCGCCCAGGACACTGTGTACAGTTACTGATGGTTTGTTTATGTTTCCTCTCAGCTACGTGCTTTACTTTAAGGCATTGTCTGTGTTTGTGTGTATCTGTGTGCTTGTCTGTGTTCTTCTCAGTAGGTGTTAAATAAATTAGTTCACATAATGAACTAATGAAAGCTGAATATAAGTATTTGTTATCCTTATTTCTTTCTTTGTTTCAGTATATTTGTGCTCCTATTCTCTCTGTGATAACGTTTGTTCTGATGTCACCTGTGATATCTCATTTTTCTCTAAAGTAATAGTAATGATTATTTACCTTTTTTATTTGTCTTTCTTTTTCTCAATCTCTTCTATTTCATTAAAACAGATGGCGCTATAATACAGATCCATGCTGTTGATACTTTCTGATTAACAAAAAGTGATTCATTAAATCATTTGTGTATGTTATTCAATATGTATAATTATAGCGTATATATTATTCTCAATGTACTTAAGCCTAATATTTATAACAACCTTAATGATAGGTATTATTAAGCAAATTTTACAGATAAGGAAATTGTGTATGAAACCATCCTCCCATATTACATAAAGAACCATTAGAATTCGATTGTGGGTGTATCTGAATCTAAAATTTATGTTCTTTCTCAGAAATACTGCCTCTTTATATCCACTAGGAAGCCTTGATTCCTGTCTCTGATATGTTGTAGCAAACTATGGACATGATATTTAATACTTCCAAAAGAAATCACAAGCCTATTTCTTTATTTACTTCTCCATCTCTATTTGCCTATACTCACTGCTTTCTCAAAAGAGTTCTGTTCTTTGTACACTTTTCTTTATTTTTTCTTTTTTATTCTTCCATTTACCTGAATCACTTTCCCCTTAATCCCAGCTTCTTTTTTCCTTAGGTCTAAAAATAATAATAAAAACTTTTTAAGCAAGTCACTGATGCTCGTACATCTATTAAATGCCCTCATGAAAATTTCCTGGATTTTCACTGATACATATATTCCAAGATTCCACTAGAATACTGTCTCACTACTTGATTTCATTTCCAACTGTAACACTATTTGAAAAAATTACATAATTAATTCAGTGTATGATCTATTGTTCATATATAGTTCATTTAAAAAATGGCGACATTGAAAGATAGATGTCATATTTCTCAATAGACTTTGTTCATGACAGTGTATACAAATATTGGCAAGATGTTTTGTTGATGATAATTAAACATGGTTGTTTACCTTTTGTACAATGTATAACTAGTAATTTTGTCTTTCAGATAAGTCAGCATCATTTGGAAATGGACCTTTTACATATGACTCGTACAAGCATTTGACTTGTGAAGCAACTTAATTTGGTTGCTTATTCACATGATAGGCAGGCTTCAGTAACCTAAGTCAAGGAAAATGAACTTGTTTAAGATGATTTCAAATTGATTAATTTGTATTTCGTTTGCTTGAAGTTAACTGTGTGGTATGAATTTCTGTATAGCCATTTTCTTACTTTCAAGCTCTGTGAAATATATATATAGTCCTAATGCTCTACTGTACTTGAAGCAAGACAGTACCATTGTAACTGCAGTGATCCAAAGATAGGGTTGATAATCAGGGGAAATGAGCAAAAAAGCTATTGAACACCATAAAGACATACTGGTATATTTTATGAAATGTGTTTATCAAGAGTTAACAGGATAGTGATTTATTTATAGAGACAGCAATTAGAATATTATTGAAGTTGTTAAATAGCCTGGAATACTTAGAATGAATCCACAGGGTACTGTGTTTTTCATACTCGCTTAGCTATATTTTACCAGCCTATTAATTTGAGTTACTTCACAGGAGTACAGAATATGATTTTTTTTTTCAGCATTTCCCAGCATACTTTTCAATGAATGGTCTTAAGCTGTTTTGCTTTTATTAATTTTTTACTTTTTCAGCTATTGAAAGAGTAAATGCTTTATGCACCATTCAGATTAACTACTCACCCATATTTTAGCCTATTTTAGACATTTTTAAGGAATTAAAACTTTACAAATAAATTACTCTTCCCATTTCTCTCCTCTCTGTCTCTCTTTAGAGGCAGTCAGTTTGGTCTGTATTTAGTACATGCAAGAACTTGGATTCTCAAATTTTAGACTTCCACATTCCCAACAGTCTTTTCTTCCATCTCATACCAGTCACCTTCTCTTAGAATTTTACCCTTACATCTTATCATTTCCATTAATGGAGTCACCTCCTGGTCTCAATTTTAAGAATCCACCCTCTCACAACAGACACCACTCTTCCCAGCTTACTTACTGTACTATTACCCTCACTCCAACAACTATTTGACACTTCAAGATGACCAGTCTGTTATTCCTAATTTTTTATGTCCCACCTTTTTGTACTTCCTTCTTTTTTTTTTCAGAATCTAGTTAATATCTGACCAAAATAAGCATTCATTTAAATAACCTTCAAATTTTATTTCAATGACTTGAAAAGCCCTATCGAACTAAAGCAGGATCCCAACAGCTGAATGTGGCTAAAGTAAAATACAGCTGTGTTAATTAATCTCACCTTGGGCGGATCCTGTTTTAGTGAGCCCTAAAGGACAAGAAGGTGGGATATAAAATATTAGTAGGGCCCTAAGAGTTAATAGAACATATGATCTCTTCATGAAGAATACAAGGTTGTGAATATAGAATTCCCACAACCAATTCAGTGCCACTTGAGAAGGATAAATAATGTCAGAAAAAAATAGTCTTAATAAATTTTGATTAAGATATCTTATTTTTACAAACTTTATGAAAAATGTACGACCATTTGAAAACACTGTTAGAGATACTCAAAGAACTTTATAAGGGGTTGGGGTCATTTAGAGGCCCTCATATTTAAACTTCATTAGTACTGCAGTAAATTTGCTGCTGAGCAGAACTTGAATTCTCTAATTCTCAAGTGACATTCAGCACTACCCAAAAATTTTTAGAAAATTCAGTCTTTCTGAGAACTATTTCACATCTTATCACTCTTCATTCCTAACACCCACATTGCCCTCATTTTAATGCTAAAAATCTTCTGAAATAACTAATAGTGGACATAGAAGCAATCAAATGAGAATTGCCTCTTACTCTTGGTAGCCTATTTGCATCTGTGTTTACATACCCTGTGTTCCTCTCTATTAAAATATAATAGAAGCAGCTCTTACATAGGAGTTCCCATCACCCACACACTTGCGCCAAGTGGTTGCCATTCATTCTTTTTTAAAAAAGATTTTATTTATTTATTTATTTGAGAGAGAGAGAGAGAGAAAGAGCATGAGCAGGGGTGGGGGTGTGCAGAGGGAGAGGGTGAAGTGATCCCAAGACCTTGGCATCATGCCTGAGCCAAAGGCAGACAGACACTTAACCAACTGAGCCACCCAGGTGCCCCTGGATGCTATTTGCTCTTCCACATTTAGTGGTTGTCATTATTTCTCTCTACTTTAATAGTATATGAACATTGCATAATATTGCTCATCTCAGAAAAAAATAAAACAAGATAAAATAGAGCCCTGCTTCCCAGCCCTTCTGTTCTTTAGAGCAAATCCTAAGTGCACATTCCTGTTTCCATGAACTCACATTCTGTTTTCTATTCAATCCATTCAAACAAGATTTGTCTCAAAGTATCATATTCTAGATCCAAAGTCATTCTTATTCATTTAAAAGTACTTTCATGTTTTATTTAGTTTTTAAATTAAAGTTTACATCATTTGGTTTTTACCTACCAAATTACATAAATTCCTTATGTATTTTGGATTTTAATGTCTTATCACATTTGTGGTTATCACATAAATGGTTTGAAATAGATTTTCTCTCAATAGTTACGTTGACTTTTCAAATTATTGAGGGTTGTTTTTTTTTTTTTTCAAATTATTGTTGTTGTTTTCAAATTATTGAGGTTTTGTTTCTTTTGTTTGTTGAACAGAAGCTTTTTAATTTGACATAGTCCCACTTGATGTTTTACTTTGTTTACTGTGCTTTTGGTGTCATATGTAAAAAGAAAATTTAACAAAAAATTGCTAAGACCAGTGTCAAGGAGAGTCTTCCCTATGTTTCCTCTGGGAGTTTTATAGTTTTAGTTCTTGCATTTAAGTCCTTAATCTATTTCAATTTAATTTTTATAAGTGCCATAAGATAAGGGTTCAGCCAATTTCATTCCTTTTTTTTTTTTTTTTTAATTTGACAAACAGAGTTCACAAGTAGGCAGAGAGGCACGCAGAGAGAGAGGAAGGGAAGCAGACTCCCCGCTGAGCAGAGAGCCTGATGCGGGCCTCTATCCCAGGACCCTGAGATCATGACCTGAGCCAAAGGCAGAGGCTTTAACCCACTGAGCCACCCAGGCGCCCCAATTTCATTCTTTTGAGTGTGGCTGTTCAGTTTTCCCAGCACCACTTATTGAAGAAATGATTCTTCCCCCATTGTGTGTTGCTGGCTTCCTTGTCAAAAGTTTTTTTCTGGGCTCTTCATTCAGTTTTATTGGTATATGTGTTTGTTTTTTATGCTAGTATCATACTGCTTTGATTACTGTAGCCTTATAATATTGTTTGAAATAAGGAAGTGTGATACCTCTTGCTTTGTCCTTCTTTTTCCAGATTGCTTTGGCTATTCAGAGTCTTTTGTAGCTTTGAGAGTCATTGAATCTCTAGATTGCTTTGGGTAGTGTAGACATTTTAACATTATTAAATATTCCAGTCCATAAGCACAGGTTATCTTTCCATGTCTTTGTCTTCCTCAGTTTCTTTCATCAGTGTCTTATGGACGGTGTCAGTGTATAGATCTTTCATATCCTTAAATTTTATCCAACATAGTTTATTATTTTTGACACTATTGTAAATGTGATTGTTTCATTTTTTCAGATAATTCATTGTTAGTATATAAAAATGCAACAGTTTTTTGTATTCTGCAGCTTTACTGAATTTACATATTCTAACAGTTTTTTGGTGGAGTTTTTTAGGGTTCTTTCTATATAAGATTATGTCATTTGCAAACAGAAAATTTTAACTATTCGTTTCTAATTTGTATTACATTTTATTTCTTTTTTTTGCTTAAATGCTCTAAAACTTTTTCAGTACCATATTGAAAAGATAATGTAAGTGTGGGCACCTTTGGCTTGTTCCTGATCTTCGAGGAAAAACCTTCAGCTTTTTATACTGACCATGATATTAATTGTGGGCTTGTCCTATGTGACCTTTATTATGTTGAAATACATTCCCTTTATATACAGTATTTTGAGAGCTTTTATCATAAATGGATGTTGAATTTTGTCAAATGATTTTCTGCTTCTATTGACATAATCATGTTTTTATCCTTAATTCCACTTAAGTGAGGTATCACATTAACTGATTTGCATATTTTAACCATTGTAGCATCCCAGAGATAAAACCCACTTGGTTATTATATATGATCCTATTAAATTGTTGTTGAATTCAGATTTCTAAAATTTTGCTGAAGATTTTTGATTCTATATTGATCAAGGATATTGGCCTATAGTTTTCTTTTATTGTAATCTCTTTGTCTGGCTTTGTCTATGTTTGTTGGCTTCATAAATTGAGTTCAGAAGCGTTCCCTCTTCTTAAATTTTTTAGAGGAGTTTGAGAACAAGGGGCATTGATTCTTCTTTAAATGTTTGGTAGAATTTACCAGTAAAGCCATAAGGTTGGGTCTTTTTTTAATTAGGAATTTTTGATTACTGGTTCAGTTTTCTTATTCATTGGTGATCCGTTCTGATTGTCTATTTTTTTCATGGTTATCTTGGTAGATTATGTGTTTTTAAGAACGCATTTCTTCTGAGGTATCCAATTGTTAGCACATACATAATTTTTCATAATAGTAGTTTCTCTGATCATTTGTATTTCTATGTTATTAGTTGTAATGTAGCCCTTTAATTTCTGATTTTATTTATTTGAGTTTTCTTTCTCTTTTTAATGTAGTTAAAGGTTTGTCAGTTTTTATGTATTTTTTTAAAAACCCATTTTTTTGTTGGTGATCTTTTCTATTAGCTTTTAGTTTATTGCACTTGTCTTTGCTGTGGTTGTTGTCAACTTTTCTTCTAACTTTGGGCTTAGTTTGTTCTTACTTTTCTAGTTCTTTGAGATGTAAAGTTAGGTGGTTTGAGATATGTCTTTTTCTTTAATGTAGGCACTTACTATTTTCAATTTCCCTTTTAGAACTGCTTCTCATATGTTGTGTTTCGATTTTTTTTTTAATTTTTTCTTTACCCATTGGTTGAGTTGTTGGTTTCTGGGTCTTTCCTTCCCAATGCTGTAGTGCCTTCTAAAAACCTATAGCCTTTATCAGTAAGTTGGTTCTTTAACAAATAAGTACAACTGATCTAAAACCCCTCCAGTGATGCAGTGAACCTTGCCCAGGCAACACATACCTTCAGCTAGTTTCTTGCTGATTCTCCTCCACTTTTACTTTGCTTTACTTTTACTTTTCTATTCTGTAGAGATGTTTACCTTATTTGTGAACGTAGCTATGTCTTCTTTGTATTTTCTTCTTATCTTGTATGCCTCAATGGTATGTTTCTTGAAAAAGGTGGTATCCAGTCTAATGTCATACTTTTTCCCTCTATTAACTCTTTCTCCTTCGCTACTGGTTTTCTTTTTGTTTTTTCTTTGTTTGTTTGTTTTTTAAAGATTTTATTTATTCACTTGAGAGAGAATGCATGAATGGCAGGGAGGAGCAGAGGGAGAAGGAGAAGCAGACTTCCCGCTGAGCAGGGGAGCCCAATCAATGTAGGGCTTGATCCCAGGACCCTGAGCTCATGACCTTAGCCAAACACAGATGCTTAATGGAACCACCCAGGTGACCCTAATTTTCTTTTTGAAAGTTTTGTTTTAGTTACTAGTTTTCTTTTGTTAAGTTTTGTTTCTCCTTTTCATGGACTGCATTTTTCTCATATTTGATTATTCTTAATAGCAGTGTTTTATGGGATTAAAGGGATGGATTGTTATAGAAGGAATGAATTCTCTGAAAGCTGAGCATTTGAGATCCCCAGGCCTTTCTTATTGAGATCCTTCTGAGGTTGAGCACAGCTTGACAAGAGTAGCCAACAGGAAAAGTAGGAAAATAAGTATAATTTTGGGTCATATTCTTTGTACTCAAGTTTTAGTTAAGTATCTGATTATTTTATATTTTTGGCACCATAAAACATGCTCTTCTTCCTTTTTTACCATTATTAAGCATATTTGCCTCAATATATATTCTCATGGAATAATCATATTGTTGTTTTTTTTTTTTTTTACAGTATAAAGAAAAAAGCAGAATTTGAGTCTGAAATCCAATCTTTGATGAAACTAAGGTCCAAAAATGAAGACTTTCTTAAACAACTATACAGGGAAGCTTATCAGCTTGGTGCTGTTTTCCACCTAACCAAATTTAAAACAGAGGAATTAGAAGAGAAAATAGCAGAAGTGAGAAGAAAATTCAAGGTTTGTATCTCTGTGTTCTACTTAGTTGTAAAAAAAAAAAAAGGGGGGTAATTAACCAGTTTTATTGATTTGTTGATGATAGTTTGATTTTAATTTAAGCTATAATAGCTTTTTAAAATAATTACTCCTTCTAATAAATCTGAATAAAATAATTTCTCTTTAGACGCCCAGCACGAATGGAAGAGGAATGGGGCTCCATGTAGCTAATCAACACTTAACATCTGCTTTTTGCTATTACTGACCCTAAACTACCTCGGTCACCAGAAGAGTGGTGCTTGGCTTAAACTCATCCTGTATATCTAATGTGTAGTTGCTGGGAAGTGCCCTTGCACCTTACTGATATAAGGAAAGGGATTACCTACATCAGGCCTGCAAGTTACTGGATTCCTGAGCACCAAGCAGTGCTTAGTAGACCTCAGTGTTTCTACAGAAACTACTGGTCGTAGGCCTCAAATCTATTTCTAAGTGAGAAATGTTACGAATAGCCACCCCTGCCATTTGGTATAGACGCTAACAAAGTCAGCTCCCATTTTGCCCCACATAAGGGAGCACCTTAACAGGCTACTTCTGTCCATCACACATCATACTCACACTGCTCCCATCCTTGGCATTTACTTATTGAATACTTGTTATCTACAATTATTTATAAAATACGGGATCTGTGTTCTGTGTTCAAACCTTGCAATAGCATTTCATTCAATGAAGACTTTCTCTTATGCTTTCTAAATTTAGGAGGCTTAGATTGTCTTCCAATAAATGTGTCTATACCTGAGAGACTAGGAATTTGTTCCCATACTGAATCCAGCTGTTCGATGGACTTGGTGTATTGTACCTCTGTTCCTTCCCATGGATTACTCAGTGGGTTTTTTATGCCACATATGTTCCAAAATTAGTATGAAAGAAACTATTATAGTAAAAATTAACCTCAAGGTTATTTTAAAAATATAAAGCATATGATTTAGCATATATAATAACATTGTAAATGTTATTTATAATTTTCTTTAATTTTTCATTAGTCTGTGTTTCTCTATGGCCAATAATTAATTTTTTTCCATTGTGGATATCACTAAAGACATCAACCACTAATTTGGCCACTTAACAATGTTTCTTAATTTTGTCAATTGACAGGAAAGCTTTGTTCACATATTTATCTCATAGCTGTCACAACCTGCCTTCAATTCTTCAGCTATATGACTTCACTAGCCTGAGGCACTCTTCTATTAAGAAGGATATTATATTGAATTGTTTATTCTTTTCTAAGTTTTCCTGATGCCATAAAATACAATTTATAGGTTGATTGCAAATTTGACGTGACTCTACTATTCTTGCTTTACCAACCTAAGACAAAGTGTAAGTGTCACCTGGTTTTATTCAAGAAAAACTGAAGAAATTGTTAATCAGGTTCTTTCTCTATCCTTTGGTAGCTAAGATAGAGAAAGAAGCAACAGAAAGAAATTGTGCATTTTAGGAAACAATTCCCCATTGCTAAACACCTCCACTAATGTCTGAGCTGAATATATAAGGCATTATTTTTCTCTGATGTATACATGTATATCTGTGTCAGAGTCATAATGAATTAAAAATAAATTTCTAGATAGTCCCTAGATAATTCAGGTTTGGAGTAATTCAGGTTTGCCATTTTGCCTTTGTAATGACCCCACTGTCTTCCATTGACTAAGTAATAAAAATCTATATAATTTTCTGAGTCTTGGTATCGTGTTATTCTTGCAGGCAACTTTGTATATTTGTTGATTCTGCCCTTAATTCATGTCTTCTAGAAATTATAGCATTACCACATCTGAGCTAGCCTTGAGAAATAAGCTTTTGAAACCTTAGAAGTAGAACTTTTGAGTTACATTTCCCCTAATTAATGTACCTATACAATGCTCAGTAAGATTTGGGCAGTCTTAGACTAGCGGCAACCCCGAACAATCAAGATATTTAACAGTTTCTGGAACTTTCCAGCTATTACAGATGACTTGTCCATTTTTTCATACCTTCAATCCCAATAACTGACCTATTCAGAAAAGACACAGTTAGCCAAGTCCCAGGATAAAACTATCCACAGGGATCAGAGGTAAATTGGTAAAAGTGTAATACCTATTCAGTTATGTTATTGATGGAATGAACAGAAAATCATTCAGCGTTGTCTGAAGAACGTGATATTGTAACAAGAAAAATCTTCAAAGCTTTTTATCAGATATTAAGTACTTCTCAACATTTAAATAGAAGGCTTTTGTGGAAGCTGCAGGAATTTGGGGAGTTTTGGTGGAAAAGAAGAACATCAGGCTACTCTGGTTTTAGGTTAAAATCACAGTACTAGAATGAATTGGAAACTTAGTATAAAAGAAGAAAGAAGTTGAAAGGAAGACCGTTTTCTGCAAGGTTACTATAGGCTACTCTTCATACATGTTAATTCAGTGTTCATAATACTGTAAAGGTGTTATTAGTATGTTCATTTTGGGATGAAATGATTTGCCCAAAGTAGCATAGTGTTTAAGCAGCTGTGTAGAATTCAGGGACAAGTTTTTCTGATGCTGAAGTTGGTATAAACTAGTCAGTCAGACACTAAGGAGGTATGTATGCCAATCAAAAAAGATTCATTCAGGCTCAAAATTTCAAAATAACCATATTAGGATCACCTTTTAGACTTTATTTTTTTAAGGAATTATTATGATCCCCACAAAACTGAAAGAAAATAGAGAGACTCCCCATATACCCCTGACCTATGCATAGCCTCCGCCATTGTCAACATCCCCCATCAGAGTGGGACATTTTTTACCAGGGGTGAACCTACATTGGATAACCATAATTACCTACAATCTATAGTTTATATCATAGTTCACTATTGGTGCTGTTGTGTACATGCCTAGATTTTCAACAAATATATAATAATTGTATCCATCATAGTAGTATCATATGGAGTATTTTCACTGCCCTAAAAATCACTGGTGTCCTACCTGTTCATCCCTTCTCCCACTGATGGCAACCACTAGTATGTTACTGTCTCCATAGTTTTGCCTTTTCCAAAATATCATATAATTGAAATCATGCAGTATGTAGCCTTGTCAGAATAGATTCTTTTACTAATATGCATTCAAGATTCCTTCATGTCTCTTCATGGCTTGATAGCTCATTTCTTTTTAGCACTGAATAGTATGCTATATCTGGATTGCCATAGTTTATTTATACATTCACCTACTGAAGAACATCTTCGTTTCTTTCAAGTTTTGGCAGTTATAAATAAAGCTACTGTAAGTATCCATGTACAGGTTTTTATGTGGACATACATTTTCATCTCCTTTGGGTATGAATGAAGGAACATGATTGCTGGATCTTATAATTAGTATATGTTTAGTTTTGTAAGAAACTGCCAAAATGTCTTACAATGTTACTGTACCATTTTGCATTCCTACCAGCAATGCGTGAGAGTTCCTTCATTCCAAATCCTTGCTAATAGTTGATGTTGTCAGTGATTAGGATTTTGGCCATTGTTTTTTGTTGTTGTTGTTGTTGTTTTGTTTTGTTTTGTTTTTTTAAGATTTATTTATTTATTCGACAGACAGAAATCACAAGCAGGCAGAGAGGCAGGCAGAGAGAGAGGAGGAAGCAGGCTCCCTGCTGAGCAGAGAGCCCAGTGCAATGTGGGGCTCGATCCCAGGACCCTGGGATCATGACCTCAGCTGAAGGCAGAGGCCTTAACCCACTGAGCCACCCAGGCACCCCGGATTTTGGCCATTGTAATAGCCATGTAGTGGTATTTCATGGTTGTTTTAATTTACATTTCCCTGATGACAGATGATGTATAGCATCTTTTCATATGCTTGTTTGCCATTCTGTATCTTATTTGGTGAGTTGTAACTTAAGTTCTTTGCACCCCCCCTTTTGAAAGTACTCTCTACACCCAACATGGGACTTGAAATTACGGCCCTAAAATCAAGAGTCCCATGACTGACTGAGCCATCTGGGTGCCTCAACATCTTTGACCCCTTTTTTAACATATTGTTTTCTTGCTGTTAAGTTTTCAGAGTACCTTGTACATTTTGAATAACAGATCTTTATCAGATTTGTCTTTTGCAAGTATTTATTCCCAGTTTGTGGTTTGTCTTTCATTCTCTTGACTGTGGCTTTCATTGAGCTAAAGATTTTAATTTTAGTGAACCCAGCTTATCGATTATTACTATTGTTTTTTTCACAGATCATACCTTTGGTGGTGTATCTAAAAAGTTATTGCTGCGTCCAAGATCATCTAGGTATTCTTTTGTTATCTTCTAGGAGTTTTACGTTTTTGTAATGTACCTTTAGGTTTAATGGATCAATTTTGAGTTAACATTTGTGAAAGGTATAAAGTGCATCTGGCTTCCTTTCTTTTTGCATATGGATGTCCAGTTTTTCTGACATCATTTATTGGAAATATTGTCTTTGCTTCATTGTGTTGCCTTTGCTTTCTTGTCAAAGACAAACTGATCATATTTCTGTGGGTCTATTTGTGGACTCTTTTTTGTTCCAGTGATCTATTTGTCTGTTCTTTTATCAGTGCTGCCCTGTCCTGAATAATGTAGCACTATAGTATGTTTTCATGTTGACTGTGTTTATGCCTCTTCCTTTTTTCTTTGTCAATATTGTGTTAGCTATTCTGGGCATTTTGCTTCTCCTTATAAATTTTAGAATCACTTTGTCAATATCCACAAAATAACTTGCTAGGATATTGGTAGTGATTGAATTGAATCTATAGATTGTGTTAGGATAAACTGACTTCTTGACAATATTGAGTCTTCTTATGTGTTAACATAGAATATTTCCACATTTATCTACTTCTTAAAATTTCATTCATCAGAGTTTTAGAGTTTTGCTTATATAGATCTTATGCATATACAACTAGATTTAATTATTTCTTTCTGGGGGAACTGATATAAATAATCATTGTGTTTTTAATTTATAATTTTACTTGTTCATTGCTAGCATATAGAAAAAAGGAGAAGATTGTTTATTCACAGTATGTCCTGCAACTGTACATAACAGCTTATTATTTTCAGGAGTATTTTTGTTAAATCTTTTAAATTTTTAAATATACAATTATGTCATCTGTGAAAAGCAGATTTATTTCTTCCAAATCTGTATATTTTTTACTTACTTTTTAAAATCAATGTATTTTTAAAGCTCTCTAGTACAATATTGAAAAGGAATGTTGAGATGAATCATCCTTGCCTATAACTGATCCTAGTAGGAAAGTTTTAGTTTCTCACCATAAACTTTTTTTTTAGCTATAGATGTTTTGTAAATATCCCATCTCCCCCAACACACACATTTTAGCTTATTGAAGCTATTATAGTGATTCTGATCTCACAAAATGAGTTAAGAAGCATCCCTCTGCTTTTGTCCTCTAAAAGAGATTGTAGAGATTTAGTATTATTTCTTCCTTAAATGTTTGATAGAATTTACTGGTGTACCCATGTGGGCCCAGTGCTTTCTGTTTTGGATGGTAATTAATTGTTAATTTCATTTCTTTAATAGAAGCATATTTAGATATGCTCTTGTATGAGTTTTGACCGGTTATGCCTTTTAAATAATTGTTCCATTTCATCAAGCTTATCTAATTTTTCAAAATAGAGTTTTTCATAGTATTCCTTTACTGTTTTTTTCAATATCCAAGGGATCTGTAGTGATCAGTGCTTTCATTTCTGATATCAGTAATTTGTGTCCTCTCTTTTTTCTTAGTTTATCTGGCTTTAGACTAATCAATTTTATTGATCTTTTCAAGGAATCACATTTTGGTTTCATTGATTTTTTTCCTATGATTTTCTGTTTCCAATTTTATTGAGTTCTACTTTTAATTATTCTTTTCTTTTGCTTAGTTTTAATTTAATTTTCTCTTCTTTTTAGAGTATTTTAAGGTTGAAATATAGATTATTGGTGTCAAGTCTGTCTTCTTTTGTAGTATATGCATTCAGTGCTGTAAATTTCTCCTTATGCACTGTTTTTGCTATATCCTACAAATTTTGATAAATTGTGTTTTTGTTTTTATGTAGTTCAAAATATTTATAAATTTTTCTTGAGATGTATTCCTTAGCCATATGTGTTTTAGAGATACATTGTTTGGTCTATATATTTTGGGATTTTCCAATGACCTTTCTGTTACTGATTTCTCGTTTAATTCCATTGTGGCCTAAAAGCAAACATTGTATGATTTCTAGTTTTTAAACCTTGTTTAGGTGTTTAGGGATTACTGTTTTTTTTTTTTTAAATTTTTTTTTATTTTTTATAAACATATATTTTTATCCCCAGGGGTACAGGTCTGTGAATCACCAGGTTTACACACTTCACAGCACTCACCAAAGCACATACCCTCCCCAAAGTCCATAATCCCACCCCCTTCTCCCAACCTCCCTCCCCCCAGCAACCCTGTTTGTTTTGTGAGATTTAAGAGTCACTTATGGTTTGTCTCCCTCCCAATTCCATCTTGTTTCATTGATTCTTCTTCTACCCACTTAAGCCCCCATGTTGCATCACCACTTTCTCATATCAGGGAGATCATATGATAGTTGTCTTTCTCCGCTTGACTTATTTCGCTAAGCATGATACGCTCTAGTTCCATCCATGTTGTCGCAAATGGCAAGATTTCATTTCAAACGTAGTGATCCAAAGGGGCACGTGCACCCGAATGTTTATAGCAGCAATGTCCACAATAGCCAAACTATGGAAAGAACCTACATGTCCATCAACAGATGAATGGATCAAGAAGATGTGGTATATATACACAATGGAATACTATGCATCCATCAAAAGAAATGAAATCTTGCCATTAGGGATTACTTTTAATGCTAGAAAAAGACAATGTGTTATGTCCTTATAATGTTCTAAACCTATAATATTCACCAGTAAGAGCTTAAGTTTGTGATCTCATGAATGAGTGTAACAATATGTATATTGTACCTCTGTGTGATAATACTCTATATAAAACATTGAATTTGGAGCCTGACAAATATTCAAAGTATTGGGGATGAATAGTGTGAAGAATACTTCACAGAATGGGAATACCTTCACTCTTTAGGATAAAACAGTATTTAATAACCAACTCACATATTTACCTCCTCTAGACCATAGGAATCTGGTCTAGGACTTTATAGTTTAAACAGTTATATGATTTTGCTTGAGTTCTTTTTCAAATATTTATAACAACCCTTAACTCTTCTTTAGAGAAAAATCTTGGGCTTCCCTCAAATATATTTTGGGGGGATATTAAATATATTAAATATATATTAAATATATTAATGTCTGAGACAATGTCTGATTATACAGGACCTTCATCTGAGAAAAGTAAAAATCAAAAGTTTCTAAAAAACTTTCTTAGACATCGTAAATTTTACCACGTCAGGCCTTCTTAGAGAATGTCCTGTTCAATTAGCAATAAAATAGCTTTAGTAAGTCAAAATGTGATTTGTGTACTATACAGCTTCTATCATGATTTTGATTAAGACTGGTGATATTTTAAAACACTGAGAAAATGGGCATTCTAATAATTTATTTATTTTGATTCTTAAAGATTTATGCTTATTAGTCAAATTAAACCATATTACTCTTGACCCATGTAGCTTTTATTGAATTATAAGTTAATATTGCACCCTTGACTTTTAACAAAGGTTGATAAAAGTAATGGTCAAAATTGATTATTGTGGGGCGCCTGGGTGGCTCAGTGGGTTAAAGCCTCTGCCTTCAGCTCAGGTCCTGATCCCAGGGTCCTGGGATCGAGCCCCATGTCAGGCTCTCTGCTCACCAGAGAGCCTGCTTCCCTTCCTCTCTCTCTGCCTGCCTCTCTGCCTGCTTGTGATCTCTGTCTGCCAAATAAATAAATAAATAAATAATCTTAAAAAAAAAAAATTAACCACTTCCCATGACATTATAAAAAAAATTGGTTATTGCTACTTGTTTTTTTAAATTAATGAAAGATGTCATATTGTTCAAGATGGTCAAAAACCTATGCACTTAATTTAGGTTAGATTTCAGAATTAAGAAAAAAATGTTCTTGATAAAACTATATTCCTTCTCTCCTTAATAATTGGCAGTCTCTAATGTTTCATGTTTACTCCTGGTTTAAGCAGCTCAGAAACTCAGAATCATATATGCTGTAGATTGCAAACACAATCATTCCTCTTTATCCCTTTCTGTGTTCCATATTAACAGATTAGACCATGTACTCTTTTACTTTTGTTTCAGTGTTTTTAATTTACTAAGATTATTCCCTACTCCATTCAGAGATAAAATACTTTGCCAAAGTTAGGTCAGAGGAAGCCGTTACTATTATATTGGGAGCATTCACATTAATGGTAAATGTTTGCTGGGGAAAAGAGTTAAGGTAAAGACAAAACAGAAATAGTGTGAAGGTATATTGGCATTTAAGTCCTTAAAATGGCAGTTGTGTATTCCCTTAATCAAGCTTCAGAAGAGTTCATTTTCTTAACATATATGTGAGGGAGTAAATATACTTAAAAATGTGATAAAAATAAAGCATTGGGCAGTCAGAATTCTTGATGGTGTAAAGCACTTGAGGACAAAATAAAACTTTATTTGCCTTGCTGGAAACATAACTTCCTTCCCAATTCTCCTGGATTAGAGTTTTGTTGTCAGACAAAAAAAAAAGGAGGGTAAATTGGCTTTAGTGTTTTCATTTAAATCTCTGAATTTTGATTCTACTTTTTCTCACCCTTTTCTAAGTGTAATGTGATTTTGTTGAAAGGGGATGGATTTTGGAGTCAGATGTTTTCTTAATTTGAATCCTGGTTCTGCTAATCATTTATTCAAGGAATATTAAGAATATTCACCAGTAAGAGCTTATGTTTGTGATCTCATAAATGAGTGTAACAATATGTGTATTGTACCTCTGTGTGATAATACTCTATATAAAACACTGAATTTGGAGCCTGACAAATATTCGGAAGTATTGGGGATGAACAGCGTGAAGAATACTGCACAGAATGGGAATACCTTCACTCTTCAGGATAAAACAGTATTTAATAACCAACTCACATATTTACCTCTGGAATCTGTCTCCTGATAAATATGTAGATTCTAAACAATGAAAGTAATACTAGCTATTTGTTGACTGCTTAATGTGGATGTTGCCCCCAGGCAAACTATTTTATATGTTTTGTCTTCTTCTACTCCTGGAATAATTTTGTGGAAAAGAAGTGTTATCCCAATTTTACATATTTGAAAACTAATACTTGATAATTTTTTATTGATATAGCACCCATGATAACCTGTACTCCGTGTAAATTGGTAGAAACTTTCTGGAAAGTATTTTATCAATATATGTAAAAACCTTTTATCTATTTTCAAAAACTTTCATTATTAAAATATCAAAACACACACACACACACACAGTAGTCAATATTATATCTGTTTCAGGTACATGACATGATTCAACAATTCTAAACATTAACAGTTCTGACCACTATAAGTGTAATTATCATCTGTTACCATACGATGTCATTACAATATTATTAACTACATTCCCTATGCTATACTTTTTGTCTCTATGACTTATTTATTTCACAACTGGAAATTTGTGTCTCTGTATCCCTTTCATCTATTTCTTGCATCCACCCATGCTTCTCCTCCTCTGACAGCTACCAGTTTGTTCCCTGTATTTAAAAATTTGTTTCTCTTTGCTTGTTTTAAATTCCACATATAAGTAAAATCATGCGGTATTTGTCTTTCTCTGTCTGACTTATTTCACTTAGCATGATGTTTTCTTTTTTTTTTTTAAGATTTTATTTATTTATTTGACAGAGAGAGATCACAGTAGGAGAGAGGAAGGGAAGAGATCACAGAGAGAGAGGGGGAAGCAGGCCCCCTGCTGAGCAGAGAGCCCGATGTGGGACTCGATCCCAGGACCCTGAGATCATGACCTAAGCCGAAGGCAGCGGCTTAACCCACTGAGCCACCCAGGCGCCCCAGCATGATGTTTTCTAAGTCCATCCATGTTGGTACAAATGGCAAGATTTCATCATTTTTTATGGCTGAGTTATATCCTGTTGCATATATGTATATCATATCTTCTTTATCCATTCACCTGTTGAAGGACACTGAGATTGCTTCTGTATCTTGGCTATTGTGATTAATGCTGCAGTGAACATAGGGGTACATGTATATTTTTGAGTTAGTGTTTTTGTTTTCTTGGGATAAATGCTTGATAGTAGAATTAGTGGATTGTATGGTATGTATATTTTTAATTTATTGGGGAACCTCCATACTCTTTTCCATAGTGGTTGCACCAATTTATATTCTCACTGACAGCATATGAGGCTTCCCTTTTCTCCATATTCTTGTCAACACTTGTTATTTCTTGTCTTTTTGATTTTAGCCATTCTGCCTGGTGGAAAGTCATATCTCATGGTTTTGACTTTCACTGATGATATTGAGTATCTTTTCATGTGTCTGTTGGCCATTTGTATGTCTTCTTTGGAAACATGTCTATTTAGGTTTTCTGCCCATTGTTTAATATTATTTGGTTTTTTGGTATTTAATTGTAGAATTCTTTTATATACTTTGGATGTTACCCCTTATTGGATATAACATTGGAAAATATCTTTTCCAGGCATTCAATAGACATCCTTTCATTTTGATGATTTGTTTCCTTTGCTGTGAAAAAAGTTTCTTATTTTGGTGTAGTCCCAATTGTTTATTTTTGCCTTTGTTTCTTTTGCTTGAGGAGACATATTCATAAATATGTTGCTCAGGCTGTTGTATAAAAGATCACTACCTGTATTTTCTTTTAGGAATTTTATTGTTTCAGGTCTCACATTTAAGATCTTTAATCCATATTATTTTTGTTTTTGACATAAGATAGTGGTTCAGTTTCACTCTTTTGAATGTAGTTGTCCAGTTTTTGTCAACATCATTTATTGAAGAGACTGCCTTTTCCTTATTACATATTTTTGCCTCCTTTGCCACAGGTTAATTGACCATATAACCATTGGGTTTATTTCTGCACTCTTTATTCTGTTCCACTGATCTATGTTTTTGTACCAGTTCTAAATTGTTTTGATTACTTTAGCTTTATAGTATATTTTGAAATCTGGAATTATGGTACCTCCAGCTTTGTTCTTTCTCAAGATTGCTTTGGTTACTAAGCTCTTTTATGATTCCATACAAATTTTGGGATTATTTGTTCTAGTTCTGTGAAAAATACTGTTGGTATTTTGATAGGGATTGCATTGAATCTGTAGATTAGTATTTTGTGTAGTATAGATATTTTAACAACATTTATTTTTCCAATTCATGAGCATGGTGTATCATTTCATTTGTGTTGTCTTCACTTTCTTTCACCAGTGTCATACAGTTTTTAGAGTATAGGTCTTTTGCTTTCTTGGTTAAATTTATTCCTGATATTTTATTATTTTTGATACAATTTTAAATGAGATTGTTTTCTTAATTTTGTCTTCTGCTACTTTATTATTAATCTATAGAAATTAACAGATTTCTATGTATCAATTTGTATGCTGCAACTCTACTGTCTTCATTTATTAGTTCTAATAATTTTTAGTAGAGTCTTTAGGGTTTTCTATATATAGTATTATGTCATCGCTAAATAGTGACAGATTTACTTTTTCTTTAACCAATTTGGATACTTTTGATTGTTTTTTCTTGTCTGATTGCTGCAGCTGGGACTTTCAGTACTATGTTAAATAAAAGTGGTGATTGAGGACATGCTTGCCTTGTTCTTGATATAAAGGAAAAGCTTTCAACATTTCACCACTGAATATGATATGAGCTATTGGTTTGTTATGTATGGCCTTTATTATGTTGGAATATGTTCTCTCTAAACTTACTTTGTTGAGAGTTTTAAATCATGAACGCTGTTGGATTTTGTCAGATGTTTTTTCTGCATCTGTTGAGGTCATCATATGGTTTTTATCCTTCATTTTGTGTTAGTGACATGTCATGTTGACTGATTTGTGGATATTAAACCAGTGCATATGGAGTACTTCATATACATTTGTAATCTATAGTTAATTAACATCATTTCTAAAAATAAGACTTAAATAAAATCACCAGATAACAAAGATGAATAGACTACTAAGATACATGTTAGGTGTGTTTATAACAGTTACATAATAACAATAGGAAAATATGCTCCAGGAGGACAAGAACTGTTTTGTACACTGCTGCATCTCTATACCTAGAACAGTGCTTAAAACAAAGTAGGTACTCAATAAATGTTTATGGAAAGCATGAATACATAGTTAACACATACTGGGAAAACTAAATACACAAAATTTCCAGTAATACAATAGTTGTTAAAATATGTGAGTACAAGGATAAATTGAAAATTCACTCAGTTTTTAATTTTTAAAAATGGAATTTTTTTAGTGGCTGAGAAAGGTTTTACTAGGCTGACTCTCTACCAAAGATAACAACTTTAATGCCTGGACCTAAAAAGAAATACAACAAAAAGTCACAATGCGTATCTCTGGGTTTGTGGATTCAGGTTATTTTAATTTTACTCTTTGTAATTTAAAAATGTTTCTAAAGATGGTGGGGTTATGGACATGGGGTGGGGGGCAGCGCAGTGTGTGCTGTAGTGAGTGCTGTGAAGTGTACCAGCTCCAACTTGTTTTGATTACTGTAGTACCCCTGGGGCTAAAAATACACTATGTATTTATTTAAAAATTTTAAAAATTAAAAAAATGTTTCTAAAGAAAAAAAATCACATATTTTCATAGAAAAAGAAAGATAAAATAGTACCCTTATGTTTATTTTTAAAGAATCAGTTTTGGTTATTGGACTTTCTTAGCATCCTGGCCACTAAACAGTACTTTAACAATGTAGAGCAGGAGCTGCTCTGCCCAACTCAGTTCTTTGCAGAAATACTAAATTTTTCTTTATGGTCATAACTCTTAATTTTAAAGTCTATTTATTTCTGTCCCTGGTCTTAGACCTTTTTAATAATTTGAGTTCTCCAACTTTTGTCTTAGGTCCCCTCCATCACTGGAAAGCAGACTGATGCTACTTTCTTGATTCTGAGCTTATATCAATTTTTATTTAGTATTAACACCTCTTTTCTCTTTAAAATTGTGTTTCTGGACACATAGCATCCTTATATTGCTCTTCAGTTCTTGGACCTAGAATAGGCGTCTCTCCAGTAGAATAGCTCTTTGCTGCCACCTTCTGGTTTTTGGCTGCTAAAGCCAGGCAGCAGGTCAAAGGTGACTGTTTCTGTGTGGGCTGTTCCTAGCATCTGAGAATGCTCCCCCTTTTCTTTGGTTTCTTTCAAGCTCTTCACTGTGCTCTTTTGATATATTTTATTCTCCAAAACCAGAATTAACGAGTTGTTACAGAGACTTTATGTCTCCGAAGCCAAAACTTTATACTATCTTTTAGCAGAGAAAGCTTTTTGATCTCCTCTCTAGAGAATATCAGAATATCAGAATATCTAGAATAGTAGAGGGGGCAGCCACAGCCTTTATGGATGAAGACTTTATGGATGAAGAAAGTACCCAAAGAAGAGATAAGCATGGAAGAGGCTGCCTTCCCCCAAAGCAGAGTAAGGTCTAACAGGAGAGAGTGTGGCTGTGTCTCAGAGGATGACCACAAGCAGCCACTTGCCAGATGCCTGAGAATTTGATGGAGGTTAAATGGAGTTTGAAGGGAGTTTCTGGGTAGAGAACTTGGCTGGAGGGTAAGCACCATTAGTCTTCTACATACCAGCTGGCAGCAATTCTGTGGAAAGAAGAAAATAACTGGAATCAGAACAAGGATGTGAAGCGCCTTACTGCAGCTTTGTAAGCCCCTCCACTGCCCTCTATTGACAAAGCCTAGCTTAACTCCAGCTGGCAAAAGAAAACTACATATACAGCTCCAGCATCTCAAATTAGAGTTAAGAGTGGATATAGAACTAAGAGGCAATAATTAGATGACTGGCACAAAGATGTAGTTCACATGCAAATTTCTCTAGTTTGGTTGATTTCTGTATGTAACTTAGCACCACACATTCCATTTATCTCATAACTTTTGAGTCTGCTTTCCTCTTCAACAAATTTGTTGAGATCCTAGACCTGTTACTTTGGAGCTCTTACTATGGATTTATTTTTTGTTCATTGTTAGATTCAGGTTAAACACTTTCAGCTGGAATATTACGTAGTTACAATATTGTGTCAGTGAAACATCACAAAGCACATGGTATAAGTTTGTCTCATTATTCTTGATAGTAAGTTTGAGCATTTGGTTAAAGTTATGACCAACAGATGTATTCATTTTCCTGTTGTAATTAATAAGTACTCAATTGAGCAAAATTTTAAGAACACATCATTGCTTTGTTTCCAAATAAAGAGAATATACTTCAATTTAGCATCTATTGGTAATTCTTGGCTGAATCCATTATTGTAATAGTTGTGAAATGGCAATTGTTTTGGGCTTTCATTCCCTTTACAATGAACTGGCAATGAGAACTGAGAAGTCTAGCTCAAGCTGGGTTGCAGACCATGTTCATAAATGTGGCCCATTTTGATTCAGTTCTGTGATTCAGGCACTTACCTCTGCATTTCCTACCACTTCACCTGTTTCACCTGTCTCAGGAAAACATCCTTGTAGGCCTGGTTTCACTCTCCATCCTTAATATGCTGTTTATAAATAAAAATATGTGTGATTATGGTATTTTAATGGATCTTGAGTTTCTCATTATATAAAGAGATTTTTTAAGAAACACAATTTTGAGTTTGAAAGAAACTTAAACTTTTACAGTTTAACTATCCAACCTTGGGATCAAAAGCAGTTTGTTGTTAATGCATTTATTCAACAAATTATTTATTTAGAAAATGTTTTTACAACTACTATATAACTCTGTCACTCTCCCGCCTCTCTTCTTGAACATTTTCAATAATAGTTCAGCTGGTATTGTACTTAGAAGACCACACGCTGTCTCTTGTGTTAAGTCTACAGTATTATGTATCCATTTAATCCTGTTACTGATTTTAGCAGCTACGTGGTACATGTTGCATAATTAAAAGGCAGTATTTCTGATTGTGAGGTAATGTCAAGCATAACTATGGAGAGTTCAAATCTATCCACATATTTTTGAACCCTAACTTCGAAGGAATGATTTTTTTTTTTTTAAGAAAAAAATTTATTCTAGCCAAATGGAGAACCGGATAACATTTTACAAACTTCAGACGTAAATTATGTCTATTGTGTTTTCAAATTTAATGTGTGCCTCCAGAAAGTTAAATTAAAAACAAACTGATTGTTATTTAAAAAGGAATTGAAGACTGGTTAGTTTTCCCTTTTTGGTTACCTTGATATTTTAGTTCAGGGTTATAAAGTACAAACTGAACTGAACTGAAATTCGTATTCTTTTTCTTGGGATTGTATCACTTACTAACTTTGCTTCAAATAACATCAGAAGCTTTGTTTGGCTTGTTGATTGGTTTTTGTTTTTTTGTAATACTACATTTTTTTTTTTCTCTGTAATTTTTTTTTTTTGTAATACTACATTTTAATGAATATTTTACTCTTTATTATAATATAAATAAGATGTATCTTGTTTTAGCAATTGTCTGTAATAAGGTTTTCTGATATTCTACAAATAAAACCTCCTTTTTTAAAATTTTGGTAATTTGTAGGGTAGAGAAGAATTCCTGAAAAAACTCACACGAGGTGAAATAGCTAATGGAATGATGATTCAGGTAATCCTAATTTAGTTTCAATATTTTATTCTTCCTTTAATTTGCATTTTACTTAGCATTTTAAATTTGCCTGTAATGAGGCATCTTTTCACTACTTGGTTTGCAAGCCAGCAGTTTTCTCTCCTTAGCTGATGACAGTTGCCCTCTGTGTACGACTAGCAGTGTCTGATCATGCGTAAAGAAACTGACCTCCCATACACATATCTCATTTTGTGGCTTAATGGGAATTTCTGCCAGTCTAGTAAAAGGGCAGTGAGATCTTATTCCTAAGTGTCTCTTTAGTTTGCTTTGTGATGATGTTATGTTTTCTTTACTTTTAGTGCCTTTCAATGGAATTTATTTAACACTGAAAGAAAAATATGCTACAATATTTCTTTTTTTTTTTTTTTAACACTTTTATTTATTTATTTGGCAGAGAGAGACACCGCAAGAGAGGGAACACAAGCAGGGGGAGTGGGAGAGGGAGAAGCAAGCTTCCCGCTGAGCAGGGAGCTAGATATGAGGCTCCATCCCAGAACCCTGGGATCATGACCTGAGCCAAAGACAGACGGTGAACACCTGAGACACCCAGGCGCCCCTGCTACGATATTTCCATATACAAATTTTGAAATTAAATTATTATATCTAGCAAAATCAATTTTAATTTTTTTTAAATCTCTATCACTTGCATATGCTTTGGAATCAGGGTTGGGTGTTTTGATGCTTGGCATGTTTCTAGAATGCCTCCCTTTTGGAAATAAATAAATATTTAAAATTATGAAAATAAAATCAAGAGGCAAAACAGTCAAAAACAGTGTTATTTTATATACTTCTTTGAGATTATCTGGACCTCTGGCCTTCTTCCATATAAACACTAATTGTGATTTCTTCTGTTAGGAAATTCAGTATTTTCAAACATATAAAAGCAGTGTTTTTCTATTTCTATATGCTGGAAATGCCAAATTTTCTGATTTATTTTTCTATGAATATATATGATCAGTAATTCTGTAATCTTCTAACCCTCTCTGCTTCATATTTGTCATTAACTTCTTGTTCATTGGTTTTATTGGACCTTAGATGACAGGAATTACATAGATTTCAATATTTGATGTTACTGTGCTTCTTAACCTTCTTATCCTCCCATACTTACTTAAGAATGTTTGACTTTTTATTGTCTATATTAAAATTTTCTCTCATTTTTTTCTAATAATAATTGTGTATCATATAAATATGCTATATTCATACCTATTGCTTTTTATGGTGGCATATATATTTTTTTAATTTTTAAATAGCAACAAAAACTACTGCCTGGCTCAGGATTGAGACTCAATAAACATTTATTTTTTTTAAGTTTTTAATTCCAGTTAGTTAACTCATAGTGAAATATTAGTTTCATGTGTACCATATAGGGATTCAGCAATTCTGTACAAATGTACTTTATAAATGTACTCCTCAGTCCCCATGTTTAGGTAATTAATAACTGAATGAATTATTTAAAATCTGGCAGAAAAAACTGTATTCCATCCAAGAAGAACAGATACTTGAGAGGCGGGATCTTTTGGAAAATAAAGCAATGTGTACCCTAGCACTGGCAAAACTTGGGACACCTCTACTTCAACTAGAAGCAGATGCTATAAGAATCAGAACTATCCACAAAGAACATTCTGATGTAAGCATTTATAATTAATCCAGAAGCTAATTTCCAGGAACATTTAAGTCAACAAACCATGTATGTGATTTTACATTAGTACTTGGAATATTATGATTTCACATAGAAAGACATAAAAGCATGAACAAAATATGTATTTTACGACCATACAACTAATCTATAGTGGAACTACATAGCAAGACTATGAATGCTATTACCGGGAACCCCATACTCTATATTAGCGTGTACTTAGGCAAACAGTTTTCAAATAAAATGAGTAGTGATTTATTTGGTGTGATTGCCCACTATGTTAAATTTAATTCAAAGTCTTTACTGCTTGTTAATAAAATGCTAAAGCTATGTTTGCTCAAATGTAAAATATAATGCATCTTGACATTTTTATGGCAAATATTTGATGTATGTAGAAGAAGTTAAGACACCTAGAATGAAAAATAAAGCAAATGTCGATAAAATATTTTCAAAACAACAAGTTTATGGCAGTAACTGATATTGCTAGCCCTTCCCAAAGAAAAATTAAGTAGAAAAATATGTATGCATCATGTCATTAGTCTTTTGGAAAAGTAGAGGGTGTGGTAAGAGTTATATATTCTTGTCCTTAGATGCAGGGAGGACATACATATATTCATTTGGGCCATTTTGGCAACAGGATTTTTTTTTCTTTGTAAATGATGATGTAATTTTATATTCTGAGTCTTTAAAAATTTTCAGCTTTTTTAAATTTAAAAAACTTTATGATTTAGAAAATGTTCCCATTATGAAAGTTTATTTTGATCTTCAAAGTCTCCCTATGAAATGGCCAAGACAGAGTTTATCTGGATTACAGACTTCAGAAAACTTGGGCCTAAATGTGTGAAGCAGCTTGTACAAGGCCATAAAACATGGCAACAAACAAATTCTGAGTATACTACTATACTCAGGGCTCTTAATTGCTTATCCTAGAGCTCACATAATGAATATATAACCACTACTAACACCTAGTGAGATAAATGATTTTAATAATGGCTCCTCCTTACATTAGTGATGGAAATTTATTAATTGCTTCAAAAGGCTCAGTATAATCATCTGAGTTTAATGAATTCCTGCAAAGATTAATGACTTTTATTCCCCCTCATTTTCTAATAGCCATTGTTTTATCTCATCTTATACTTGGGTAATCATTTTTGTTTTTATTATGTTTTAGTTTATAAATTATAAGAACTATCAATGTAACACAAACTCTTGAAAACAATAAGTTTTTATGTACTTTTGGTAATGATTGCTAACAATTTGTATTTGCAGTTTCAGTTTTGGTTAAGATATTTTAAATATCATGGTGAAAACTTGCAATTTCTTTGTGAGTTTTTTAGTTTTTTTATTTAGCTAAAATTGCTTAGGTTTTTGTTTTCTCCAATAATTCATAATGGAATATTGGGATGTGGATATCATAATATGTTTTTGTAATTCATGTTTGGTGGTCCTTTTCCCTTATACATATATATACATATATATACATAACTATATATATATATATATATATATATAGTTATTATTAATATAGCCACTTGGAAACTATTTGGTCTAACCTGGGATAATTGGATTGGAAATGTTACACATCTTAATTCTGAATGTCTTCTAGATATTAAATGATATAATTGAGAGGAGAGACTATGTTAAAAGAAACGTGGAAAGAACTAAGCAAAAATTACGAAGAAGGGGGAAGAAAACTCGTGATGCAATAACAGAAACTGAGGTAAGAAATTTAACATAAAAAATAATTTTGAATTTACAACTTCTTTATGTCAATGAAAACTTTTCAAGCAAATTTATTTTAGGTGGATGCCTCTCATTTCTAATTGGTTACAGTAAGTAGTTTCTATACACATACACACACATACACGCACCATACATGCACACACAAACAGTCTCTGTGTCTTCATTTTTTCTCTTACAGTGGTTTTCCCATTGTACTAGTGCATCCTCCTGTAAACCTATCCTACAAAGTAGGGGTAAGGATTTGTATTGTATTAAATAGTACTGTGTTTCTACAGATGGGACCAATATACAGACTGAAACATCTGTTAATATCCGACATCTCAGTTACCCTCAAGCTGGTGTATAGGCAGCATGAACAAGTAATCATATATCAAAAGGGCTTCAGGGATTTTTCCAAATTAGAAATATTTTATCCTTGAAAATCTTCTTCTCTTTAATATTCTGTCTTTAGAGAATCTCTGGGTATGGGGAAGTAGAGACAGTCCATTGTCTTTAACCTGCTGTACTCTGGATATACTTTAAAGGTAGCACCAAGTGGATTTGTTGGTGGACAGCATGTTGGCTATGAGATAGAGGTGTAATCATATCACTTTTTTTTTCCAGGATCAGGTTGGTTTTTTTTAATATAATTTTTTTTTCTTAACATATAATGTATTATTAGCCTCAAGGGTACAGGTCTGTGAATTGCCGAGTTTACACACTTCATAGCATATTCCTTCCCCAATGTCCATAACCCCTACCCTCTCCTTACCCCACTGTACTAAGCCACAAAAGAAATGTAAACATTATCAAGGAAAATAGTAGTAATAATAACACCAGATACTGTTTTTTTGCATGTTCTCTGTATACCAAGCACTATTATAAGTGCTCAGACACATTAACTCATTTAAATTTCATAATAACTCTGTGAAGTTTATGCTATTATTATCCCCATTCTACAGTTGAAAAATCTTATATCTTATTTTCGAATTAGCTTGTTCAGTTTCACACAGCTCATTAATGGAGGAGTTGAGATTCACTAAATCCAGCACTGGCCTTAGAGTCTATACTATTACATTATTCTGGTCAGATCATACAGGTTACTTTTGTTGAATACAATGAAGCAAAATCATAACTCAAAAAAAAATAAATAAAATAAAACAAAAAAGAAAACAGATTACTTGAAATATTTTTTAAGTTACTTTTTTTCATCATTTGTATCTGTGTTAAGGAATATTTAGAAGCACAAATTGTTTATAAATGATTGATGATGAACTATACAGCAAAAATTACAGAACAGGCCAAGGTAATACATTAGTGTTACCAATAAATTATCTTGGTAAGAAAAACTTGAAGTACCTAGCATACCTTATATAATTTATTTATAAAATACAAATAATGGAAACTGGATAAAGAGGGAAAGTCACAACAAAAGTAGAATAAAAATTTTAGAATAAATGTAAATTTGTCTATGCCACTGACCACAAGAACAAGCACAGGGGCACTTGGGTGGCTCAGTCGGTTAAGCCTTCTACTGTTGATTTCAGCTCAGGTCATGATCTCGGGGTTGTGAGATTGAGTCCCTCGTTAGGCTCACCTGAGGTTCTCTTATGCCCTCTCCATGTGCCCCTCTCCCCTAGCTTGCATGTATACATATTCTCTCTCTAAAAGCAAAAAAGAACAATAACAACAACAACAACAAAAAGAGAAAACAACAACAACAACAACAACAAAAAAACATGCCCAGATACTTTGCAGGCCCCCCCACAAAGATGAGATGCAGACCATAAGAAAGTATAGAAAACTTCTAAATTCACTCTGTAATAGTATAATTCTGAGACTGTAACTGAAAAATACTAGCTTGAAAAAAAAACTAAAGAGATTAAGAGTCACTTATGGTTTGTCTCCCTCCCAATCCCATCTTGTTTCATTTCTTGAGGGTTGCCGGGGGGAGGGGGTTGGGGAGAAGGGGGTGGGATTATGGACATTGGGGAGGGTATGTGATTTGGTGAGTGCTGTGAAGTGTGTAAACCTGGTGATTCACAGACCTGGGGATAAAAATATATGTATATAAAAAATATATGATTATAAAAAATAAAAAATTAAAAAAAAATAAAAAAAAATAAAAAAAAACCTTTTTGATCTAAAAAAAAAAAAAAAAAAAAAAAACTAAAGAAAAAAAATCTAAAGCAAAATCTAAAGGAAAATCTAAAGAAAACCTAAAGAAAAAATCTAAAAAATCTAAAGAAAAAAATCTAAAAAAAAAATCTATAGGTGGTGTCACTTATGAACTCAGATGACAAACTCTGTTATCAGTGAACTAAATTTTTACAGTGTATTATGCAAAGTAACATTCCTTTGAAGAATGTGAAGATCAGGGTGGCTCAGTTGGTTAAGCCGCTGCCTTAGGCTCAGGTCATGATCCCAGGGTCCTGGGATTGAGTCCCACATCGGGCTCCTTGCTCAGCAGGGAGCCTGCTTCCCCCTCTCTGCTGCCTGCCTCTCTGCCTAATTGTGATCTCTCTCTCTGTCAAATAAATAAATAATATCTAAAATTAAAAAAAAAAGTGAAAATGAGTCAGCATAAACAAATATACAGCTGACACTTGAAAAATGCAGGGTTTAGGCTGTGCCACGTGTAACTTTTGACTCCCCCAAAACTTCTAATAGCCTGTTATTGACTGGGAGCTTTGCTGATAACAGATAGTTGGTTGACAAATAATTTTTATGCTATAGATATTATATACTGTATCTTTATGTTAAAGTAAGCTAGGCAAAAAAATGTTATTAGGAAAATCATAAGGAAGAAAAAATACATTTACAGCAGTGTGCCGTTAAAAATCTGCATGTGAGCAGACCTGCAAGTTCAAACCTGTGTTGTCCAAGGATCAACTGTACTACTATGATTCAGTACATTTTCAGAAATGAAAGATAACCTAAAAGATTTAATAAAACACTATAGCCACTAATGATTTTCAGAAAGACTTATCTAGAAATAGAATGAAAACATCCTTATCTTGATAATGTGTCATAGATTTTCTACCAGTATTTTCCAGCTAACGCTCTACTTATTGGTGAAAGATTAAAAGTGTTTCCATTAAAATCAGGAACAAAAACATTCAGACAAGTTTCTACTACTCAGCATACTACTGTTATTGACAACAAATTATTGTTAACAAGTCACAAAGGAAAAATCTATGTGTCAAACACGGCAATAGAAAACCACCCAGTTCTCATGTCCACATTTAGATACTAGTTTAAAAAATATTAACTAAAATTGGCCAAAGGTGGTATGTTTAATAAATATAACAAATTTCAATGAAGAATATGAGCTAACACATTCTTTGTGTGTGCTCTCAATATTATAGAAGGTACTAGGAGTTGAAGGGCTAGAGAAGAAGGGCTAATTTTCTTTTTTTGTCCTTCAAATAAGTTTGTCTTTCCAATCACTGTTAAGCACTTAAGATATATTAAACATTTTTGAAATTTGCCAGAATTGGAGAAGTAAAAGGAGAACTTTGTTCACTCAAAAAGTTCGTCATCTTGTTGGGGAACAGACAAGGTCATAGAGAGCATTAATACGCTGTGACCAAAGCCATGACAGCAGTATAATGAGGTGGAAGAGTGTCATGGAGGAGGAAACCTGACTGAACTGAGGGAACTGGGGAAGGTTTTTCAGAGGTTATATCTAAAAATGAGAATTACTAGTAGAGTAAATGAAGGTTAAATACTTATAGTACCATGCTGTTGTGGAGTATAGATGAAACACAAAAAGCCTTAAAAAATTATTGTCACTGGAGATGATTCCTCTTCTTCCTATTATTATTATTATTATTATTATTATTATTATTATATAATTTTAAAATTGATGAAGAAATGAAGTAAGGGCATTTTAGAAACAGGTGCTGTTTGAAAAGCAAAGATATGGAATAGTGCTATGTGTTTGTGGAATTGCAAGTAGTTTGGTATGACCAGAGAGCAGGGTACCCATTATAAGAGAGAAAAGAGATGAAGCTAGTGAGATGGGCAACACACAGATGAAGAAATGGCTCATGTGCCATGCTGTTGAACTCCAAAATGTTGTAATGTCAAGCATTGTTAATAGAATTTATTAAGTACTTTGATGCTGATAGGGGTACAAGCCATACTATAGACCCTATTTCTGTCTTCTAAGAACTTAAGTTCTAAGAAAAATAATTTTTAAGACAAATAATTCTATCTTTTACTGTGCATAAGCATTTCAGTCATGGGCCAAGCTAAACTTGGGCCATTACTGAATTTTTACTCTTTTAGCCCCAGTTTAAATCTTGGGCATAGATTCTAAACTTATTATGTTTAGATAATTTAAGAAATAAATCTTAAATAAAAATCTTAAAATCCTAAAATTCTTAATCTAAAATCTTTTTTAAAATCTTAAATAAAAATTAAAAATATAATTTGAAGTTAATAATTCAGAATTTGAATATAATCTTTATTACCTAATATTTTTTAAATATGTGACTTAAAAGTTTTAGGAAGATAAGGAAATGATGAAAAATGTTTTATAATAAAACATTTATTAACTGCAGTTCAGATTTTTAGATTCTTCCCGAGCTGGACATGAAAGTACTCTTGGGTTGGAAAACCTCCAAATTCCTGAAACCTGTATCCCCCAGGGCTAGAGAAAGAAATAAGCCAAAGAATGGTCATTTAATGTCATTAAATGTGCTTTTTTATGCCTTTATTCCCTTTTGTTCTGATGGCACTTCAGCATTTATCAAAAGATTTACAAATGGCCATTGGGGGTAGGGAGCAAACTTCTGCTCATTGCACGTGTGCAGGTTTGTACTCCTGATTGACACATGACATCTAACTGCTTCTCTCTAAACTCAGCTCACTATAATGATGTTTCTGATATTTTTGATGCCATGGACAGCAATGTGCTGTTCACGTTTACCAAAGCCTCACTGATGGTACCTATTAAAGTGGCAAAAGACCATTTTTGGCTTTTCATTGCTGTCTGCAGGGAACGCACTGTCTCCTTCTGTCCTTTAGTGTAGAGTCTTCTGACACCACCTTCAGCACAGCTGAACTGGCTGGTATGGTCTAAGTTGTTGATACCATTGCTTCTGATGTCTTCTGAGTTTCCTGTGGGAATCTTTCTTCAAGATTAAGGCATGAATTATGGAATCTGACCTAAAATTCAAACTTAGTGGTAGCATGATGTACCCAGAGCTGCCCATCCTCTTTGACTCCTACTTACTTACTTTATTCCATACTAGTACTTCTTCACACTTTGTGGGGGTAGGGAATTGACTTTTTTCCCCAGTAATAATCTAATAGCCTATTGGTCGCATTGAAGAATCCTAGTAAACCATCTTTCAGCTACATTTAGATGTTTAAAACAAGCAAACCAAAAAACCCTCATTTATCAGTAGACTAATTCCAGAACTTTCAGAAAAAGAAACAAAGGGAAAGTATGAAAATGCAAATGCAGTACACAGTGTTGAAAGTCATGGACAAATAGCAGAGTTTTATAGGAAAATAAATATAAAAGTTTAGCCTTTCTTCTTGAAATCTGTAAGAGCAGAGAAAGAATCAGAGAGCATATGGGGGAAAGTGGGAGAAAATAGGAGCAAAGGGAGCAGTTGATATCTGAAATCATTTGGGAGAGTAGCACTAATTAGAAGCCATGCCAAATGTGGGGCACAGCATTCAGTAAATCAGTCATCCGATCAGTAAATCATTCAGTCAATACGAAAATCAACAGTGATGAAAGTATCATGCAAAAAATAGATGCAAAATCAAATCTTCAGTTTGGACTTGCACAAGCCAGCTTTGGGAAAGTATACTGGTATTAAACATTGACTTGTTTTGTTTGAAAGATCAGGACCATGTATATCCTTGCCCACCTTCATTGTACATGTTTGAGGACTAGTAACCACATGTTTATATATTTTCTAAGACTTTATTTATTTGAGAGAGAGAGGGAGGGACATCATGAGCAGGGAGAGGGGTGGAGGCAGACTTTCCCCCTGAGCAGGGAGCCCCATGTGGGACATGATCCCAGGACTCTGAGGTCATGACCTGAGCTGGAGGCAGACACTTAACCAACTGAGCCACCCAGGCACCCCATCCACCTGTTTATATTTTGAAAGGACATGCCCTTAAGGTGTCCTTATATTGGAGTATGTGGAGGGGAAGACAGTAAGGGTAGAGAGAGGAAAATGGAGACAGAGGAAGAGAGATGTGGTGAGAGAGACATACAGTTCTAAGCCATCTTTTAAAGATTTTATTTTTTTATTTATTTGAAAGAGATAGAAAGCACAGGAGCAGGGGGAGTGGCAGGCAGAGAGAGGGAGAAGGAGAAGGAGAAGCAGACTTCCCAGTAAGTAGGGAGTCTGATGTGGGGCTCGATCCCAGGACCCTGGGGTTGTGACCTGAGCTGAGGGCAGACGCTTAACAACTGAGCCACCCAGGCACCCCTCTAAGTCATCTTTTAGACAATCTTATCTGATAAAACTATGGAGAAGAGAAAGAACATAAACCTAAGTTGTTATTTATACTGTTAACAAGTTTCGGGCGCCTGGGTGGCTCAGTGGGTTAAGCCGCTGCCTTCGGCTCAGGTCATGATCTCAGGGTCCTGGGATCGAGGCCCACATCGGGCTCTCTGCTCAGCAGGGAGCCTGCTTCCCTCTCTCTCTCTCTGCCTGCCTCCCATCTACTTGTGATTTCTCTCTGTCAAATAAATAAAAAAAATGAAATCTATACTGTTAACAAGTTTCTATTTGCTTTTAATTATTTATGTGGCCAAATGTAATTGTGTCCTTAAGTTGCAAGGATTTGAAAATTCTAGTATTTAAAATAAAACATCCTTTAATTTCTTTTCCAGGAAAAACACTCAATGATTTTTAGAGAAATAGAGAACACAAAAAGTAAAACGATTATTTATCTTGCAAAAATAGAGAAGTTGAATAAGAACTTAAAAGAAAAAGAGAAAGAAAGTAATATTTTTGCTCAGACACTTGAGAGTTTAAAGTAAGTACTTAAATTTTATCAAAATATTAAGTATTCAATATATTATTTTTAAAAGAGATAAGGTCAAATTTCTTTAAGGTTTATTCTTAAAATGGTCCATTATTTTCCATCATTATTTGATGCAGAGTATACATGTGATATTTGATCATTTTGGCTTAAAAACATGAATTGTGGGGGCGTCTGGGTGGCTCAGTCAATTAAACATCAGACTCTTGGGCTCAGGTCTTGATCTTAGGTTTGTGACTTTAAGCCCCACATTGGGCTCTACCTAGACATAGAGCTTACATTAAAAAAAAAAAAAAAGCATAAATTAAATTCATTTTTTTATTATTCTCCTGGGTTTACTTTTACTTGAATAACTGGGAATACTTATTGTTTTCCAAGTATGAGAACTTATATTAATTATGAAATTGATAATCTTTCCCACAAATTTCAGTATTACTCACAGGACATGGTTAATAATATATGCTTTTTCACCCAAACTCTTTTGGTAAGTTTGGAAGTAATCCTTTAGAAACAGATATTCTACAAAACCTTATGTAATTTGTTCATATTTACTGTCTTCGGAAACCTCTTATTTGGTCCCTTTATTAATCAGGGGCAAGGGTTACCTAGCAAGGGTTAGTAAGGTTTTTCACTCAAAGAATGTTCATACTCTAAGACCTTTGGTATTTCCTAAGACCCTCACTTAGAACTTACATACTCTTCCTTTATTCCTTTTGGTTCTTATTATCTGTTTTGTAATATGTTGCGAACAGAGCTTGAAGGACTACAGGAAGGACATGCATCGGTCACATTTAGGAATTACAGTTTGATTCAAATAAGAAGGCTAACACAGCATTAACAAAATCATAGCACTTGAGGGATAAAATGTCAGAAAAACAGTTACCCACAGCTTGATTACCATACTATAATGTCAAGTCAAGTCAGTTCACTCAACAAGGATTTATTTAGCTGTTACTATGGGGTAAAAACTTATGTTCAAAATGATCATTCAGCTTTATCTGAAAGACATAAAATCATATTCAGTATATCATGTAAGAAAGCAAGGAAATGTTTATTTTCAAAGATATTCGCATTATTTGACATCTGTAAGAATATTTTGAGGCTCAGTGATATGTCTAAAATTTTATAGTTCACATTAGACTTATAAAGGTTTAGTTTAAGTTTAGTTTATAAGGAGTTTGGTTTAAGATTTAGTTTAAGAATTGTTATTATTTCAGTTATAACATTTTCTTCTATTCTGTGGCTATATTACATTGCCTTTGGAAAAGAGTGGCCACCATGTCCTAGTGAAACAGTTCCCTCTCTGAACTTGACAAAACTTTGCTTTCTCCCAGGAAAGGGAGAAAATGAATAATTGATCCTGTGACATTATTTATAGCTCTATTAATTTACAATGACTATGGATAATGTCAAATAATATTTAAAGATACCATTTTTTGACTTCCTAATGTGCCAGGCACTTTGTGGGCAATCTGTGTACTTCATCTTATCCAGTTCTCACTGCAAATTCTTAAATTATGTAATAACATTCTCATATGAACACTGAGGAAACAGAAGCTCAGGGAAATTAAATGATTGTCTTTGTACAGATAATCAGTGGTTAAAGCCAGCTCCAGTTTAGGTCCATCTCATTCCAAAGCATGTGCCCTTAAAACTGTCCATACTGACTCACTAAACTAGTGTTGGAAAGAAGATTATTGCAAATAAACTACATTAGTAATAATCTACTGTTATTTTCAATAGGTGACCATATCAAGTTAATCGTTATTTATTAAGAACCTACAGTGTGCCTAGAGCCAGACACGAAGAAGGACAAAGAAATGACAAATGGGAAAATGTACCTTTGACTATCTGAAGATAATTTTAGAAATACAAACTTGCATATGCAAAATGATTAAAATATGATGATTAGAGTAATAGCAATCGAAGCTGTCCTTGACTCTGATTTTTACAACTGTTTCTTAAGTAGAATGTGAAAGGATTTAGGGCCAGACCCATAGGACTTCAGAGTTTATTCTTTTTATCATTATGAGAAAGGAAACACTATTTTCATGCACAGATATACACATAAGCATATATAGTCTATATAATATATGTGTGGGTATAATTAACTAATAAAAATGCTGTCTTGAATATAATCCAAACTCAAAATTCTTAGTGTGGAGAACAAAGTATATGTGGTCAAAATATAGAGATGTTTGCTGGGAGCAACTGTGAGGTTTTTTGGCTCTAGTCATACTAGCTCTTCCCCATGTAAATTTCATGGTTTCTTTGTTCCATAATATTGATATTAGTGAGTATTTATATAGGATGTCACATAAGAATTTTGGATGTTTGGGGTATAAATGATGAAATGGAACAGATTTGAGCAAGGCAGATAAAAGGGAAGGACCTTATTCTATTCAGAAGGAGAGGCTCACATCTAAAAATGTGAACAAAAAACATTGTTTTCAAATTTTTGGTAATAGCCATAGTAGGGAAAGAGAGAAAAAAAAATGCATATTTAGTGTCGAGCTGCTGAATCAAATAGAGTAAGATAAAATTGGATTTGCATTCTGGTACTGCTGTTTACTAAGTAGCTTATATAAGCTAATTATGGTAAAGTTTAGTTTCCTCATCTGTAAATTGCTATAATGATTATACTTTCATAGGATTTTGTTGTATTAAATAAGATATTATATTCAGCATGCTTTAACATTTCAGCCCCCACCAAAAAAAACTTTAGTTCTGCTGCCTTATTAGGTAACTGTGCGGATGACTCAGTTTTCTATACCAGCAGAGATAAAAACAAACAAGGGTAACGTAAGACAGTGCTGCACTTCTGCAGCTCTTTATTCTGCCCTCTGTGTTGCTGATCAACTTTGGCAATTATTTCTAAAGCACGTTCATTTTCATTATTGTTTTTACCACTTTCTTATGCTTTTTCTATTAGTGTTGTTATTTAAATAAAAACCATTTAATATCTGTCTCAGCATATACTTAGTTACAAATGACAAAATACACCCACCTAAGCACAAACAAACATGTTCACACAACAGCTTAAATTAAACAATAGAAAATGTGTCATCTTATATTACAGAGACCCTTGGGTAGGGTAAGCTGCAGAATTGGTTGACATTAGTGAATCAACAGCTCAACCTTAGGTACTCATTTTTTTTCTCTCTCCACAGTGTCCATTGTCATCAAGTTTGAAAACATGACTCATTCACATTTAGTGGGTGTTGAGCCTTTTCTACATGCAGTTAGGTCCTTGTCTTTCATCTTATTAAGCTATGGTAGTATTTATGTTCACTTCTAAATAATTAGCCACATGCTAATTGGCTCAATCTAATTAGAATGTATCTTTGGTGTTATATGCTGCATGGAGGAGGGGTTCTTTTAGAACGGCAATGAAATAGAGGCATGCTGTGTAGGCAACCAAGAGAATCCACTAAATTTCTCCAGAGATTTTCTTACAACTGAATCATTTAGACATATCTCTATGGAAGTTGGCCTATGGAAAGAACTAGGGAATTTTTCCAAAGCCCTTCAGTTCTGAGACTTTTTAATATTTGCTCTTTTAAAATATATCATAAATGTATCTTTTTTTAAGATTTTATTTATTAATTTGACAGAGAGAAATCACAAGTAGACGGAGAGGCAGCCAGAGAGAGAGAGAGAGAGATAGTGAAGCAGGCTCCCTGCTGAGCAGAGAGCCTGATGCGGGACTCGATCCCAGGACCCTGAGATCATGACCTGAGCTGAAGGCAGAGGCTTAGCCCACTGAGCCACTCAGTTGCCCCTATCATAAATGTATCTTAAAAAATAAAATATGAATTGATTAATGGCAAATACAATTCTTTCTTCATAGGAATGAATTTATAACCATGAGATATAAAAAGGAGCAGGCACAAGCAGTGTTTGATCATCTCATAAGTGAAAAAAAAATCTATGAAGAGAAGCTCTATGAGGAAGAGCAGAGATATCGAACACTAATTACCATGAGGCAAAAAACTCTGGAAGATATTAAAGTGAGTATTATTTTTGGACTGTCTTAGAATGAAAGAAATACAGTGATAGTCAAACTAGCAAGTAGTCTGAGGCACTCATTTCTTATCTTGAAGCAAAGATTTAAATTCTAAAAACTCTTGGGTGCCTGTGTGGCTCAGTTGTTGAGCCTCTGCCTTCAGCTCAGGTCATGATCCCAGAGTCCTGGGATCGAGCCCTGCATCAGGCTCCCTGCTCAGCAGAAAACCTGCTTCTCCCTCTCTCACTCCTCCTGCTTGTGTTCCTTCTCTTGCTGTCGCTCTCTGTTAACTAAATAAATAAAATCTTTTTAAAAAATTGTAAAAAATTTTAAAGATGTATGTAATATTGTATACATCTATAAGCTATTTTTGATCCTAATATTTATATCACCATTATCATATATATTCATATACTAAATTACTTTTCTTCCTTTTTACATTTTCAAAGACACTGTTTAATCCATTTTAAAAAATGGAGGAAATATATACCTTAAACAAGTATGTCAGTGAATGAACATACCACCTGTAGTGCTATTTCTGTGATCCTTCCTACAGAAAAGTATTAATAGAGGAACAATAATTTTATTAATAATAGTGCTAATAATAGTACTATTAATAATAGTGCTAATACTCTTCCATTTTACATATGGCCATTACATAGAAAAGGGGTATTTTGGGAGGAGGGGGCCTAAAAATATGGAAATAATTGGTGCCATCTAGTGGCAATAAATGATGCCTTCTCTTAGAGAAGTTCCTGAAATCTCAAGATTTGTGATATATGAATGGACTGGAGAGGCTTAGACTCAATTGCACACCTCAAAAAGAGAAGGCTTAAGTTATTTACTGATTTAAGCATCACTCTCTACCTCATATTTTATCACAGCAGTAGAATTAGCTGTTTGAATTCAACCACATTTTCCAATTGTACTGGTGCTGAGAACACAGTGGGATCTCAATAATCATTTATTGACTGGCATTTCAGCACTTTAATGGAACAATAATAATTAGTGAAATGGCAAAATATGGTCAGCAGGAGAGAGACAAAGAAAAAATTCCTGTATAACTAGCCTTTCAAAAATGGAGATTTTTATTTTTTTCATCCAAAATCTTGTCTCTGCTGTCCCATTCTGAAATGTACTTAACCTCCAGCTACTTGCCACATCACCTGGTTTTGTGTTTTGTCCTTGGTACCTGTCTCTATCTGAACTTGTTTTGTTCATTTGTTTTTACTTGTTTGTTGTCTGCCTGCATCTTGCAGTACTGACATATTGTCAGTGAGGACAGATTTTCTGTCACATTCTTCTGTGTATCCTAAAAGCTCAGAACTATGCCTGGCGCAAGGGAGGCACTCAGTGAATACTCATTGAATGACTGAATGAATAAATGGATGAACATATGCTTTTTTGGTAATTTTGCTGTCCACTTGCATAATAATGCCTAAAAGCAGAAGCATTTCAGAGATACTTTCCGTACTGTGCCAGCCTGATACTTTAGTTGAATACTCATGTTGTATGCAAAATCTGAACGTCTCCCTTTCTCTTTCTCATTCCCCCTCTCTCCTTGATAATACACGAGAAATTTGCCATCCAATCTGTTCCCTCTAGATGAAAATGATTACATTGTCTATTGCTTTCTAGCAATTAAGGATTCTGCTAAATATCTGAATAATACTTCTCTAGTAACCTTTAATTTATATGAAATTGCTTCTTATCAGCTCTTGGATTGCTCTTTGCTATGCATTTATCCTATGTAAACAGAAGCATAGAGTTTGAACATACACAGTTTAGAAATTTACTTATCTCATCATTAGTGACACCATTTATGATTATGATCAGTTATTGGCATTAAATAATGTAAAGACAATATAATTTTTCATATAAAACTATTTAAAAATTTATAAATATGTGTGTAATATGAAGCATTCCCATAAAGAAACAAGTTTCATTAGGCATCATTACATATGTTGTATTACTAATCTGGGGTGTCCCCCCCCGGGTAAAAGAACTGATCACAATTATGGATCATCTGAAGGAATTGTTTTTTTTTTTTTTTTTTAAAGATTTTATTTATTTATTTGACAGAGAGAAATTACAAGTACAGTGAGAGGCAGGCAGAGAGAGAGAGAGAAGGAAGCAGGCTCCCTGCTGAGCAGATAGCCCCATGCGGGACTCGATCCCAGGACCCTGAGATCATGACCTGAGCCGAAGGCAGCGGCTTAACCCACTGAGCCACCCAGGCGCCCCTGAAGGAATTGTTTAACAAAAGATCATAAAAGCCACAGTACAATTAACTGGGGATGTAAGAAAACATGCCATAGAATTAGAAATACAAACAGCCAATAAAATGGTTTAAGAAAAAAATATATACAAATTTCAGATAGCATGCAATATAGTTCTGGAGTTAAAATCAACTTTTTGGTAGGCAGTTTCATGTCAGATATCTTTAAATGGAAGATTTTTTAAAGTGTTAAATGGGTTTTTATTAACTGCCTATAATTACCAAATGCAATTAAGATTAAAATCTCAGTATAGCATATTCTTCAAAGTACTATAGCTATAGCTACTGATCTTTCTTTTTTATTATTGGAAAGATCCAAACAAAATTGGAGTTTCAGGTATTTTAATCTTTAGTTTTAATTTTAATCTATTATTAGCCATCCTCAGAAGTCCCACTGCTTTTCTATGTCAGTGCCTTTCTCTAGTTCTCTTTCTATAACCTTGCCCTTCTTCCTATAATTTAGGGTATGATATGAGAAAGGTGTAATGCATTACATTGGATCTTTGGGAGACAGAACAATTTCCAAATTGAGTTCTAAAAGACACAATCTCCCAATACTTTGTGGAGTTTATTGGTTTTTATTTGGCTTCATATTTATATTTCACTCTCAGGAAATACTTATAATAGTCCCATATTTGGCTATTAAATCATTTCTTGACCCTTTCATGTGGAAAATTCTTAGCTAATACAGAGGCAGTGATTCAGTGCCTCATTAGACAGCCAGGTACAGCAATAGTAAAAATAAGAAACAAATTTAATCTCTGAACTAATTTTAAAGATTATTACAATTTAAAAAATTATTCTCCTATTGTCCACTCATCACCACATTCACGCAACTAGTTCAGGGCACTCACTGTTGAACGACCAAAACCCTAGCGTCAGTTTTAAAGATGCAGTCAGCAGAAAGATGGGAGATGCGAAAAACAAACTTGAATATCGTAACATCGCACAAATTACGTACAATAAATTGTGTCGCTGGCCCACTGACCTGATACATTAGGTATGATTAAAATAAAATAAAAACTATTACATATTCTGTGATCTTAATAGTGGGTAATAAATGTGTAAAAAACCTGGAAACATTTAGATAAGAGCTGAGCAGTGACCCTCCTAGGCAAGAATAATTTGTCTTAATGCTAATATTCTTGCCCCCCAAAATATTTTAAAATAACATGAAATTTTTAAAAATTAAGAACATGGCTTGCATAATATTTTTAACAATTCTAACAGGATTAAACATCAATCACATGTCATAATATTAATTAGGTTCATCATATTGCCTTTTTTTCCATATTGCCTTTTTAAACCAACTTGTTCGACTATATGGTTCTTTGAGGAATGAACATTTTAATTTGAGGACTGGTAGCAAAAGAGTGCTAGTTTTATTAATTAATTAATTTATTTATTTATTTACTTTAAAAAGTTTTTTTGTTGTGTTATGTTAGTCACCATACATCATTGGTTTTTGATGTGGTGTTCCATGATTCATCGATTGTGTATAATACCCAGTATGCTAAGAAATCCATGCCCTCCTTAATACCCATCACCAGGCTCACCCATCTCCCCATCCCTCTCCCTTCTGAAACCCTCAGTTTGTTTCCTCGAATCCATAGTCTCTTATGGTTCTTTTCCCTCTCCGGTTGACCCCCCCTTCATTTTTCCCTTCTAATGTCCTCCATGCTGTTGCTTATGTTCCACAAGTAAGTGAAACCATATGATAATTGACTCTCTCTGCTTGACTTATTTCACTCAGCATAATCTTCTCCAGTCCCATCCATGTGAATGCAAAAGTTGGGTATTTATCGTTTCTGACGGCTAATATTCCTTTGTGTATATGGACCTCATTTTATACCGGGGAGCACCAAGTTTTCGCACAGATTCAGTGCTGCAATGATCATAGATACTCAGAAATCAGGAAGGAGTAACACTAGAATGTAAAGGAAATATGTAGCATTGGTATAAGGGATTCCCAAATATAAACTTAAGATATTTTGGTTGTTTGAGTAGAGCATGATCCATTAAACAAGGAAGAAGCCTCTCTTCTTTTTGCATCTCTCTCCAGCATTGTGTTACATCTTGCAGATATGTTCCAAAATATCTACTAACACTACATTAAAGCACTATACATGAAGCTTGAATAGGCCTTTTATTTTTTGTTTTTGGGATTTTTTTGTTTTGTTTTTTTTTAAGATTTTATTTATTTATTTATGTATTCATTTATTTGTCAGGAAGAGAGAGCACAAGCAGGGGGAGTGTCAGGCAGAGGGAGAAGCAAACTCTTCACTGAGCAAGGAGCCTGATGTGGGACTCGATCCCAGACCCCTGGGATCATGACCTGAAGCCAACGCCTTAAGTAACTGAGCTACCCAGGCGTCCTGGCTTTTTATTTTTTGAACTGACAATCTATCACGATTTTTAGCTTTTGCCCCCCAACTACCTAGAGGCATCTATTAAAATCACTTGGCCATAATCCATTTCAGTTTTTCTATACGTTGGTATTTTTTTTTTAAAGAATTTATTTATTTATTTGAGAGAGAGACAGTGAGAGAGAGCATGAGAGGCGAGAACGTCAGAGAGAGAAACAGACTCCCCATGGAGTTGGGAGCCTGATGCGGGACTCGATCCCGGGACTCCGGGACCGTGACCTGAGCCGAAGGCAGTTGCTTAACCAACTGAGCCACCCAGGCACCCAACGTTGGATATTATGCTTTTTCCAGGTAACGTTAATTTCCTAGTGGGACTGCCACTTTTGAAATTCCGCCACCCTCCCCACTGCAGAGTAATAGCATAAATATATGATTATTCTCATTTAGTCAATTAAAGTAATTATTGTATGAGTTTCCACATATGAGATTGCATTCTTATGTACACGTAATTGGTTAGGCTTTATTAAAATTGTAATACATTACTGGATTCAATTTATACCCATTTAATGATGAATATCTATTGGTCTGTAGTTCTTCTATTTTGTACTTTGTTCAAGATATTTGTATCAGAGATTTTTACAAGAGTTTTTCAAATGAAATAAGGTTTTTTGTTGTTGTTGTTAAATAGCATAACACATTTCAGTTTCTTAAAGTTTTGAGAAATTCTCCCATGATACTAATAAGACATGTGATGAGTTAGAGATTTTACCTCACTTGTAAGCTAACAAGTTAGCCTGCAATAGTTTCACAGATGCTGGGAGAAGGCATGAAACTCCTGGGTGAAAAGCAGAGATTTTATTGCTTCCTATACAACAGTAGTGTGAGCTTCATGTTTGCATAGGTTCATCTTGGCTCTAAGTCTTGAGGAGTAAAAGGAAAGTGGTCAGGTGAATGCTACATATATACAAGGAATTTTTATCACAGCTGATAAACTTGGAATGTAGGAAAGCCACACTTTTTTATGGAGGCTTGCAGCAAATGTGCCCAGCCTTTGCCCCAGAGGAAGTCATTACATTTGGTATTCAATATTGAAAATGTAGTTCTGGATCAAGGTGGTCATAAGTGTGTAAACATGATGGTGAATTCCCCCCTATATATATTACCTGAGCTTGACTCTTTTCTGAAGAAAAGTATTTTTAAAATTTATTCAGTGTATTTTTTGGTTTTGGCATGATTAATGTTTTCTAATTCTTGAGTCAATATGGTCAAGCTACATTTTTCTAGAAAAGATGATTTTAATGAGGTTTTCAAATATATTATCATTAAGTTATATGAAATATATATTTTTTCATTTCTTCTTCTTCTGTAGTCATGTTCTTTTTTCATTCACTAGACTTGTTTTTTCTTTTTCTTGACTGACCCTGTTAAATTTTTTCCTTGTAGTTGTTTTTTCACACACCAAATTCTGATTTTTTCATGATGATTATTTTTGTTCTCTAAGTCATTAGTTTTAGCTTTTTTCTTTGTTAACTACTCTTTTTGACTGATTTTTATAATTTTATTTTGTTTTTCCTTTAACAAGCTGAGTTAATACTTTAGTTTTTTCTTTCTCGTTTACAATGAAAAGCAAAAAAAAAGACCAAGTAGTCTCTGAATGCAATTTTGCCAGTTTTAATAACTTACACTCTTCAATATTGGTCTTGGCAATGATTTTTTGCATATGAATGCCAAAAGCACATGAAACAAATGCAAAAATAAACAATTAGGACTACATCAAACTGAAACGCTTCTCCATAGAAAATAAATAATGAATAAGTTGAAAAGACAGCCTATTAAATGGCAGAAAATATTTGCAAACTATATCTCTGATAAAGGGTTAATATCAAAAATAGATACGTAACTCATACAACTCAATGGCAAAAAAACCAAAAACAAAAACAAAAACCAGAAATAATCCACTTAAAAATGGACAAAGAGCCAGAATAGACATTTTTCCAAAAAGTATACCAATGGGCAACAGATAAAAGAAAAGGTGCTCAATATTACAAATCATCAGGAAAATGAAATTAGGAGCCCAATGAGATATCATCCCTCTTTCTTTTTAGGATGGTATTTATCAAAGACATAAGGAATAACAAGTATTGCTAAGGATGTGAAGAGAAGGGAACCCTATATATTGTTGCTAGGAATATAAATTGGTACAGCCTTATGGAAAACAGTGTGGAGATTTTTTAAAAATTGAAAATAGAAACCCATTAATTCAGCAGTCTCACTTCTAGGTATATTTCTGAAGGAGACAGTCAGTATCTAAAAGAGGTATCTGCACTCTTGTGTTCATTGCTGCTTCATTCACAGAAGCCAACATAAGGAAACAATTTAAGTGTCTGTCAATGTATGAATGGATTAAAAAAAAGTTATGGATAGATAGATAGGTAGATATTCACTCTATATATAATGCAATATTTTTCGGTCATGAGACAGAATGAAATCTTGCCATTTGCAATAAAATAGGTGAACTTAGAAGACATTACGCGAAGTAAGCCAGACAAAGAAAGACAAATACTATAGGATCTCACTTATTTGTGGAATCTAAAAAAAAAACCAAAACAAAAAATGTTGAACTCAGTATAGAATGGTGGTTATCTGGGGCCAGGGCGATGGGTAAAATGGGGGTGATGCTGGTCAAAGGGTACAAACCTTTCATTATAAGATGAGTAAATTCTGGCTATCTAATGTATTGCATGGTAACTATAGGTAGTAATTGTATTGTATGTATACTTGAAATTTGCTAGGAGAGTGTAGATTGTAAATATTCTTATCCATACACACAAAAAGATAATTACATGAGATGATGGTTGTTTTACTTAACCTGATTGTGGTCATGATTTCACTATGCAAACATATATCAAATTGTCACATTACACATTTAAAATATGTACAGTTTTATTTATCAATTAAACTTCAACAAAGCCAGGGAAAAATAAATTTCTGTTAAAAGGTTTTGTTTAATTTCCTTGAGATTATCAAACAGAAACACTGCTACTTTTGTTCCATGGATAATTTATGAACAAAGAAATTAAATGAAATGTTTAGTTCAACATGAATTAATTTGTGGGTTTTGCTTTATATATTTCTAGTTCATGTTATTCAGTGCATAGAGAATCAAAATTATTAAATGACAATTTTGATTATATTTTTTAACATAATGGCAATTTTCTCTTTTGTATTATTTGAGAGTTAATATCAACTGGTCTTTTTGGTAGACTAACCTAATTTTACATTTTATTTTTAAGTATTCTGACTTGTTTTTTAGGTATGCATTTGTGACAATTATAGAGCAATATTTAGGATAATTCTACTTTTGAATCCATTTTGCTTTAGTAATTTATATAATTAGTTTTATTGGTTCTTGCTTCTGTATTCTTGCCTAATGCCTTCTGTGGTGATACTACCTTTCTACTTTTGCCATTATTGCTTTTTTGGCATATTGACTGCTGTGGTTTGATTTTATTGCTTTTAATAGTGTAAAGTGGAGACATTCTACTTTTAACTATATCACTGTTTCAAATTTCCATATAAATGTGCTCATATATTAGTAATGCAGATAAACATTGAAGGATAAAGCTGGTAATATAGGTTCAGGTTATATGATGAAGACCCACTTGAAAAGTTTACACTTAATTTGTAAAGCAGTGGGAGGCATGGCGAATATTCCAGGTGTACAGTGTGCTCAGAGATAGGCAAGATAAATTAGACAGCATTATGTCGGACATATGTCGGACAAACTGAAGTGAAATGAAAACAGGAGTTACAGATATAAGTTACAAGAAAATTCTTTTGTAATTAAAGACAAGTGATGAGACATTGATGGAGCAGGAATGAGGTTTACAGACTTAACAGAGACTGATGTCAAATTGTATATGATAAACGAAAAAAAGAACAGAATATATAGAGGGAGGCACAATACTGATTGACTAGAAAAATTATGGTAGCATTTATAGTATAAAGACTATTAATGACTGTCTTCGCTGAGAAGAGGATCTATCTTGAATGTGGTAGAAATTATGTAAGTGAAAGTATGTACCTAGTCACTATGTGGAGATAGAGTTTGGGAGATGGAGTAGAAATGGATAGAGTAGAAAATCAGTACAGCATTAATAGTTGAAGCCATGGGAGCTCATGAAAGTTATAAAGAAAAGTGTCAGAGAATATCTGAAGACAGAACCTGAGTGTGTAAGTTGTTACATTATTATCTGTCAGAATTTTTATATTCAGCTTAGTGACCACTGGGGCTAAGGCTCTGCAGACTACATTTTTCTTTGTCACATGCCTCTAAGGCTTTGCAAAATATAGGGCACTAGAGGAGGAATGAAAGGATGAAGGAGGAAGAAGTGTGTTCTTTGCTGCTGGCTTGTAGTAGCCTTCCTATCAGCTTTATCCTAGAAATGCATATTCAACTGAAAGCAGCAGTTCGTGTCCATAGCTATGCCTGAATACAACTTGGCTGTTAGGAGAGCATCAGTGATAGAAAGAGTAGTATCAGATTGGTAAAGGCAGGAGATTAAATATAAAAGCAAGAACATTGAAAGAAATTGGAAAAGGCAGCTTTAGAATAGTCTTTCAAGAGCTTTGGTAATAAAATAATTTGCATAGTTCTATTATTTTTTTTTTGCAAATTGCAAGTCCTAGGTATATTTTCTAACAAAAGGGAAAAAGGTCGGATTGAGGGAGAGATTGTATTATATGTTGTATTATGCAGTTTTATTTATTTTTTATTATGTTATATTAGTCACCATATAGTATATCATTGGTTTTTAAGTATGCAGTTTTATTTAACTATTCGGTTCCTATTCCAATTGGTGATGCTTTTAAGGGAGAGAACACTGTTTCACTCACAGGAGTACTTCCAGAGTCCATCTGATGTCTAGGACTTAATAAGTACTCAACATTGCTGAGTTGAAGTCCAGATGAAGTGATGTGACTCCTATAAGAGTAACTGGAAGAGTGGGCTTTATATTTTAATTTACTTTGGCAAGGATAAACAAAATTGTTCCTCATTCATTCATTCACTGATTTATCGATTTATTTTGAAGTTGTGTGTCCCATGTCACAATATGGGTGAGATTCTGAACATCTTAAATGAAAGGTAACATTTGCTCCCAGTTAGCTTCACTGAGCAATGGTGAGGCCCAAATTAAAATACAGTACAGCTTCTTGAATTAAGCACAGAATTCTCTAGAACCCAGGAAGAGGAGTTTGAAGGAAATCTTGGACAGCCTGCAAAGGTGATAAAACAACCAAATAAACAAAAATCTTATCCTGAAAAGGTGATGAAACAACCAACCAAACAAAAACTAAGTCTTGGAGGGTGGTAATAAGTTAGTCAAGGAAAGAATAGTTCAAGTAGTGAGAGCAATAGGAGAAAAGGCAGACAGATATCAAAAATAAGCATGCATTTAGGGAATGGCATGTAGTTTATTATGTTTGGAGATCAGATGGAGGGGAAAAGACCACATACTTACTGGTGGAAGCACCATCATGAAAGCTGTGAATATCACACTTAGGAATTTAGATTTTATGTGATGAGTAAGTGATCAGAAGAATAATAAAGGTATTACAGCAGCTGAGGAAAATCCCACTAAAATTAGCAGAGATTTCCACTGCTCTGTTATCCACCTTGGTGTGGTGCTATTGGGCCAGAGTTGGACTGAGACATTTATCCTGTCAGCAGTTAGAGTTGGGAAAGGCCTACAGTGCCTGAACCTGGCTCAGAAGATGCTGCCATAAAAGAGTCCTTTACCCCCAGTAGGATGAAGTAAATATTTCTTTTTCTTAGTATTTCATGATGTATAACAATGGTTGGCAATTATTGATTACATGTAATAAGCTGGAGAATGAGTGTTTTTGGCTGCAGCAATACCAACTAAGAATTTAGTGGTGAGGTTGGAAGAACAAATATTGTTAAAATGTCTATAATACCCAAGGCAGTCGACACATTCAGTGCAATCCTCATCAAAATACCACTAACAGTTTTCACAGAACTAAAACAAACAGTCCTAAAATTTGTATTGAACCACAAAAGACCCTGAATAGCGAAAGCAATCTTAAAAAGGAAAAATAAACTTGGAGACATCACAATTCTGGACTTCAAGCTATGCTATACAGCTATAATAATCAAGATAATATGGTACTGGCAGATACTAAGACCAATGGAACCAAATAGAAAACCCAGAAATGGCTCCACAACTATATGGTCAACTGATCTTCAACAAAGCAGGAAAGAATATCCAATTACGGTAAGACAGTTTCTTTTATAAATGATGTTGGGAAAACTGGACAGCAACCTGCAAAAGAATGAAACTGTGGGACACATGGGTGGCTCAATTAGTTGAACATCCAACTCTTCATTTGAGCTCAGGTCGTGATCAGGACTGTGGGATCAAGCCCCATGTTGGGCTCCAGTCTCTGCATGGAATCTGCTTATCTCCCTCTTCCTCTGCCCCTCTACCTGCTCATACACTCACAATTTCTCTCTCTCAAATAAATAAATCTTTAAAAAAAAAAAAAAAGTATGGAACCAGACCCCTTTCATACACCATACACAAAAATAAATTCAAAATGGGTGAAAGACCTAAATGTGAGACAGGAAACCTTCAAAATCCTAGAGAAGAACAAAGGCAGTACCCTCTTTGACCTCAGCTGTAGCAGCTTCATACTAGAAATGTCTCTGGAGACAAGGGAAACAAAAGCTAAAATGAGCTATAGGACTTTGTCAAGAAAAGCTTCTATGCTGTGAAGGAAACAATCAACAAAACTAAAAGACAGTCTACAAAATAAAAGATATTGGCAAATGACATATCTGATAAAAGGTTAGTATCAAAAATTCATAAAGAAGTTATTAAACTTAATACCCCCAAAACAAATAATCCAGTTAAGAAATAGGCAGAAGACATGAATAGACATTTTTCCAAAGAAGATATTCAGATGTCCAACAGACACATGAAAAGATGAGCAGCATCACTCATCATCAGGGAAATACAAATCAAAACCACAATGAGATACCATCTCACACCTGTCACAGTGGCTAACACAGGAACAATAGGTGTTGGTGAGGATATGGAGAACATGGAACTCTCTTCTATAGTTGGTAGGAATGCAAACTGGCACAGCCACTTTGGAAAGCAGTATGGAGTTTCCTCAAAAAGTTAAAAATTAAACTGCCCTATGATCCAGCAATTGCACTAATAGGCATTTACTCAAAGGATACAAAAATACTGATGTTTATAGAAGCATTATCAACAATAACCAAATTATGAAAGGAGCCCAAATGTCCATTGATCGTTGAATGGATATAGTGGTATCTATATACAGTGGAATATTACATAGCCATCAAAAATAATGAAATCTTTCCATTTGCAATGATAGGGATGGAGCTAGACTGTAATTATGCTAAGCAAAATAAGTCAGTCAGAGGAAGACAAGTACCACATGATTTCACTCATATGTAGAACTTAAGAAACAAAACAAAGAGGAAAAATAGGAGAAGGAAAAAAAGAACGAAGAAAACCATAAGAGATTCTTACCTGGAGAACAAACTGAGGGTTAATGGAGGGGAGGTAGGCAGATCATGGGCTAATGGATGTTGACTGTTAAAGAGGGCACTTGTGTTGAGCACTGAATATTATATTTAATATTGAATCACTGAATTTTACTCCTGAATCCAACATTACACTATATGTTAACTAACTAGAATTTAAATAAAATTTAATAAAAAAATGAAAAAAGACAAGGAATTTAATGGTGACAAGGTTTTAGCAAGGTGAAAGGATGAATTATATACTTTGAGTTTTTATTTTAATTCCAGTTAGTTAAGATGCAGTGTAATATTAGATTCTGTTGTACAGTGTAGTGATTCAGCACTTCTGTGCAACACCTGATGCTTATCACAAGTGCACTCCTTAATCCCCATCACCTATTTAACCCATCGTCCCACCTATCTTCCCTCTAGTAATCATCAGTGTATTCTCTCATCAGTCTTTTTCTTGGCTTGCCTCTCTGTTTCTTTCTCCTTTTCCCCCCATTTCTTAAATTCCTCATATGAGTGAAATCATATGGTATGTCTTTCTCTGACTGACTTCACTTGAATATTATTCTCTGGCTCCATCCTTGTTGCTGCAAATGGCAAGAATTCATTTTCTTATGGCTGAGTAATATTCTTGTGTGTGTGTATATGCACATTCAATGATACATATGTATACATATGTATGTATATATATATATACATGCACTATATAAAATTATGTATATATGCCAAAAATTTTTCCCCTAAGATCTAGGGTTAGGGTTCAGTTTAGAGCCAGGGTGATGGTATTCGTCTATTATCCTACAGTTCAGAGACCTCTCCAGGGGGATTACTTTAGGATTAGGGAAATAGTTAGGGTTAAGGTTAAGTTTAAAGTTAAGGGTTGGTGGTAAAAGGTTAGGAGTTAGAGTTAGGATTAGGTTTAGAGCTAGGGTTAAGAATTCCTGATAATATTTTTGATTTCATATACGTGGAGCTTAATAACTATTTGGTTAGATACTTAAAAATTTTATCAAAATATATATGAAGTTTTTACTTTGGCAGCAGAATGGTTAGTGATGTCAGCATTGAAAAATGTAGACTGAGGAATAGGTTGGCAACTGGATTCAATCAAATTTGAGATACCTTTGAAGGAGCTACATGGAGTCCAGTATCCACTAAATGTAAGAATCTGGAACTGAAGGAACAAGAGTTGAACAACGGTATGGTTTTAGAAGCTGTAAGCATATACATTGCATCAGAGACTTCAGGAAATATTTCACAATACTAAGAATATTGAGAAGAAAGGTCAAGACACACTCCTGGTTAGATGATTATGATACGAAAAGTAGCAAGAAAAGAAGAAGCAAAAGGCAGAGAAGTGAGATATGAGAGTTTAAAACTTCAGCTGTGGTGCCATTCTAGATGATAACAAAGTCAGAAGGGTGTCCATGGGTATGAATTGTTAATGGGACGTAGAATTGAAGTTAACTAGATTTGAGTAAGTCCATAAACTCTAAGATTAAAATGTTGGATAAGTTATCCAGATAGATACTGGAGTAAAACAGAATGATGGTGGAACACAGGATAGACAGGAAGAGAAGATAGAGACACGTGGGCTGAAGTCTTTCCTTAGTGTGGGAAAATGACTAGAAAATCATTAAATGACAGTGCATTGGGGTGAAAGAGGCTATGTGCTTTAGGATATAGTATTATATTCTTTAAGATGAAAGATTATATTCTTTCTTTAATCATTATAAAACTCAAGGAGTATTTTTACATAAGAATGGAGAAATAATAGTTTGAAACAATAATGGAGAACTAGGATTATGCTAATTACAACCAGACCCTCTAATATATAGGACCTTGAGAAATTAATATTCTTTAATTCAGGCCCAGATTTAGATAATGCAGACAGTTTTATTCAGTGTTATATAATGAGAATGAAATGTATTCTGAGCTTGTTTACCAATGAATAGCCCTTCCAGAGTCCACTTTGGAAAGATTTAAACTGGGATAATGATTCAGTGTGATTAATAAGTGTATGCTGAGTTCCTACTACATAAAATACACTATTCTATATGCTGAGGATTATGGGAATAGAACACAGTTTTCAACTCGGAGAAGCATACCAGCTTCACAAAGGAGAGAGAATCATAGCTTTATTTTAATAGGTTTTGCTAACTAGAGAGAATCAAAGAAAGAGAGACTTAAAATATAATCTGTAAATATTTTCAACTTTACTGTCCTTACCAATTTTTTTTTCAAAGAAAATAAGTGACTTGCTGAGACCCCTAAGACTTGATATGGCATTGTTTCTACCTACACCATTAGTAAGGCATCAACAGAGTACATTATATCTTATATAAGTTACTATATATGAAATAATTATATGCTAATATATAATTATATATTAGCATTTTGTTTGAAAGTATCACTTATATAATGGCTTAGCAGTGCTGAATAGTATGGTACATTATTTTTTATTTTTGGTTGCACCTATAATTAAAAGAACTTACAATTGTCCTGCCCATTTTCCTTTAAATTGTATGAATTTTACTTCAGTTGTTACCTTCAGGAAGGTCACCTCACCTTGCTTTCAGAAAAAAATGAATTTAATGTTGCATAAATGAGGTAGCTCCAGGGTTATAATATTCATAAGGATAGATCTTAGACTAAAGTACTCCACCACAGCCAGGAATTTTTTTCAATTACTTAAAGTTTCTAGTCTGTTCCCATTTCTCTAAGCTTTTCAGGGGAGATAGAGATAGAGACAGGAAGATAGACCAGGTGGAGAGGGGAGAGAGGTGAAGATAGAGACTAGCTATCACTCTGTCTTTAGTGAGGTATTGGTGGTTTTCTGCCTTAAGTATCAGCACCATGAACTTTCTCTTAAACTTAGGCGATATTCTGACAAATATCAGAGATGTGACTTGTACATTGTCCTGTGGGGAGCATTGTTAACATTACCCAAATAGCCCTCCCACTGTCTGATTTATCTGCTTTTAGAAAACGTATACCTGACCTCCTGAGGGAGCTGCATATCTCAAATTTGGGTGCCATGATAATAATAACAGTTTGAGAGAAAATGAAATAGGCTATAAAGAGAAAGGAAATGGAATATATAAACTAGTGTACAATGTCATGTTCATTTCAGTACTATATAAAATAATGAAAATGTTTTTCGATAACCTTTGTTGATTTTTATAGTGTGAAACATCCTTTTTAGAAAAAGACAATGAATGAACAAAACAAAACAAAAAATTAGTAAAAATATTTTTAGCTTTTGGCTCAAATTTATGCATTGTTTTCCAAAAGTTTAGATTAGAATTGAATTCTGAAACAGAACTTTAAGATAAATGTGTGAATATCCAGTTTTTGCACCTCTTAAGTTGCTCGTTCAGGGTTCAAGTACAAGGATGATCTTGTTGACAAAGCAATTCAGTATGGTAGGCAGGAAAGGTTTTGTTTTTCTAACTTTACAGTTGCATTTGGGGAACTTAAGTATAGAGGCATTAAACAAGACTTTCTCATAATCGCTTAGCTTTTAAGTTGCATATCTGGGATTAAAATGGTTACCCTAGTTTCTAGTACTCTTACCCCCAAATATATTGAACCCCTGCCCCTCCCATAAACAGTTTAAAGCAGTACGATATCATTACTACTTATCACTAGTGCTGGGTAGCCTTACAGTGGTCATTGTTCTTTGGGTCCTAAGATAAAATAAGAAAAATTAGTTGTGCTTACAGTAACTTGAATGATTGTTTTTCTGAAATTGAAAGGTAGAATACAAACAAAACATATCAAGGCTTTTTCTACGTGTTCATTAGTAAATGAGTTTTATATTCACCAGGAACATTTTCCTCGGGCATATAGAACGTAAGTATCTCCCAATTTTAGCGCGTTCCTATCACAGTATCATAACCACTATTTGTGTGATGGGACACAGGCAAGTTGTGTATATTGGAAAGGAGATACTGTTAGGAGTGATGAGGTAAAAGAACACAGCACCATAATTTGCTACCCTACAGTGGGCACACCAAAGCTGGGCAGAGTATAGTGCCCGCACAAAGGATGCCTCTGGCTCTGGTGGCCAAGCGAGATTATACTTCTGGGCCCTATGGGCCTGAAACAATTGGAGAGATAGTTCTTGCCAGGCTCCCATCTCTAGGGCACTACACAGACAGCAGACTTGAAACACATCCCCAGCCTGTCTACTTGACCTGGACCTTCAACCTGTGGGCTACCACACATCTAGAAGCTATGAAAGTACTCTCAGAGAATGAAGGCCAGCAGATATCATCTTTGAGCTCTTACTTGGCTTCACTACAGTTCATTAGTACATCCTAGAGAGGAGCTCATACACCCATCTGGAGCTCAGAATTTTGCAACTTTTACTGATGGAACACTTCCAGATCACTTGATCTTGGAGGCCAGCAGGTCTAAATGGTTGTAGTCTTACAGGACTATATATATTTGCATACCTTAAAAGATGCTGCCTGAGGGTACAGATTTCAGTCAGCCAGAAACTAGGTGTTGACTGAGATCTTTCCATCTGGAGTAGGTCTTGGCACAACTCAACAATGGAACTACCAAGAAAAAGTCAGGCTGCTTAGACAATCACAAAGGTTTAAAGATGACCATGAGATAGAACAAGGAGAAATGATAAGATTTATCTCCCACACAAGGCCCTCCTGCAAAACTAAGAGAGAGAGCTGTTTTGCCTTATACATAGAAACAAGTAAAACAAGTAAAGAGACTCAAGAAAAATGAGACAGAGGATTTGTTGCATATGAAAGAACAAGATAACCCCCCCAAAAAAAATCTTAATGAAATGAATATAAGTAATTTATCTGAAAAAGAACTCAAAGTAATGGTCATATAGATGCTCACCAAAATCAGGAGACGAATGGATGAGAGACACTTATGACAAAGTAGATAGCAAATACAACAAAATACCAAACAGAATTCACAGAACTAAAGAATATAATAATTGGACTTAGAAATACACTGGAAGGATTCAATAGCAGACTAGAAAGGCCAAAGAAAGGATTAATAAACACTAAGACAGGGCAGGAGGGCTCACCCAAAAAGTGCAGCAAAAAGAGAAAAAAAGAATTAAAAGTCAAGATAGCTTAAGGCCCAATTAGATAACATTAAGCAGAATAACATTCACGTTATAGGGGTCCCAGAAGGAGAAGATCAAGAGAAAGAGGCAGAAAACTGATTTGAAGAAATAATGCCTAAAAACTTTCCTAATATGGGAATGGAAATAGACTTTCAGATCCAAGAAACCCTGTGTTCTGATTTATGGCAGCCGTACCTCTCAATTTTGAAGGAGAAGAACACTTTGTTGATATTATAAAAATGTAACAAAAACAAAAAGAAGAAAAGGGGAAACGTGCACATAGATGAGGGCAATAGTGAGCAGCAAAAGAGAGTAAGACACAATCGCATCAGATTGGATACTTAAAACATCCAACCTTGGGGTGCCTGGGTGGCTCAGTTGTTAAGTGTCTGCCTTCAGCTCAGGTCATGATCCCAGGGTCCTGGGATCGAGCCCTGCATCAGGCTCCCTGCTCAGCAGGAAGCCTGCTTCTCCCTCTCCCACTCCCCCTGCTTGTATTCCCTCTCTCACTGCCTCTCTCTCTCTCTGTGTGTGTGTGTGTGTGTGTGTCAAATAAATAAATAAAAACTTAAAAAAAAAAATCCAACCTCATCAGCCAGGTAGGAGTCCTGATTAAGAGATATGGGCGGGGTATTCTTCCCTGAAGTGAGACTTCCAACTGACCATCTCCCTAAGGGCCTTATTTATAAGGCAAATGACAGGGTCTGAAGTTAAACATTTGTTTGCCTACATGTGGTTTGTAGTGAACTGCATTCCTTTGTAATCTTTACATATTCAAGGAGTGTGGGCTAAGTGTGCTTGCCTCCCCTCTCAGATTCCATTCTGGGGGTTGAGCCCAACCTGGAGCTGGGGGGATCTAAGGCGAGATTTATAGCTCTTGGAATCCAGACCAAAAGAGCTAATTCTGAGCTGAAGGCCAGCAAAGGTCAGCTAATAAGGTTCCCATGGTTACTTGTGCAGTACAAGTCTGACAAATAATATTCGTTAGCCTGCCTGTATAAGTGCAGGTCAGGGTGATTGGTGATGCAGGACAAAGCACAGAAACCTCTATCTGTACGATACATCCTAAGAGTTCTGGACAAGAAAAACTCTAAGACACCCATGCTAAGACACATTATAATTAAAATGTTCAAAGTTAAGAATAAAAAAATTATCTTAGCAAGAGAGGGGTGCCTGGCTGGCTCAGTTGGTAGAGCATGCAAATCTTGATCTTGGGGTTGTGGGTTCCACCCCCACATTAGGTATAGAGATTACTTTAAAAAATAAAATCTTGAAAAGACAAAGCAGCAAGAGAAAGACAACTTGTTATAAACAAGGGAAAACCCATAAAGCTCTCAGCAGTTTTATCAGCAGAAAATTTGCAGGCCAGAAGAGAACGGCATGATGTATTCAAAGTGCTGGAATGAAAAAAATTCCAGCCAGTAATATTCAAAGTAATCTACAGATTCAGTGTAATCTCTATCAAAATTCCAATGGCATATTTTATAGAACAATTCTAAAATTTCTTTGGAAACAAAAGATTCTGAATAGCCAAAGCAATCCTGAGAAAGAACAAAGCTGGAGGCAATCCCTGATTTTAAACTGTATTACAAAGCTATAGTATAAAAACAGGCATGTAGATTAATGTAACAGAATAGAAAGCCCCCAAATAAACCCCCATATATACAAAAGAGGCAAGAATATGCAACAGGGAAAGAAATTCTCTTAAATAGATAGTGTTGGGAAAACTGGACTGGACAGCCACCTGCAAAAGATTGAAACTGGATCACTGTCTTACACCACTTATAAAAATTAACTCAAAATGGATTAAAGACTTGAATGTAAGGCCAGAATTCATAAAACTTCTAGAAGAAAACATAGGTAGTAAGCTCCTTGACATTGGTCTTAGCAATATCTTTTTTGGGTATGATTTCAGAACCAATGGCAACTGGAGCAAAAATAACAAATGGAATTATATCAAACTTAAACTCTTCTCCATAGTGAAGGAAACAAAATAAAAGAACACCTATTGAATGGGAGAAGATATTTGCACATCATATATCCAATGAGAGGCCAATATTCAAAATATATATATAACTCAGTAGCAAAAAAATCAAACAGTCCAACTAAAAATACATACTTTTCCAAAGAAGACATCAGATGGCTAACAGACATACGAAAAGATATTCAAGATTACTAATCATCAGGGAAATGCAAATCAAAGCCATGGTGAGATACCACTTCATACTTGTCAGAATGGCTATTATCAAAAAGACAAAATAGAACATGTTGGTATGTGGAGGCTGTGGAGAAAAGGGAATCCGTGACTTTTGGTAGGAATGAAAATTGATGTAGTCACTATGCAAAACTGTCTAGAGTTTCCTCAAAAATTAATAGTAGAATATCATATATTATCCAGCAGTTCCATTTCTGGGTAGTTAGCCAAAGAAAATGAAAATATTAATTTGAAATGATACATGCACGCTTATTGCAACATGACTTACAATACCCAAAATATGGAAAAAACCCAAATGTCTTTCAGTGGATGAATGGTTAAAAGAGACATGTTATCTTGCTGTTGTAACCACGTGGATGGACCTTGAGTATTATAAGTGAAATAAGTTATAGAAAGACGTATCATATGGTTGCACTTATATCTGGAATCTAAACAAAATAAAAATAACAAATGAACAACCAAAACTCATAGATACAGAGAACAGATTTGTGGTTGCCAAAAGGAAAGGATGTTGGGCAGTGAGCAAAATGGGTAAAGGACATCAAAAGGTATAAACCCACACTTTAAAAGTAACTCCCAGGATGAAATGTACAGCATGGATACTATAGTCAATAATATTGTATTGCAAATTTGAAAGTTGCTAAGAAAATAAGTCAAAAGTTCTTATCACAAGAAAAACAACGTTGTAAGCTTGTATGGTGATAGTTGGTAAATAGATAATATGGTGATCATTTTGAAATGTATATAAATATAAAATCATTATGTTGTATGCCTAAAGTTAGTATAATTTATCTCAATTATACTTCAGTAAAATAACTCCCTTGATTCAGAAATAAAATAGAACAGGTTCATTTGTTCAAAATAAAACAAAAAATATATAAGGATATTTGAGTAAGGGCACATAACAAATAAATGTAATTCCACTAAAAATTCATGGTCATTGCTCCCAAGTGAGCTCTTGACACATTCTCTAACCATAGACTTACTTACGGGTCTTTTTGCTGATGCAACCAGAGTTCTTTTATCAGTAATAAAAAGAATGTAGTACTGACACGTGCTCCAACATGGATAAGCCTTGGAAATATCATGCTAAGTAAATAAAGCCAGACACAAAGGACCACATGTTCTATGATTACATTTATATGAAATGTCCAGAATAGGCAAATCTATAGAAACAGGGAGTAGATTACTGGTTGTATAGAGCTGGGAGGTAGGATTGTCTTGGGAGGATGGGAATCCAGTTATGTTTTTAGAGTGGGTAATGAAAATATTCTAAAACTAATTGTGATGATGGATGCAAAACTCTGTAAATACACTACAAGCCACTGAATCATCCATTTAAAAAGGGTGGATTGTATGGCACATAAAATATATCTCAATAAGATCTAAAAAAAAAGTTAATTACAAATCATGCTTCTGATTCTCATGGTACAACTATTCGGTATACATACAACCAAAACATGCCAATAATTTGGCCAAAACAGAATGCACAAAGTCCATATCAATTTATACAATTTTTGTACATTTAGCTAGGTAACACTCCCTATATACTATCGTGTTATTTAAACACCAAAATATAAGGCTAACCACTATTAATACATTTTATGTTAAATAGTAAGGAAAATGCATAGGGAAGCAAAAAGGTGTGTGTGTGTGTGTGTGTGTGTGTGTGTGTGTACATATATGTAAAATAAATATATATACACATATAATTACAAATATTCATATAAAAACAAAGAAGAAATCATTAAAATTACTGTAGTCCTTGTTTCTGCAACATGATCGTAGCTGGTATTTATAACTTTGTTCTTCTGCTACGTATATTCTTCGCCCTCAGGAACCACCCCACACCACCTTGTGTTTCCTTGTTTCCTGCGATGACTCAAATGCTTGTTTCTGTAGGATTTGTACCATTAGCTGTTCTGCCCTTGTTGGTTATAATTTCCCCCTTACTTTTATCACAGGACATAGAAGTACTTAGTGACACCGCAGGGAAACTCCTCCATCCTGTGTACCCCTCTTTGTTCACACTGTGTAATGGCCATGTGGCTTCCTTTTGCAAGTCGTGATAATTATCCTGACCAGTCTTTGCTTGTTGATTCACTGGCATGAAGATTTCAACCTGACCACATGAAGTTTCAACTTCCATTTAACAGAACCATTATTGTATTCTCTGAGAAATCATTTCTCTTATTTCCACCTCTTAATACTTGTACATTGTATTTTTTTATTGCTATCAATTAAAATAGCATCGATTTATTTTTTTACAGTTATGTAGACAAAATGTCTGGCAGATTCTGGGGATATCAAGGCAGGATGGCATTCTTGACCGGAGACTCCAAGGAATAATCTACCTCCAAGCTCATTCAGTTTGTGTTTTGTTGGGGATGAATTCAGTTATCTTGTGATTGTAAGACTGAAGTCTTTAGTTGCTGGCTATCAGCTGAGGTGCCTTTTAGATCTTAGAAGCCTCGCTCTGGTCGTTGCACATGGCTCTCAGCTCAGAACCAGCAGGTGGGCCAAATCCTTTTCACCTTTGGAATCTCTCTGACCTCCACTTGCGACTCATCACTCCTGCTTTCCTTTTCCACCTTCTGCTACTTTTAAAGTTTCATGTGATTATGTTGGACTTGCTTGGGCAATCCAGGATAATCTACCTATTAAGGGCAGATGATTAGTATCCTTAACTCCATTTGCAGAATCCTTTCTCAAGTACCTAGGTTAGTGTTTGATTGAGTAACTAGGAGATGAAAATATTGTAGAAATATCTTCGGAATTTTGTGTACTCTGGCCATGAATCCTGTAGCATATATTGATTGCTGATTTAGACCATATACTATGTCCTGGAAGACGTTACCCCATCCTGCATGATACTTACACTCTACCGGTACCTGAATCCACCATTTTATTACCTTTTCTTTGTGGGTTTAGTGCCATTATTAAGTTCCTGCCACTTCAGCATGCCTTCATCCCCAATAAATTCAGATAGTTGATTTTGGTTGCAGTATTTTCCATGGTGTCTTGGCTTACCAGTGGTTACCTGGGCTAACCACTCCAGAACTTTTTTTAAAACGTTGACATTTTCTTCTCTACCATAATTCTCAAAACCTGGGGAAGGGAGTGTCTTTTGGACCCTCCCAGAGAACATAGGTTGAGATTGGTAAGTAGGTCCCACATAGTAAATTTACTCTAAGAGTCTGGCTACCCTTCTCAGTATTCCAAGGGAGTTATGGCATTCAGCTTTATTTGGTTTAGGCCAAATTTACGTCCTATTTTTAGTTGACCCGCCTGACTTTCCTTCATCTACTCAAGCTAACACTTTGAATTCATAACTTCTCATCAGTGCAACTGTGTAAATAAATTTGACCTGATCCAACTGTTTTTTTTCCCACCTTGATCTAATACCTGTGGAATACATTCCTATGTATGTTCCTCATGTGTTTGTTTATAGTATTGGCAAAATTTTACAATCATTCTGATGTTTGCAGTACATACTCACAGGTCATACTTTGTATCCGATTTCTGAGTCAACCCAGAACTTGAATCTGGTTTTAATTCTAAAAGCAATCAGCTATTTTGGAGGTGGGTCTTAAAGACATTATCGTTCCTTTGAAAGGCATTGATATTAAGTGAGGTCATTACAGGTTCTTCATATAAGAGGAAAGTAACCTCTTTGAACAGGAGAGGAAGGACTGCTTCCCTTGACAAAGGAAGCTGCTAGTGAAGATAAGGAGATGTAGAGCAGTGGAGAGGAGGAGCAAGCTGTTATCTGTCTATCACTTTTTCCATTGCTCTTCCCATCCTCTTTCCATATGGCTACAGCGGCCTTCTAAAAGTTATGGTCAAGGGCACCTGGATGGCTTAGTCGGCCAAGCATCTGACTCTTGTTTTTGGCAAAAACCGTGATCTCATGATTGAGATTGAGCCCTGTGTCAGGCTCTGCACTCAGCGGGGAGTCTGCTTGGGGATTCTCTCCCTCTATTCCCCGCTCTCTTAAATCTTAAGATAAATCTTTAAAAAAATCTTACATCTTAAGATAAATCTTAAAAAACAAAAGTTTATGGTCAGTACTTCACTCTCACCGTCCAAATCTGTCACCCATTCTTTCAGTCACTCCTAACCTGGAGTTATGCAGGGAAGAGAGTTCTGGGAAATGGTTTCCAATTTAATAAAACTGAAAATAACATAGTCCAGTAGAAAGTTCAGATCTTTAGTCTCTGAGCAGTTTTTCTCCTTCATAGACAAGGTAGATTCACTTTCCATTTTGAGAGTTTGCTGAAAGATAAAACAATGATCTCAGTATCCCATGGTGGAGCTGAGCATGGAAACGGAGGGAGAGGTTTTCTACTTGATGAAGCAGCATGTGGATCTGTAGTCTTTAATCTCCACTATGCTCTGGTTTCTGTTTAATTTTTTAACGGGATTAGAACATTGGTACTTAAAAAAAAATCTTTGATCATGTTTGGTCACTACACCGGTAAGAAAATGCTGCCTCAGATTGCTGACACACATGCGATGGGAAGTGAGGTGACCTACATCTCTGGACTACAGTCAGAGAAGTGGGCTCGAATTGGCTGTCACTATACATGACGACTGAGTTGAAATTCAGTGAAATTAATTAAATGAAAACGGGTTGTTATTTAAGATTAAAATAGCCAGCCAAAAATATGTATGTATCTGCTCTTTTACTTTGTCTAACCAAACTCTTTTGATTGAAAATCAGGATAATTTCTTACGGAAAAATAGGGTGATATGTAATTCTAAACATTCAAGTTTTACTGTGTACATGTGAATGTGAGTGCACTAAGCATTTGGAAATAGGTTTCATCAAATACAATGGATGCATTTAGCCTAAACTTAGTACAGTGCTTGACACATAGTAGGGCATCAATAAATTATTGTTAGAGGCATGACTGAATATGTGAAAGATGGAATCATTGTGGAAGGTCAAAGAGGGCCTATAATCCTGGATTATTTTGTTGTTGTTCTTGTTATTTTTGCTTTTGTTATCAGTGTTGGTAGTGGCACTAGCAGCAGTGGTTTTCTTCTTTCAGACTACACTCGCTTTTTCTGTCCAGGGATAGTCATTCTGGTGAACCATCATGGCAGGAAAATAAAGTTGGACACTACTGATTTAAAGATATTTTAAGATGATAATTTCTGTGGAAACTTATCCTCAGAATTCACAATATATAGCCCACTAAGTTTTCACTCTTCTTCCTGAGGGCATTCAAAAATTTTCCTTAAATTAAATGGTTACTGATTCAGAACTTCTCCCTATACTAAGTATATCTAAATTTCTCCTTGTTGGAAAATTTGTAGTGAGATTTATTATAATTTATGAGTCTTTTCTATATTTGTTTACTGGTCTCTCCCTTTGTAATAACTTTCCACTTTTGGCTTTATTATGATTTTCAAAAGTAGTTTTGTTTGTTTGTCTTTACTTCTAAGGGAGAGGATATTTCCCTACAGACTATAGTTTTATACTGTAGCTAGTATAAGTCAGATAGTAGAAAAAAAAATCACATGTTTTGGAATATAGTATTTTGGAATGGTTATTTATTTTCATGCTTGCAAAGATTCAGATCAGTGCAATATACTCTAACCCCTCTCATCCATATTCTTTTCTATGTTCCCTTATTTGTCATAGACGTCTTTGCTTATTTGTTCTTTTAAGCAAGACTTTTCATACTACACTGCTTACTCTGGAAGAAATTGGGGTTTTCCCTGCTCATTCATCCTTGCAGGTTTCCGTTTGTTTTTCCCACTCTCCTCTTCCTACAGTAACTGTGATAGAGGATGAGCAAATCACTGTTTCTCGACTCCCTCTCATATGATTTCCTCAAGCCATAGTGTGCCTCTCTGGCAAGGAGTGGGCTCAGAAGTCATACATCCTGAACATTTATCCCAGAAGATTTAGTGGGTATCTTTACAAGGTTCCTCTTGTCTTACTTTAGGGAGAAAAGACTGTGTCCAGCTTTTGGTTGGGTTTTTGCAGTTTCATGTAGATGCAAATCAACCTTTCTGTTCTGCCTCACTTGAGTGCAACTACTTACAAGAGGCAGTAACATGCAGTGACCTGATTTCATTAAGTAACTCTGAGCAGGTTAAGTAAACCTGAATGATGGCCACACTACTCCTTAATAGAATTTTTTTTTGTTTGTTTGTAATATTTAATGCTAATAACTATACATATCTTCCATCATTTGTTTAGTAAACTATAAAATAATGTATTATTACAGAATATACTGATTGTATATAGTTCATCTATATTAGAAATGTAAATGGAAGCTCTTGATTTCATGAGACAAAATCATTTATAATTCTGAGTCTTTGAAAATGCATGCCCCCTCAAGAAAAAATTATAAAGATTAGTATTTGAAGAAAGACACATGGAACTCCTTTGAATACAGCAAATTTCTATTTTAAAGTTACCACATTCTTCACTCTCTGATTAGTGCATAATGGTATTAATGGAAGTAATGTATATATATTCATTCAGTTGGCTTCTTATCCAATCTCTTGTTGTTTCTTCACTGCTTTCAGAGAATCATTGATTCTTTGGTTATTCATCATATTTTAAAACATTTAGTCATAGCTTTTGGTTCCATGTAAGTAGTCACCTTTGTTTATTTTCAGAATAACACTTTCACTTTGTAAAGCAAATTTTATTGTATTTCATAATTAGATAACAATGGTATTGTAAAGTTAGTATATCATTAGTATTCTTTTCAAAATGATACCTACTAATATCATCTACATGAACAAAAGAGAATAATTCTGAACATATTCCATGCTTGTGCACAAGCCATTGGCATTTGTGACAGGCTGAAAAGATATAATATACACTGAAAATGAATCTAAACATTTCATTTCCTTCTTGTTTGAAATCGAAACCCACAAATCAAACTTAAGCTGAGAATAACTTATTTCTGCTAGCTATAATTAAAGCTACAGAAATATTAATAAGCATAGTGGTTCTAGATTAGAATAAAAATAGAGAACAGATAACTCTTTATTTTAAACTGAATTACTTTAATAAAAAATTACATGGCACATGTTAATACCAAAAAAGTGATTTTTCATTAAAAATTTATAACAAGTTATGTTACTTCCTAAAGGCTACCTGAACACATCATGAAAATTCTATAGATCAGAGTGCAATGAAGTAAGAGTGAGTAATAACCACTGACTAGAGAAACTTGTAGAATAAATCTATTTAATTGCATATTTAAGATGAGTTTCGCTTCTGTATTGGGGGAGCAGAGCTGAATGCCCTATCACAAACCCAATAGTGCCAGTGTCAGTGAGCTGTGTGAGTTGTCTCTATGGGTTGTAAATTGGATCCCCTCAGTGACCAGTTAATGTTTTCTGTATTTACGGCAGTATTTCTGTTTTTCACAGCCACCAGGGCACTTTGGCAACATAAAAATTTAAAAATAATTTTTAGCAATCATACCGTGCCAATTTTTTATAGTTAAAGGGGCTCATTTAAATTGGAAAACCTGCTAGTCTGAAATTTTCATCTGAAGGATTACCACCAGCCAGAGCTACTTGTCTGATGAGGGTTTCACATGGCTTATCTAATGTGAAATCTCCATGTGGTATATAGTTTCATTAAACGGTGATCAAGAATACATTAGTTCAAAACAAGAAAAGGCAATGGAGCTTAATCCGCCAGGCATCTTGGCGCAACAACTTTAAAAGAGTTATTGAAGTGAAACAATTTGAGAATTAAAAGTCTTCCACTTATACAAGACTCCTGTCAAAAGCCTAAAAGTCAGCCTTTCCTTTTTCTGTTTTCTGTTTGTATACTGAAGGAAAAAAAATGCCCCTGAAACAGTATTTTGAATGTTATAGAGGCAATAAAATGCATATATCAGTGAAATAACCTAATCCATTAAAAATGGATTTATCAAGATAGAAAAATAAAGTGGCTGGTAGATAATGCAGAAATAAATAGAAATGAATTCTTTAGAGAAAAAAATATGAGAAATAAGTGTTTGTATGATGTAATGTAAACTGGAATTTGTATGGCTTATATTTGAGTTTTGAAAACAATAGTATTAGCTTTTCCAATATTAGAATTATTAAACCAAATGTTCACATTACAAATGTGAAGAGGCATTAGTATATATTTATGATTTGTATATATCTACTAATAATTTTACATTTTAATGTATAGAAATTCTCAAATGATCTTAGAATTATACATTTTAATATACTACAATAATATACAATAGAATAACTATTTAAACTAATATTTATAAAATTAATTTGATATGTAGTGTTGACACTTACAGTGAGAGACTTTACGCATACATTCCTGTGATCTAACTAATCATTTTCATCCATTAACAGTTAATGAAAAATGTATTAGCTTATGTCAGGAAATCTCAAAGCTCCAAAGATTTGAAAGATTTCCAGTGTGCTTTAGCACAAGGTATAAGAGTAATATTTTAAAAGTGTTACTTCAAATATATTTTTAATAAAGGTTTTGAAATTTGTTATATTGGACTGCACTTAAAAAGACAAATGTATAATTTGATCTTTAAAAATTTCATTTTATTGTAGTACTGTATAAATATTACAATAATTTGAATATAAAAGATTGGCTTCTGGAGATATCTATCCCTAAATAGGTATTTTTCTACTTGTTATTCAGCTTGGATTTAAAGATACTATAAAGTGCATACTTCCCTACATTTCTCCACCAGTGTATTTCAACCTTAATCTTGAAAGAACTGTGTCTAATGGTGTAAAGATATTTCAGGTTATGTGTTATTTAATCTGAGTTCTCATGTGAAAAGTGATATATTCCACGATAAAACAGAGTTATAAACATATTTAAAAATCTCAAACAGTGTCAGCTATTTTGCATTTTTCTTCTAAGTCCCACTGACACAAACCCCCAAATTTTGTGCCTTTTTTTTACTTCTTTGACATATAAACTTCAAATTTTGAACATTTTTATAATAGTATCAGGTGCTGTAAATATAATGTCCCCTTCTTATCTGGTGTGGTATTTGCCATGAAGGAATAGTACAGCTTAGGGATTTCATGAGTAGTCACTTCTTTTTCATGATATGTCATTTACATTTTATGTTTTTCTATTTTGTTGTTGGGTAGCCTTTCAAAGAAATTAATAAAGTTCATGTAGTTGGCAGCAAGTATAGCAACATAGAATTTAGGTACTCCCTAAATTCAATCAGAGTTTAGATAAAACACAGACTACATTAATGTATGGGCGCTGTTATAACCTCTATTAATATAGTTGAAAGCAGTCAGGCACCAGTGATTCTCAGAAACATAAAAAAGTTTGTATTAAAAATCACTGAACAGTACAAAAATGGGAACAATACATATAAATTAAATTCAACGCTCAACTTTATAAAACACCTTTCTTTATAAAAGATGGCCTGTGTTTGCATGCATTTCATTTTGCAGTAAATATAAGGTTTTAACAGAGTGTTCAGATGCTTAGCACTTTTTCTGTGATTTTTCTCTTTATATTAAAAGAATACGGATTTTTACCCTAAACACTAATGTACTTTTATTTTCATAGTGTTAGGGGCCCTTTTAAAGGAAGTTAGTAATAAGAATGGCAATATTTACTGTTGTCTGCATTTGAGTGGTTCACAGCTGAGCACTCCTCCTGTGTATTCAGAGACAAATGGCAATCACTTTATCATTTATCTTATGACAAATAGCAGATTCAGCCATAAACTGCTGGCCGTAGCAAACTTACAGGATGAAGTTCTTTATTGTTTATGGTTTGTGGGTTGATGTATTCATGCCTTGTTTATTTGTGAAATGAACAAAAATCAGTAAGCAGGCATGAACAGAAATTTGGCCACGCAATCAATTGTACTTTTTTTCCTCCAGTCTTCCAAGGACCTTACAAGGAAATTCGCTGAACTAGGTCTAAGCTGTAAGCTGCCTTTAGAAAAAAAAAGTCATTAGAGGATGCACCAAATTGTGACATTATGCCCTTAAGCCAAAATAACACTGAATGGAGTTCCTACCTCGCATTAACCTCCTGAATAAGGGTCTTAAATTTGATAGCAAGCTATTGTCATAGACAAGTGGCATTGGCCAACAGTAGAAGGAAATTACCCCACTATACTCTCACAATTTAAACAATACATTAAAGTTTTCACTCTGTTTCATACAGTTAAAAGAAATTTGCAAGTCAACTGCGTACCAAAATATAAATTGTACCTGAACTATTTAGATCAACTGCAGTATGACTTCACATATGCTTAAGAGTATTATTAGTTTAGCTTATGTAATTGATATATAAGGAAAAATTGAAGTAGATCACAGTCTGTGACACGTTTGAGATTGAAATGCATAATTCTGGGTGATAACAATAGTGCCTTAAAAATATCCTAGCAATACAATAGACAAAAGGTGTAATTTCTAATTTTAAATCTATTGTTATTCAAACTGACTTGAGAACTTAGTATGACTGAGTAGATTATATTTTATTATTAGCATAGCTTTTTTAGGTTGTTCTGATGCATTATACTGGGATCTAATTAAATGTATAGAAATTACTGATCTGTTGAGTTAGTGAAAAATTACATATCATCATAATGCAGTTAATGATATAGGAAAATTTTCTTCTTTCTTTAATAATAAAGGAAAATAAAGTTTTGTTACATTTGAATATGAAAAAATAAAATACCTGTGTAAGATATGGAATAAAGTTTTTGTATCTAGATCGTTGGTAGCAAATCAGCATGCAGTAATACTTAAAAGATTTTACTAGTTTTCAAAACTCAATTTGGAAAAGATGATGTTTTAAGGTAAAGTAGTGTACTCAATGAAATTTTAATGTAAATTTTTTGGTTATATTCTTAAATGTTTTGTGTAAAAGTCATTTGATACATAGTCTGAGACAAAAGTAATAGAATTGACTGATTTGAATAGTCTCTAAGCAAAGGTCCATAAGTCCTGTAGTTTGGTGTTATAAAGGACAAGTATTTGTATATATTTATCATTTACATCCTGACAATCTCTGCCAGAAAAACTAACCAAAAATAAATAAATTAAAAAAAAAACCAAAATCTGTCCAGTTAATGTCCATGAAATGCATAGACTAGTGGTGTTAAAACTAATATTCTGAAAGGAAACTGAAGTTAGAGGTCCAGAAAAAGCTATTATGCAGCTCTAAGATTTGCATATGCTATCTGCTTGGCTCATCAGAGGTGAATGATAGTTTCCACTGCACTTAGTTACAAGCCAATCTAGATGCAGTTATTTGCATAAACAATTTGATTGGTAAACATTGCTCTATACTTCTGTGTTGAAAACTTTTGGGGGAATAGAGACTATTTTGTTGTTTTTTTATTAAACCATACTTGGGATATATTTCCTTTGTGCTATAACAGAAAATAGAAGACAAAGTAGTAGGATATCCTGATGAAATTTTATGAAGCAAATAATGCCAACAAGGAGACAAAGCATAGTTTATTATTATTATTATTTTTATTATTTTAATTAAGACTAATAAAATTATTCATTGAAATTACCTTGAAAAAAGACAATTCATCAATGAACCTAGACCCATAATGCAACCACTAACATTTGAATAAAATTTCATGCTCTTTTCCCTCTACATCCTTGTTTTTACAAACCTGCAATGATTATGTACTTACAATTTTATACATTTTTTTTCACTCAGCAGTAGGTAATTTTCCATGCTGCTATGTATTTCTTAAAACAATTTTTGTTTAACTCTTTAGTATTTCATCAAGTGATATATTCATTTACCACCCCTTGAATGACTAACCTGTGCCATACATTGTGTTGAAACTTGAATATGAACTATTTAAGACTATGTCTCTGACTGCCTTGAGCTTATGGTCTGGACAGAGGAGGGTTTCACCAAGATTACTTTGAACTAATTTTTTTTTTTTCTTTTTAGAGCAGGGAGGGGTGGACATAGAGGGAGAGAGGCAAATCCCAAGCAGGATCCACCCCAGCATGGAGCCTGAGGACGGGCTCCATCCCACAACTCTGAGATCATAACCTGAGTGGAAATCAAGAGTCAGATGCTTAACTGAATGAGTCAACCAGATGCCGTGAACTAAGTTTTGATCTACAATTTAATAGGTGGGAACTACCCATGTAAAAACAGTGTATGCTAGAAAGTTGAATAGTATTTACTGAAAGACAAAAAAACAGGAAACTGTTGAAAAAGGGATGTATTCCTGACTAGATCAGGTCAGCAAAAGAGAAAGTTGTATATGGCAGTGGGGAGGGAGACTATAGAGAATGGACCTGCAAATAGCACTGTGAGCTCTGTTTAAACATTATCCTGTAAGAAAAGGGAAATCAGTGAAAGGATTTAAGGTGCTTTCTTAATAGCTGTGACTTTTTATAAAGAGGGTGACTTGGGCAGCAGTATGAAGATTGGTTTGTGGCAGGGACAAATTTGGAGGCAGAAATCCAGGAATGGAGGTGCTTAAACTAAACCAATTTTAAAGTGATGAAGATTTCAAGAGAACTGAAAATGGGGATTAAAAAAAGAAGAAGAGAGAAAGAAATTTTGGAGGAAAAATTCATGGAACATGGTGAAATCTTGGTTACTAGGGGCCAGTGGGAAAGTAGATTTCTGACTTCCAGCTTGTGAAAGTATGTAAGTGACAGTGTTTTTAACCAAGAGCAAAGAAAAAGGAAGAGGAGGTATGAGGAGAGGGGATCGTGAGTTCGTTTTGAAAATACTGAGCTTAGGTTGCCTGTGCCATCCAAAAGGAGATGTAAGATGTTGATACACATCTCTGGATCCTAGCAGCAAGAATTGTGCCGGAGTTTGGGGAAGCATCTGGGAATGTGTTGTTGAAGTGTCAACAGGTGCAGTGAGAGGTAAGAGCAAGTAGCTAAGAATGTGTACTAAATGGGGAGCACTAATATTTCATGAGAACATGAGAATTTTATGAGCATGAATATTCAGAAAACCGTATGAGAAGTTGTGACCAAAAGAGACGGAAAAAAAAAAACAACAACAACTAAGAATCAAGTAATATTAAAATAAAGAGCATCAACAAATGGTTTCAACAGAAAAGAGGTAGTCAAATATATCAAATAGAGCTAAATTAATAGATCATAGCTCCTTTAATAAGTTCAATGGATTGGAGGAGGCAGAAGCCAATTTCAAAGGGCTGAAGGATAAGTAGAAAGTGAGAAGTAAAAAAATTCAGTGTAGATTATTCTTTCAAAAACAGTGGTAAATTAGTTAATAGACAAAAATAGTGTAAAGTTGAAGAAAATTTTTTTAGCTGTAGGCTTTCGAGCATAATTATTTGCTGAAAAGGAAAAATAATAGAAGAAGAATTGTTAATGTTCTTTATGAAAGTGAAGCTGAGGATTCACAAGGCAATTTCCCAAGGATGGGGAGTGGATTTAAAACACAGAGCCCTGGTGGCAGCCCCAGTCCTAGAGAGAAGGGCCATCTTCCCTGAGAGAGGAAGAGGGATGTGAAAGCAGGTAAGTTTTTGAGTGAGTGAGTTTGATCCTTAAACTAAAAAGAAAATATTATAGGGTGAGGGCAGAGGTTTATGAAGATTTAGTATTGAAAAATTTAAGCAGAGATGTAGCTGGCTAAGGATATTGAGCAATTACTAAGCAAACAGATTCACTTAGAGACCTTACATCTGTAATGGTAGCAGCAGGAGATTTTTTTTTGTCATTTATCAGCTCAAATTTGATAAATATATGGGGGTTGGGGTGGGGGAAGAGGACTGGAGTTTGGTGGATTGCATGAGACCTAAACACACAAGAGAGACAAAATGTATACTGGAGACAGAAAATAAATGAAATGATACTCTTGGTATGAATGGAGGATAGAATGGAAAAGAAAACAAAGTTTGCTAGTGAATGGAAAAATCTAAGTTCAAAAGCGTCAGAGAACTTAAGAGAAGGGTAAATAAACCTCTTCCAGTGGGAGAAAATGGAAAAGGGCTGTAAAAACAAAGTATGTATGTCAGGGGCAGGAAGAGTTAAGACAACTCTCACCTTAAAGTTTTTTATTTATTTACTCATTGAAATATAGAAAGCAGTTCTCTTTATTGAGACCAGGAAATAGATAACAAAATAAAGCAGTAAGAGGGAAAAAAGGGTAGTTAGAAAATAGAATAATGTGGTTTAAAATTTCAGAAAAGGAATCTTTGGGTGGCAAGAATTTACGATATGCCAAAGAGTTTGCATTACAGAGCTATGGATATGATCTTCAAGGAAGTTAGAGAACTCTAAGCTAAAGTGATGGGCATGGTTGTGGAAATATCACAGATAATTTCAGTATTTGGGTTGTAAGAAGGTTGGCTCCAACTGCTGAACTCTTTAGCCAAAGTAGAAGAATGACAATAAGTAAAAGTTAAAAGAAAGGAGACCAGATGCTCCAGCAGTTGGCATGATCTTTGAATGAAGTGACTTACTGGAGGCTGGAGAAGCATGGACAGGGCAATAAAGGACAACAAAAATGCCTACCTGCGAGTGTAAGAGTTAGCATTCTTCATGAGAAACAAACAAAAACCTCAACAATTTGGGAAGAGCCCAGATATACATGATAAAGCAAAATGTTTCACAATAGAAATAATGTGGACCCCACAAGAAGCCATAAATATTCTAGAAGACAAAAGCATAAATGACATACATTTGAAAATAAATAGGATAATAAAGTAAAATACTGCCTGAAAGCACCAGGATTAAATGAAATTTTCTTAGTTTAGAAAGACCATGAGATTTGTCCAAAGTGGCATACCCCTAATAAGATTTTAATGGTAGCAAATGACAGGCCTCTATCTTTCAAAAACAAATCAATATAATTATAAATATATATAAGTATATAAACATATATAGTTACTCATGATTATTCAGTTTTGATTCAAACCACATTGAAATTTATATATTCTTAAATTCCGTATTTGTATTCTTTATGAACTATATATTTATTTACTATGTATAATAAATATATTTGTATGCAATTTGAATCAAAACAGTGATCATGAATTTTCCAGGGACAAGGCATTTTTGTCAGCTACTTAAATAAATATGAACAGCTAAGAGGTTGAGGAGTGGCATTTATAGGAAAATGATGTCTGTTTCATTAAGGAAGAATTATGCTGTATTGCTTTTAAAGAGAGAATTATTGCATGAATAAATAGAGGTAGTTTGAATATCACAAAATTGATAGTATAAGAAATTCAGTTCATTGCCAGCCATTATCATAGACACTAGAGATACAGGATGCTGTGGAATTCTTGAGTCTGTCTTAAAACTATTCCCTCAGCTCCACTGTATTCAGAAACAGGTTATTTGTCTCCACATTTTCCCCATGAGCATGACATCTGTAAGGCCAACATAGCTATTGCTGAGGTATTTGGCTTCTCTAGAATTAGCAACACAGGCAATTATACATATTGTCAGGAATACAAGCTCAAACTCTCTGTAGCTACAAAACCTTGACTGAAAGAAATAGTCTCTGGTCAGAATTGCTATCCGGTAATCCATTCTTTTAGATATTATAAAATCTCTTCTTGAATTAAACCAACAGAGAGCTGTTCCTGACCATGTATTATCCCTTCTCTATAGAATTACTACCTTGAGGGTCACTATAAGAAATGGTTCCAATGAAACTCATTGTTGTGTTCACTCTAAAGAGGATGTTGTCCATTAAATTCACAGTATCTACTTTAAGACTAGAAATTTCTGTCAGGTGTAAGTATCAGAAATAGTGAATAGTATTTATCCTGCAGATTATACTTGTTTGATCTTGAGGGCATTGAATTGACCAGGTTTCCTTTTTAATGGTGTCTGCTAGAAAGCTTAGACTTGTGTTTTTGACTTGCCTGCAGAAAGTATATAAGTTCTGTTTTATGTACCACACTTATTCCTTTATATTTTTTTCCTCAGCTAGTTTCAGTTTATTTTTTCTGTTGAGTTTGTGCTTCTAGTTATATGATATTTCTCCAGATGGGGTAGGAATAAAGGACAGGAGAGAAAGGGAGATTCTACCGTATGCAAATACCATAATACATGAGTGAAAAAGAATCTGCCTTCAGTTAACTTACAGTCTAGAATGGATAATTGAATCATAGAAAAACTGTAACATAAGGGAGAAACAGTATTTTTTCTAGAAAATAATATGCCATGATAAGATAAATGAAGTTATTCTAAGAAGGGTTAGAGGTATATAGTGCATTATTAATACATTAATAACATACATTTAGTTGGTTCTTTTACCAAGTTAGCATATACAGATCTACTTGCGTGATAGAAAAAGTTGAGCTATATTAGGCACAGTATCTGTATATGACATAAAATTGTTTTGTAACAATATGAATGTTTTCTCCATTTCCATCAGTCTATATGTATATGGCTCAAAATTCTATTTTTAATTATAATGTAGTTTTTTATCACAATGCTTATTATTTTATATTAACAAATACTTTGCACAATCTATATAGAGTACTAGAATTTCTCCCATAGTTTATATCTTTGTATTTACGTTGTGTAAGACCCATAGTTGCAGATTTTAAGTTGCACTTTCAAGGGTGATTTTTTTCATTTTGTGATTATTAAAACTAAGAAACTAAAAAGAACTCTGAAAGAAATATAAACCTCTGAAATCAGAACAAGAAACATTTATATTTAGAGATTTCACAGACTTTCTTGTTAGCCTCTTTCAATGCTTTATAAACAGGAACTTAACACAGGTGACCTTTAGGTTGCAGGAACCCTTGAACTCCCTGAAATCAGAAGTCTCATTCTTGGGTCGTAAGAGTATATAAAGCAGGGCATTTTCCCGAGGAAGCATTTCCTGGTCTTCCTAACCATCTCTCTACAAAGTGGAGGAGCCTCTTCTTGAAACAAATGCCTGGCATGTCCCACAAAACAAGACGTCTTTGAACTTAATGAATTTCATAGCTGGTATTTGTTTTAAAGATAGAGAGATCAGCGGGTAGACACAGCTGCAGAGATTGAGAAAAGTCTGGCTTGTTTTATTTAAAGGTAGTGATGAATATTACCTTTACACAATAGTGCATGAAGGTGTTCCCTAAACTGACCACCAAAGGAAACAAAGATTGTACTTAACAATTAAATTGAAAGTGATAATATTGGCATTTTTCCCCTCCATGAAGTAAAATGATTTTGTCATTATGCATCCCCATAGTACAGAAAGACAGAGCTTTGTTTAGCTATTCTGAAGCTTAAAATCTGACATGTGTAGACAGGAAACAGCACACTGCTATCCAGCCTCTCAAACAAATGTCATTTTTATAAGAATTTTAAGCTAACGGTTGGAATCTGACAGAAGAAATACAAAAGCTTGTTCTATTCAACCACCCCTCTGCATTATATTTCAGTGTAACCCTGGATTTATTATTTCTGTCAACTTTCTAATTCTTGTTTTTGGGTAATAGACCGAGGATAGATAGTTAGAGAATGACACTTGAAGTTAGTGACATGAGACTGGGGCCTTTGCCTCCTGGTTATAGAAGCAGAATTCTTCCTAGTGACCCACCCGCATTCTCCACTGCCACAGTCTTTAAGCATTTCCAACCAGCCAAATTTTTCTATTATCAAAAATCAGTTAACTGCATGATTTACTCGGACTGATCTCACTAGCTTAAATCTCCCAGTAAAATGTATCCCTAAGAGGAATGAATTGTTAAATTAGCTGAAATTGCACTTTTGAGAAACTGAAACAGGTGTGATTTGAATGCACATTTTACTTAGATTTTAATGCCTGATAGAAAAAAGAAATTTGAATAGCTTTCAAAAAAGTGTGTTCTCTTTTTAAATTTTCTTAACTTACTGCAAGTTTTAGATATGTGGATACAATTGTCAGATTCTTAATGCAGTGATTTAAATAAAAGCCTTGACTTTTTTGCAATGGACACTCTCAGTTTACCCAGAAAAAAACAGCCAGTTTACCCTTAAAATGTAAGATAACCACCTGTTCTAAATACACTAAACAATAATTGTCAAAAGCCACAACTGCATTATCTGATCAACACCACTTAAACATTTGAATAACTGAATTGCATGCAGAATTTTAGCCAGACTTATTTTATTTTCTGCATTCATCAAAATACTTTGGGTCCAAATAAATCCTGTCTACTCAAAATTTTTACAAACTAAGGAGTATTTACTTCTAAATAATATTAGAGCTTTGTGGTCCAAGCTTTTATAGCTTTTTAAGGTGAAAGAACAAAACACTATATATTTTACCAAACAACTCAATATGCTAGTTGTTATTTCTAATACATCTTTCAAATGCTCTTGTTTATGATGAGGTGCTTAACTATTTTAACATGTTGGTGGGTTTTTTCTAATATTTATTTTAATAACTGTATTTTATTAAATTTGGTATAGACACAATCCAGTATGTAGAAAAATACTGGGTTTTTTTTTCAGTTTTTAAAAAATTCTATCTTGTTAACACGTATTTCAGTATCTTTTATTGTCTAGAACAGTAGTTCTCAACAGTAGTGGCCAAAAAGACCCTTTGGGGAGGAGTGAAAGGCAGTTTCTGTAAGCATAAAACCATATTCAAATACTAAAATATTTGTCTTTTTGACTGAATTGACATTTGCATTCATAGTATAAAGGCAGTGGAGGGTTAAAGTGCTGGTGCCTTAGTATGAGTGAA